>NC_141135.1:178168108-178474017 GCF_053477565.2 Lygodium microphyllum
TAATGGAAAACCAATAGGGTTAACATCCTGCATATGGAAGCGCTCAAGGACTTTATGAATGTACTCTCTCTGTGACAGATAGACTAGTCGCTGAGATCTATCATGCGTAATGCACATACCAAGTATATGAGAGGCATGTCCCAGATCTTTCATCTCAAAGCTCTTTTTGAGCTGAGCCTTAAGAGCATCTAGCTCCTCATGAGCTTTCCTTGCTAAAAGCATGTCATACACATAGAGTACCAAAATTAGTAAATAACCATCACGGGCTTTCTTCGTATACAAGCACAGATCCATAGCACTGCGACTGTAGCCCTATGACTGCATGAATGCATTAAACTTATGGTACCACTCCCTAGGTGCCTGCTTCAAGCCATATAGACTCTTCTTTAGCTTGCACACTAGGTGTTCCCTCCCAGGGTCTGCAAAGCCCTTAGGCTACTCCATGTAAATCTCATCATGCAAGTCCCCATGTCAAAAAGGCATCTTGACATCCATCTGGTACAATTCCAGGTCAAGTTGTGCAACCAAGGCCAAGACTAAGCATATGGTGGTCATCTTGACCACAGGAGAAAAGACTTCATCAAAGTCAACACCATGATCTTGCTTAAAACACTTAGCAACCAATCGAGCCTTGTATGCCGGCTTGGGGTGTCCAGGGGTACTTTTCAGCTTGTACACCCACTTGCATGGCAAAGAATTCTTACCCTGAGGAAAGGAAACCAAATCCCAAGTCTGATTCTTATGCAATGAGTCAAGCTCAGACTGCATAGCCCTCTCCCAAGAGTGACAATCACCCCCGCGCATAGCCTCGTCATAAGTGAGAGGCTCTCCTACATCTGTAACCAGTACATAATCCATAGAGGACACAAAACGATCAGGATGTCATCTATCTCTAGTAGAGTGCCTCAACCCAGGCTCTGCTACCTGACCAATATCTTGTCTAACATCAGCATGTCTAGCATCTGGGCCATGGGCATCAGGTGATGCTGCACATTGTCTAGCTGGCCGTGGAGCGGGCTGAACGAGAGCAAGTGGCTCCTCTTGAAAGATAACTCTGCATACCTCAACCACTTTCTCAGGCTGCGTATGCATTTTTTGCGCCTGCAGATCCCATAGACGGTAACCCATCTCTCCTGCATCTCCATAGCCAACAAAAATGCATTTGACACTTTTAGGATCTAGCTTATTGCGTTTGTCCTTGGGCACATGGCAGAATGCCTCACATCCAAAGACATGCAAATGATCATAAGAGGGGGGCTTGCCTACCCATACCTCCTCTGCAACCTGAAAGTCAATGCCACTGCTAGGTGACCTATTAATGAGATGCACTATAGTAGTAACTGTATGTGGGAGTTTTCACTCAACCGCCAAGACCCACGGACTGCTTATTGTTTCAAGCGTTCCAAGCCGAGCACTAATGACTACCTCTCACATAACCGACGCGCCATCCATATCTACAGGTGTAGTGAGTTTACCTCCGTGCCATTCGAGTTACCTCCTCTCCCAAGCACTCCGGTAGCTCCACGATCCAAGTGCAAGCTTCAAGCAAGCTCGATCCTCCCGCTCCAAGCTCCAAGCTCCATTGCCGCGAGCAAGATAAGAGAAGAGAAGAGAAGAAAAGAGGAGAAGATGGAGAGCTTCTCCACCCCACGGTCCCTCACCCTCACACACTCACTCCCTCACACTCTCACACTCCCTCTCTCAAGCACAAGCTCAAGCAAGCAAGAAGAAGAAGAAGAAGAGGAGAGCTACTTTTGGCCACACACAAGAATGAGCTTCTCATTCACTTTTCAACTTTATATACAAAACCCTAAATCCCTTTTGGGCAGTCATTCCCTTTTCCCCTTTTTTACATGGCTGGCCGCTAGGCCCTTTTTCCCATTGTCCTTCTATCTTCTTATCTTCCTTTCCACCGCCTGTCTATATTTACAAATTGCACGGGTGAGAGCCCGGCGCTCCTTGAATTAAAACCCTGATGCGCTTGTGCTCTTTTACAAAATTTTTGACTTGCGCTTTTCCTTGTGCACCTTTCTCCCTTATTTAGGACTCTTCTTCTTGTGTGTCTTTGTCTTCCGTTTCTCTTTGCCTTGGTCTTTGTCTTTGTCTTCTGCTTTAGCTTTTCTGGATTTTCCACCTTCGTTCATTTGAGAGTTAGCATTACCCCCCTCCTAGACGAGTGCCAGTCCCATGGCACTCACCGTCGTAGGCAGCAAGCGTTTAGCATGCATCGAAGACGTGAGTGGCAAGGACGTCTGTGGTTGCCATGGCGAAGTGTTGGTAGTGGTGGGGAGGAAGGTCATCGGGGTCACATTGGTGGGTTGAGTGGTAGGTGGTAGGGCAATGGGAGTTGGTGGTAGGGCTGTTCTTTGGGAGGGTTGCACTGATGGAGTACAAGTGGCGGTTTGTTGGGAATTCTGTACATGCGAATTCTTGGCAGGCTTACGAGGTGATAAGGATAGGAATTCAGAGTGTTGATGAAGAGCGAACAACCTTTGTTGGAGTCTTCAATACCTGCAATTGAAAACCTCTCATGTGGTCTCTCCCTAAGGGGTAGTGCTAGTCTCCTTATTGTGCACGAGACATATTTTGATTAGTTTGGGAGACAGGTCAAACTCTAAGCAAGCTGAGAGTATTGTCCTGCACTTGAGGACCCAAACTGTGTATATACTTCAGTGCAGATATTATGTGAGTGCTCGTGCATACTTAGATATTACGTAGCTAGAAGACCGCGGGCTAGTTTCTTGTAACAATGTGTGGATGAAGCAAAGTTGTCCATGTTGAGAAGAAGTACACGTGAAGGTGTATGAGACATCCTTTGCATTGTGATTGCACGACATAGCATAATTGAATACAAGGATACCGCACTTTTGGTAGCTGGAAGCTATTGGAATCGCTTGATGAGGACAATGTTCTTTTCATGGCCAATCGTGCGGTACTCACCACAATTGATTGCAATGGTATTAAGGCAGAGTGCAAGAGGAAATTGTGCAAGTGGGTCAGGGTGACAGGTCTAACCAGAGGCGAGACAAGCTCCCTAGGTATGTCCTACCCTTGATGTGCCCTAAACGATTGTGGGTGATGCTAAAGGGCTAGGGGACTAGGGATGGAGCCAGTCGACCAAGGTCACTAGACGTACCTAATTTGAGGACCCCTAGGTGCTGTGCTGTGATTGTGGGTGCTTTTGATCTTTTCGTTCTTTTTTTTTTTTTTTTTTTTTTTTTTTTTTTTTTGGACTTGCATGAGTACAACCATTGCAATATGTTGAGGCAAATGGCCTTTCAGTGGGTTGGAGAATGTCAAGCTTCAAAGGCTCAAGAAATGGATATTACAGTGATGATTGTGCCCTAGCCTCATTGTTAGAGAAACAGTTGTTGAGATGGGGAGATACACTTGAGATATTGCAACCCTCCTTGTGACACACGTGATGTTGGTACAATTGAGGTAACGACTATCGTGAGCCAATTGTAGAGCTTGACCCAGGAAGAGAGCATAGCCCATGAATATGCTTTGGGCTGTGCGATGTGGGCGGTCGGCAAGGGTGATTTTTGCTTTCCGCAGTGTAGCTTTGCTGTGGCTCTTTGTGGGGTCGATGGTCTTGCGGTGATTGGGCATTGAACACTTTCGTACAAAGACCTGTATCATCCTGCATCCACTTGTCACTTCATGAGAGTACATGCATGGTATATGCCGCAACTATAATAAACCAGTGCAACGCAAGGAGACATCACTTATTTGAATTCTATGGTGTTGACTTAGATATTTATCACCTGTGCTTGATTAGCTTTTTCTTTTGCTAAAGATGTGAAAGACATTAAACACAGATATGAAAAGTTCGTACAATTGGGGAACATGTCAACACTTAACCATTTGAAGACAAAGAGTCATGGCCAGGTAGCTTTTAATAAGCCTTTATACAACATGGGGCTACTCTATTTGTACGAGGCAGAGCGAGTTTGGGTGGTCGGGCGATTGGGACTTTGCTGGTGTGGGGCTCCCGTGGGGTTGGGCAGGGAACATGTCGACCGGGACATGAATGGTGTAGTCCCGGGCCGCCACCGTTTCCAAAATGCCTTTAAATAGTTCATTGAATTCTTCCTTGTCCCGAGCTGCCCTTTCTGCCCTTGAGCATTTGGTGCCCGAGCGTACGTTGGTGGGGGTTTGTGCCACTGGTGTTGCCACATTGTGTGCGCCTCCTTGAACGTCCGCTCCCCTGGCCTGTGGATTCTTCGGCCTTCATCCGAGGCGGTGTCGCTTGGGGCCGTGTTTCTTGGCATACCTTTTAAGAGTGGGCACGTAGCGCACCGGCAGAGGGGCACATGTCGTATGTTCCCGTTGCCCACAGAGAGCATCTCTGCAAGCTAGCTGCCCTTGGTTCTCCATGTTTTCCTTGTGGGGAGCCTGTAAGATGTGAATTAAGGATTAGGATTTGTCACATGATAAGACCATTCATATGTAAGGGATTATAGTGCAGGTTATCAAGCACATAGGATGAGAAGGGGAGGGGTGGGGCATGCAGTGTTGTTGTAGAGGAATGGACCCCGTGATGTATATTTAGCCTCTTGCCATTAGCAGATCTTGGCTCATGCCGTGTTACGTCGGCTGGTGGTCATGAATTTAGGCAGGGCTCAACCTTGGAAGGATAGATCGGAAAGGGAAGAAGGTGTATAGAAAAGGGGCTACACCCTGTCTACACCATCAGAGTTGTTGGTCAAGGCTTCCTATGGCAGTAATGTGGGTTGCGTGCCCTTCACTTGGAGGTGGGGGTGGTCACATGGCTTTTAAATGCGTGATGAGAGGAGGACTTGAGAAGCTTAGCCTGTCAGACCCAACTCTTCTCCCTGCCCTTGACTATCATTGCTTGTGTGTGTTGATATTGTTTATACACAGTGACACAAAAATCAGTGTTTATTTATATACATATTTATGAATCCATGTCACTTCACGAGGATAAGAACCAATTGTAAAAATCGGGGTTGTATTGGAGCGTGGCACACGCATCCATCACTCATGGCAGCTTACTTAGTACCGATAGATATTTTGCCACATCAAGCAACATGGACCCTTGTCTGAGTCTACTGGCAACATGTAGCTCCTCCTCAGTGAGAACCTTATCAAATAGAGAGTTTTCTTGGCTAGGTTCTGCCAAGTCTGTACCTCGAATAGCAGTCAGCACTCGAAGGGAAGTTGGTGCCACATAGGTTGGGTCCCTTTGGGATCGCCATTTGGCCAATCGCTCCTCAGAGACTGTCATCATCTAAGCCCCTAGTTTGGCCATTACAACGCGGCGTTCACACCAACGCTGCTCAAATTGACTCTGGCCTGCTGACAGTCGCTTTAGTTGCTCTATGTCTACGAGACTCGGTCGACAGAGCACTTCATTGAATGTGATGGTTAAGTGCAGTTCGTCAGCCTCCTCGTCAGAGATGAGTTGCATGCATTCATGTAAGAGCTTGTTATAGTGCTCGTAAAGATGTTCTTGCTCTTCCCAAGATAAGGGGAATGATAAGTATTCTTCGAGCTGCTCCTTAGGGAATGCACCCATGTCCGCAAGGACGTAGACACGTGAGAACACTTTGAGCTTAGCATCCAACTCAGTTAAGCATTCTGTGACACTTCTATGTTCAACGAAGGCTTGCTCGGTTGCTATCTCATGCAAAGTTCTAAGAGTTTCCTTAGGCTTTAGCATGGTTGGGGGTTCAGGCCTAGATGAGCAAGATTGGTCAACGCTAGGATTGCTTATGCTCTCAGGGATTGTGCGTTTTTCCTGAGGTTTTGCTGCTATTTTGTCATGGTTCTTCTTGGATGTGACTGGTATAGATTTGTCACCTTGTTGTGACGACATTGTATCCACTCTTGATTGGTCGATGTGAGTTCTATCGTCGGTGGATTGAGTGTTGAAAACAACTGTTGATGGCAACGGTTGCTTTGATTTTTCAGAGCACATAGATGTGTCTGAGGGTTCACCGTGATTAGGAGAGGCATTAATGGGTTCATTGGTGGATGGACTCGATGCTTTATTCATCAGCCCTCCGGTGCTCTTTGTCCCAGTGTTCTTGTGGTCCACAGCCACCAGCAACTGTTGTTATTTTCACTGTTTTCTCCTCTTTTTCTTGGTCCGTGAAGGTGCATCTCTCATCGACTCAGGATTCTAGACTAGGTCAACCGTTGATGTGCTTGGTTGGGCCTCAGCATTCTCTTTCTCTAGTTGTCTTTATGGGTCATAGCTGTGGCCTGCTGAATAGCCCTGCTAGGTTGTGAGGGCACAACTACCTTCCTTTTCGGAGAGTCTAGCTCTTCAGCCAACTCCCTTGAGTTTAAATCCTCTAGCCTAGGCTTTAGGAACTTTGAAAGTGCTAGAGTTGTCAAGAAAGTTGGTTGCGACAACTCCTCCACAGGTAAACTACTAAGGACACGTTCCACAAGGGGCATTGTCACGGCCAAAGATTGTGACTGCTGTGGTCCCTGATTGGAAGCAGTGGTGGCTAGTTCAGTGGACTGGCTACCATTGGTAGACTGCAGTGTCAAGTCCTTAGGCAGATAAGAAGTGGTCGTGCCTTTTGTTGCCCTTTGCACATTCACTTGTGTAGGTTGAGCAGCGGCACAAGGCTGCTGCTGCCATGCTTTCCGTGTCCATTTAGGTGAAGAGGATGTAGGAGATTTGGGACTGCTACGTGGGCTTGGCACTGACTGGAGAATTTGCTCGTGATTGTTAGATGATTTTTTCATTAGCTTTGTTGAGCAATCAGGCTTATCATGAGCAATGTTGTGCATGTGGTGCTCATTATCCTCTTGGGAAGTCAAAGGCTCCTTGGGCACTAGTGGACCTTGTGCATGCTTGACAGTTACCTCTGATATATGCTTGCTAAGCCCGCTAGATTGAGGATCTACTTTTTGATAGGTCATGTTTGGCTTCTTGATTTCAATCATGAGGGGCTCAATCACTCCAATATTTTTGGTTCGAGACGTGGATTTTCATTTAGGTTTCCCCCTATGCCTCTTTGCTTTTGACATAATTTGGGCTTCTGACAGAGGTGGTTTAGCAGGGGGTTTCGGTACCCAAATCCATCGGTTGCCTGCATAATACCCTTGAGCACAAAGCAACGCCTTGGATATCCATCGTGGCGTTGTGCTAGCTCTCCATCGATGCCTTCGTCTATAAGGCTTGGGCTTCTTTCATGGTCTTCTATGATATTCGTAAGTCCAAACCCTATCCCTGGCCTTGTCTCCTGACCTTTTTGTTTTAAGTATGGCCTCACTCACTGGTTCTCTTCGTTCAACCTGCGCTTGCATCAACTCCTTCCACAACTCCTTGCTCTCATTACTAGGCTTGGCTATTACATCAGCGCCTTCCTTGCCTTTCCCCAGAGGTTCGACGAGGTCACCCTTGCTAAAGGTGGTGACTATCCTCACACCCAGTAGTGTCAGGTGTATCCTTTGTGCTACATAGTTAGCCTCACACTTGGTCGCCCTTTTGAAGGGTCTTCCTAGGAGGGTTTCTTTCCCGCAGCTAGCACTTTTTGGAGGAACATGAAATAGGATAGGCAAGCTTTCCGTTTCAATTGTTGCAAGGATTTTGCACTTCCCTATAAGTGCTTGTGGATGTCCCCCATAAGGGCTAAGAGTTGCACTAGTTGGTGTGAGCTTTGGTTGGCCTAGTAGGGTCCATGATTCATAGGTCAAGATATTAAAATCTGCTCCTTCATCAATTAGAGCATCGATAGTATGCTCTCTTTTCGCAGTGAGCTTGATCCTAAGATAAGCAGGTGGTACTATGTCTTCGTCTTCTGGGTCTTGGGTTGTAAATTTAAGCCTTTTGACAAATGCCCTTGAGTTCTCAACTGCACGACCAGATGTGGATTCTCCACTGATGTCTTGGATCGTTAGTGTAGTGCTATTCAAGGTACATCTCTCGTCAAGAGTGTCATGTCTAGTCATCTTCGCATTTGTAGCTTGCTGAAGTTGCATTTTGCTCTGACTAGACATGGTTTGAACACAATGTCTTTGTGTTCTCATGGCATGGCCTTTTTGCCCTTGATGGCTAGTTTGGCCCATTGATGTTCTAGAGTCTCTGTTTCTCTTTGTTCGGGCATGGGCTTTTGGTTGCTCTTTTGCAAGTGAGGATCCATGCTCATGTAGAGCCATTACTACACTAGGGTTCAATTTGAAGGACCTGTCACCGTGCTCATTTTCTCTCCAACCTACTTGGGGGAGGTGCAGAGGGGGTAGAGCCCCCTCTGCAGGGGTCTGGGGGGCAGTCCCCCCCGGCCCGCAGGGCCAGTACGGTAAACACCATGTGCGATTTGGGGGACCGTTTATAGCCAAATTTTGAACTACTTACTCTAAATTTCAGCCCAGTGATGGACCTGTGATGTGCCTTTAGCTCTACGTAGCCTTTGGGGTCAATCTCGGGGTTTAGATGCATCAAAATTTGTGTTCTAGGTACCTGTCTGATTTTTTTGTCGGATTCTCAGATGTTCGATTTTTAGGAGTCCGATTGTCGAAATCGGACGTCCGATTCTAGGTGGCCTGATCAGACCAGTGGTCCGATTTTGGTCACGTCCGATTCTGGGAATCGGATCGAAAAAGTGGTCCGATTCTCGGAGTGGTTCGATTCTAAGAATCGGATCGGACAGGGTGGTCCGATTGCCTCGATCGAACGAGCACCCGATTGGACAGGATGGTCCGTCCGAGCGTCCGATTATGGACTGGTCCGATTCTGGACTGGTCTGATTCTGGGACTTGGACGGCTTGGTCCGACGGCGCGGACGCTGGCCCGCGAGTTGTGTGCAATGCCTGTAGGTCAATGTCTACTCCACCGAATCATCTAGCGCCTTCCAAATAGGTACAAAACATTACAGGAAAATGCCAGACATGCCTAGAATCACTATGGTGCTCAAATCAAACGTCACTCCAAGGATCTGTGCCCCTATTTCCCTGTTTTAGCCTGTTATACAGCAACAGAAAACCCTACTGTTTGCTTTTTTTTTCTTTGTTTTTTCCTATCCAAAATGGATACAAATCACAAAGCAATCACCTACACTACTCCAACATGCTTTTCCAAATCCAAAAACCAAAAACCTACTTGCTAAGGAGATCGAATACCTCTTCAAACTCCCTCGCTTCCTACCTATCTACCTCAAGCACCGGTTCGGGGAAAACCCTACTCCAATGCTTGATTCGAAGCGCGCAAGCGCTCAAGGCTTGAATCCGTTGGTCCCGACAACGGAACCAAAATGTGGGAGTTTTCACTCAACCGCCAAGACCCACGGACCGCTTATTGTTACAAGCATTCCAAGCCGAGCACTAATGGCTACCTCTCACATAACCGACGCGCCATCCATATCTACGGGTGTAGTGAGCTTACCTCCGTGCCGTTCAAGTTACCTCCTCTCTCGCGCACTCCGGTAGCTCCACGATCCAAGTGCAAGCTTCAAGCAAGCTCGATCCTCCCACTCCAAGCTCCAAGCTCCATTGCCGCGAGCAAGAGAAGAGAAGAGAAGAAGAGAGGAGAAGATGGAGACCTTCTCCACCCCATGGTCCCTCACCCTCACACACTCACTCCCTCACACTCTCACACTCCCTCTCTCAAGCGCAAGCTCAAGCAAGCAAGCAAGAAGAAGAAGAAGAAGAAGAAGAGAGCTAATTTTGGCCACACACAAGAATGAACTTCTCATTCACTTTCCAACTTTATATACAAAACCCTAAATCCCTTTGGGCGGTCATCCCCTTTTCCCATTTTTTACATGGCCGGCCGTAGCCTAGGCCCTTTTTCCCATTGTCCTTCTATCTTCCTATCTTCCTTTCCACCGCCCGTCTATATTTACAAATTGCACGGGTGAGAGCCCGGTGCTCCTTGAATTAAACCCTGATGCGCTTGCGCTCTTTTACAAAAGTTTTGACTTGCGCTTTTCCTTGTGCGCCTTTCTCCCTTATTTAGGACTCTTCTCCTTGTGCGTCTTTGTCTTCCGTTTCTCTTTGCCTTGGCCTTTGTCTTTGTCTTCTACTTTAGCTTTTCTGGATTTTCCACCTTCGTTCGTTTGAGGGTTAACACTGTCTCAGCCTAAAAGTGCTGCAGTAAGCCAGCCTGGTTAAGCATGCTACAGACCCTTTTCTGAATGGTCCTATTCATGCGTTCAACCATACCATTTTGGGGGGGAATGTAAGGGGCAGTCAATTGACACTTAATATCCCGCTCGTCACAAAACTGCTCAAAAGCACGTGATACATACTCACCCCCATTATCTAACCTTAGGCATTTTAGCCTTTTCCCAGACTAGTTCTCTGCCAATGCAAGCCAACGCTGAAATGTGTCTAAGGCATCAGATTTTCTGGTGATGGAATAAGCCCAAACCTTACATGAGTAATCATCTATGAAAGTAACAAAGTACTTTGCCCCACCAAGTGACTAACAGGGCATGATCCCACATACATCTGAGTGCACAAGGGCCAAGGGCTCACCCATGTGTTTCTTACCAGACTTTTTATGTGTATTTCTAGTCTGCCTACCATACAAACAATGATCGTAAGAATCAAAATGCGAAGAGTCAAATGGTGGAAGATACTGCAAAGCACAGAGCATTTTCATTCCTTTAAGAGACATATGCCCCCAAATGAGCATGCCAAAGGGATACATGGGGAATAGAACCCATAGACAAAACATGATCCAATGTAGCAGATACAAGTAAGGGATAGAGGTTGCCAGACTTGGCACCTCTTGCATCTCATTTTATTATTAAAATAGACTACACTTGTTGTTTTGTGAGTTTTTAATAGGTTATAAGCATAAGAATGTGATAGGGATCAACCTAAATCGTGGGATTATGCAATAGATATTATAGAAGAAACTATAATAATAATATGATTTTAGGCTTATATATTTGTTGATTTCTATTTTCTATTTATCATACAATCATGGCTTGTTATACGTAAGCATTACGTGTGATACTGGTTGCATTGTGCTTGGTAGATAGAGGTGGGGGACTAATATATTTAGTGTTATGGATTAGACAAAAGTAAGTAAAATAATATTTTTGAAGAATTATAGAGTATAAATAATCTTTAGGTGAATCTATATGGTAAGCGTAATGCATAATAATATGTATTTACATTATATTATTATTAGTTTATTAGTGAACTACATGCTTAAACTTCTTTATGAATAATTTAAACTAAATTATTGGTTTTTAATATCATAAATTAATTTAATTTAATCTCTTTAAAAATATCAAAGTATTAGATTTAAGATATGCTTTTATTAGAATAAGCTTTCTTTATGGACTTCTTTGCTATTTTCTTTATATGGTTCGAGATTTCTTAGCTTTCTTTGTAAAAGTAGTAGAATCATATACAAAATAGGAAAACATTGTAAACACATTTTTATTGTTTTCTCCCTTATATGGAGTTGAAATTTAGAGTTTTGGGGGACTTGTTTCAAATGTGATGGTGATGTCAAAATGTCATGATTTAGCACATAGAATTTTTCCACATTAATTGTAGCAAGCTATATGGAACTTCTTAATTCTTAATGCTTTGTAGTTTGTTTGATATTTGCATTTTTCTTTGAAGTTAAACATATGACATAAATATAAATAACTATATAATCAACATTCTATAATATAGGATGGTTAATCATGGCTTTTGTCTGGGAGAGGTTGGGCCCTATTGTGCTTTTTCTCTTATTCTTTCTGAATTTGTCAACTTATTCAATTCTTTTATGTTTCATAATATTATCTATATTTAATATTTAGGATGCTAGAATTGCCATGTGGTCCGCTTCGCAATTGTAGTACCAATGTTTGGCTACACTCCAATTTTTGATAATTTGGTATTCTATATGAACATGAGTACTATAACACAATCAATATTTACAAGGTAGACCATTACAAACAAAATATATAGTCACAAAATCTAGAGTCATGTTTCTCATGCTTCAAAACCCTCAATTTCATTACTTAGCTATGTTGATTGGTTCATATGTCTTATCTCTAGTTTTTAGAAAAAGTTATTGAATTTTCAATGATTATATGGGTTTTCCACTCCAAAATCTCAAAGTTGTAATCATGACTATACTTTAGTTTCAAATCCTTCTATGGAGCTATCTTTTAGGTACTGTGATTTTCTTTCTATTCAAAATTTGAGGATGAGATAGAAATAAAAAATTTAGAGAATGAAAAAATCCATAATTCTTATTAGAGACTTGTTTTTAGAATTCTAAATATTTTGTGAGATATTTTGATCCTAAAGTAACCCTAAACCCATATTTCAAACAGTAAGTGAAATTTTATATTCTGGCAAACTTTCGGCTCTAATTGCGTGATGGGGGGATTTGCTTGAGCTGCTATGCCAAACACACACTGTATACACAAGAGGAAGCTCACTCAAGAACACAAGAAGAGAGATGGAGGCCAAAACGTTTTCTTGCTGATTTTTCTTCTTCTTTCACACACTATACAATGTACACAAGGTATAGATAAGATACAACATAAAGGAAAGTGGCCTTCTAAGTCAAACAGTGCATAACCGACTACACTAATCGACTGGTGCTATATCTTTGCCAACAGGTGTAGGTAGGTGTAACAAACTAAATATAATAAGTGATAAGTCAGTGGCCATGTGAATGTCATAATGACCACCAACATGCTAAGTGTAGATGTGCAGAGTCATCTAGCCAGGCGGTCCATCATCAATGTCCGCACATGTTGAGCTTGCCATCTCAACAAACATATGCACATAGCTATTGTGTCCTTCATATATCTCATGATACCCTTGATGATATCCCAATGCCATCTTCTAGGTATAGCCATATAGCATGCCACAATTCCCACTACAAATTCTATATCATAATAATTAGCTATTATGGAATACATCAAAACTACCCACTGTGGATGTATACTGTGGATGCATAAGGGATCTTGGCCATTTTTGCCTTCTGCCCATCAGATTGTGGGGGACAATCGGACTCCTGTACATCAAATTGTGGAAAATCAATATTCTAATTCAGATTATAGATAACTAGCCAGACTAATCTTCACATGAAAAGGTAGAGAACAACCAATAGGTTTACCATTCTTCATATGAAATCACTCAAGGACTTCTTGGGAAATACTCCTTTAGTGATAGATAATAGAGCCCCTTAGAGTGATCATGCATGATACACATCCCAAGAATATGTGAGGCTTGTCCCATGTCCTTCATCTCAAAGCTCTTCTTGAGCTACATTTTCAAGGCATCCAACTTATCATGAGCTCTCCCAGTAATAAATATATCATCCACATAGAGTACCAAAAACATAAGGATTCCAACATGATCCTTCTTCGTGTATGAACACAGATCCATAGCACTATGGCTATATCCCTATGAATGCATAAAGGTATCAAACATGTAGTACCATTATCCAAGTGCTTGCTTAAGGTCATAAAGGCTCTTTCTCAACTTGCACACTAGGTGTTTCTTGCCTTTTTCTTCAAAGCCCTTAGGCTATTGCATACAGAGCTCATCATGCAAGTCTCCATATAAAAAATCCATCTTTATGTCCATCTAATAAAGGTCCAACCAATGGTACACTACAAGGGAATGGGGCAATAGCGACGCCGATTAGCGACGGCAGATATCGGTGTCGCTATAGGCGTCGCTATTGGCGTCGCAATAGGCGTCGCTATATGCGTCGCTATTTGCGACGCAAATACGACGCATATAGCGACGCCTATTGCGACGCCGCAGGGAAAAAAAGCGCGGCCGAAATCAGAGCGCCGTTTTCATTTTCTTTTCTTCGCCTTTTGAGAGCGAGAGCGAGGGAGAGAGCCAAGGCTTTGTGAGAGAAGAGGAGGAAGAGACTTGCTGCCGCCGCCGCCGCCGCCACCGCCACCGTCGTTGTTCGCGAAGGAGAGGAGGAGCCCTCATTGCAAAGAGAAGCCGCCCACGCTCGCCATATCTCATTGGTGAGTCTCCCTCTCTCTTTCTTTTACTTGTTGAAGGTTTAAATCGTTCTCTTTTGTTTGTTTAGGAGAGGAAATGAAAGAGAAGGAGAGGGAGAGGGAGAGAGAGGGAGAGAAAGAGAGGGAGAGGGAGAGAAAGAGAGGGAGAGTGCATTCTCTCTCTCTCTCCCCCTTTTGCTTGTTTAATGTTTAAATTACTTTCTTTTTTGCTTGTTTAGGAGAGGAAACGAGAGAGTAAGAGAGAAAGAGAGGGAGAGGAAGAGGGAGAGGGAAAGAAAGAGAAAGAGAAAGAAAGAGAAAGAGAAATAGAGGGAGAGGGAGAGGGAGGGGGAGGAAATAGGAGAGGGAGAGAAAGAGAAAGAGAGGGAGAAGGAGGGAGAGTGCATTCTCTCTCTCCCTCCCTCTCCCTTTTGCTTGTTTAATGTTTGAATCACTTTATTTTTTGCTTGTTTAGGAGAGGAAATGAGAGAGAAAGAGAGTGAGAGGGAGAGGAAGGGGAAGGAAATGAGAGAGGGATAGAAAGAGAAAGAGAGGGAGAGTGCATTGTATCTCTCCCTCTCCCTTTTGCTTGGAGGATGTTTAAATCACTTTATTTTTTGCTTGTTTAGGAAATGAGAGAGAAAGAGAGATAGAGAGGGAGAGGGAGAAAAAGAGAAAGAGAGGGAGAGGGAGAGGGAGAGGGAGGGGGAGGGGAAGGAAATGAGAGAGGGAGAGAAAGAGGGAGGGGGAGGGAGCGAGGGAGAGGGAGAGGGAGAAAGAGGGAGGGAGAGGGAGAGGGAGGGGGAGGGAGGAAATGAGAGAGGGAGAGAAAGAGAACGAGAGGAAGAGGGAGAGGGTGAGAGAAAGAGAGGAAGAGAGGGAGAGGGAGAGAAAGAGAGGGAGAGGGAAGGGAAGGAAATTTAAGATAATATACATATTGATAATGGTATGCAATGTGCTTTGCATACGGCCACTTACTTCATCAAAATGAACCCAAAATTATTGTTATAGAAGAAGAAACCCTTAAATTGAGTATAGGATAATTTCTCTCAGGTCTTATGACTATGAGTAGAATTGATTGAAATAAATTTTATTACTATAGTTATAAAATTTCATAGATGGCGCGCATTAATTTTAAAATGGATTACTTATACTCAAAGCCGAGATATAACAAAAAATTATCTACCGAGACAAACAAATCGTTGAGCATGATACAAGGCCGAGATATAACATCGGAAAATCTCTCGACTACTATATACAATGCAAGGTTTATGGTCAACTTGCAACTTGACGTACATCTCCATAAAGCTATCCATTTAAGCCTCGTTTGCTGTAATGTATATAAGATGGCAAACGAAGAAGGTCCTATTGTTCAAGACCGCGAGTCGTATCTTAATCAGCATGTCCCATGTCCTTGCTCTCAATGCAAGTTGGCAATTAGACGAAAACGCCGATTGTCTATAGAACACGTACGATGATTTGGCGAGTTTCAATCTGAGATCATTGATCAGGCGATTGCAGATTTTCAGCAAACGGTAATTTGAAGTTAGCATTTTTCATGCATTGTACTCTCAAGCTAATTGAAAACCATACACAATAAGATTGGGTCTTGTTGGCAAATTTTGTATCCAGGGGGGTGATGTCTCGACCCAAGGGGGAGTGCACCCTTTGCGGCCAATTATAAGAGTTCGTGGACGTGCGATGGATGGATTGCAGGAGCCAATCGACCACTCGCAAGGCCCATCTATACCGTCAATGCCAGAGGAGACAGACAACCTTCTCGACTTGCCTACAATCTTGGAGCCTGAGATGGAGGCAATGATCGATGCATTGATTCCCATGGATGTTGAGACATCTGACCCGCTTAGAGAGGAAGCATCCATACCATTATATGATGGGTGCCGAGTATCTCGGTTGAAGACATTGCTTGCACTCTTAAGTGTGCAAGCAAAATACGGTTGGAGCGATACGAGTGTGACTGAGTTATTCAGGTACCTTGCACACAGACTTCATTGTTTTTTTTAAAAACAGTATTATTGCAAACATGGATGGATTTTTCAAGGTGTTTTATGATTTTTTCAGGTTATTGAAATATCATATATTGCCACCTGCAAACACCATGCCTGAGTCTCGTGATGATGCACGACATGTTTTACGAAAGCTTGGCATGGACTACAATAACATCCATGCATGTATCAACGACTGCATATTGTTTCGAGATGAATACGAGACTATGGAGACATGTCCAAAGTGTGGTGCTCACGGGTATCGACAGGACTTGCAAGGGCAGACCATCCCTCAAAAAGTCCTCAGACACTTTCCGCTCATCCCCCACATAAACCACATGTTTCGCACGTCTGCCATGGCAAGCTTGACAACGTGGCATGTGCAGAATAGGTCCACGGATGGAGTGCAACGAATATCAACAGATTCGCGCGCATGGAGCCACATTGACTCTACCTTCCCAGGCTTTGCGCGAGAGCCAAGGAATCTTCGGCTCGGTCTTGCCATGGATGGTGTGAACCCATTCGGTCTGCGCTCGACTTCTTATAGTGTGTGGCCTATAGTGCTTGTCAACTACAACATTCCTCCATGGCTTTCTACTAAGAAAGGACATCTCATCCTTAGCTTGCTCGTCCCAGGCCGCTACAAAGTAAAAAATATGGACGTGTATCTTCGTCCATTAGTTGATGAGCTTAAGATTTTGTGGGAGGAGGGGGTCATGGTGCAAGATATGAGTAGGCGCGATGGTCGGCGGTCAGCCAACATTCGAGCCATTCTCATGTGGACGATGCATGACTTTCCGGGATTGGGAGAGTGCTCAGGTGAGCAGACCTTTGTTCTCGCCGGTAATATCTATATTTTATTTCATTCAATCAAGTATTCACTAGGTCGTGGATCGCCTTGCAGGTCTCGTTACCTCAGGTTATCATGCATGTCCATTGTGTGGGCCACAGTTAGACTCTCGAAGGTCACGAACCATGAAGAAGATGGTATATCAAGGACACGCCGCTTTCTTGCCGGAGGATCATGAACTCAGGGAAGGTTTTCTTGGACAACCTCCAGCACGTATGAACGCTGCAAGCTGGTACGAGCTGAAAATGGTAAACCCGGAATCACATCCAAATGGAATGCGACAGTTCTCAGTTTTCTACGAGTTGCCATATTGGACCCACTTACAGGTCAACCACTTGTTGGATCCCATGCATATTTTCAAAAATGTGGGCAGCTTGCTATGGGACCACATCACAGGAAAGAGAGACACTATAGGGTCACGAATGGATTTAAAGGAGGTAGGTAAGATGGAGGCGCTTTGGCCGCAGTCGAGTGCTGAAGGGGGAGTGCAGCTTCCTCGTGCTCCCTGGGTTTTGTCTACCAAAGAAGAGCGCATTGTGAAGCAAGTAATCAAGTCTATCTGCACTCCGACGGGTATGATGCGTTCTCTCAGGTCCGCATTTTCTAAAGATGACCAAATGTCTAGGCTAAAATCCCATGATTGGCATAAGATATGTCAGGTTTGTGAACAGAATGGATTTTAATTAGCGTGGACATTTTGAAATTTGAAAAGTGACCATTATTCTTAATGCTTTCTCATTTGTGGTAGTTTGTCCTACCGATCGCGATCGCGGGATGTCCAACTCCAGAAATTCGTGGGGCCATTTACAAGCTGTCGACTTTGGTGCAATGGATCTCACATAAAGAGATTAAGACGTCCTCTATTGAATCCGCAAGGCGGGGAGCAGTTGAGACGGTCTGTCTCTTTGAGAAATACCTGCCCACTAGCATGCTCATGATACAAGTTCATCTTCTTGTGCATCTTGTGGATGAAGTGGAGATTGCTGGACCTGTCCATACACGATGGATGTTCTTCCTGGAGCGCTTCATGAAAACCCTGAAAGGCTTTGTGCGACAACGAGCTCGTCCGGAAGGTAGCATGGCGGAAGGTTGGTTGGTGTCAGAGGCGTTAGTGCATATCTCACAATGGCTACCAACGGTGGAACCAGACAATGAAATGCTATGGACGCTGAAGGACGATGACAGGCTGACTGGAGATGTGGTGGTTGGAAATGGGGTAGAAAAAAGAATGGATGCCTCAATGGAAGAGAAGGTGAATCGCTTTTGTATGTTGCACCATGCCTCCATGGAGACGTGGCTCGCCAAGTACCAGATTGCAAGGCAAGATCGAGAGGAAGCGCGAGCTGAATTCCGACGCAGTACGCATCACCGACCGATTCAATATCCCGAAGGCATGGAGGAGATGCCGCGGTTTATGTCAACATGATGGTTGCATGGAGCCTTGACCGCAGCATCCAGCGAAGGGATAGAGGTCTCAATGGAGGAGTGGGAGTTCTCGAGGGGATGTAGTCCAAAGGTAATGAGGGGTTTAGAATGTGTCGTATCTAAATTTGCTTGCTACATCTAATTTGAGTGTTTCAATGTGCAGTACAAAATATATAGTGCAGCGTGGTCGTGCGGACGGCATTTTCGGGTGGAGCGTATTGACAAAATGTGCTCCACAATGGACTGTGGTGTCATGGCAAGGTTTGAGCAAGAGAGCCGGTGACGAGCAACGGATCCGAACACGGTTGTGGATGAGATGGAGTATTTTGGGAATTTGCAAAGTATTATTACGGTGGATTACCGTAGCTTCTCCATGATAATATTCGATGTGCAGTGGTTCAAAGTGGTACTTGGAGGAGCTGGCGCAACAGTTTGACGAGGTCCATCTGGATTTCTCGAAATAGATTCCGAAAAAAAATGGATGGATTTGCGCGACACCTTTGTGTTGCCGGCCCATTGTGAACAGGTACAACTAGTCATTTGCTTGCTAATTGTAATATGACATGGTTTATGTCACAATGGTTTGAAGACAATTTGTAAGTGTTTGTGAACATGTAATCTTCTATCCAAATCCCCGACAACCTCGATGGTGGTATGTTATACCTTCAACTCCTCGAGGTGCGAGAGTATACGATCAAAGCGATGTTCCAGGCATAGATGAAGAAAATATGCAAATAGAGGGATCGAAATTACAAGAGGTGGAGGCCACCGCAAGCTTGGAGCCCGCATCGGCTAACAATGATGGAAATACAGAAGTCGTAGAATTTTTTGAGAACGAGGCAGACTCGTTCTTTTGTGGTGACATGTCTATCGACCTTCTAGTGTATGCAGAGTTGTGTCAGGAGATTAACATGGGACCATAGAATACTTCATTCTTGGAGAATTGTATTACTCAATTCGTTGTTTAGATCTTCCATAAAGGTAGATAAGATATGCATTTTAAGAGGGATTTTTCAAAAATGATTTATATTAATGTGCTTTGTATAGTTTAAATTGATTATTCTAACATTATTTTTTATCTGTGCAGGTATTGACATTTTCAGGATGAGTTGAGGGATGAGCGATGAGGAGTTTCAGGAGATGATGGCACGTATGTCTCCAGATCAGCTCGCGAGATTCAGAGAGATGGCAGATCAGGAGCTGTCTCGTTCTTCGTCAGGGCGCTCTACTAGATCAGCTTCAGCGCGATCAGATGCTTCAGCTTCAAGCAGACGATCTCGATGCTCGCGACTTGGGCCAGAGGGAGGGACTGCGACTGCAGGAGGATCAGGGGGGTGCTGCTGTGGAGACACAGACGCGGTGTCTCCGTCTCGTCATTCAGCTGGAGCTCGGTCACCTCCAAGATTTGTCACACCTGTGGGGACGTCCATTCGAGTTACTCCGGCTTTTGCGCAGCCGTCGGCAGATGTCACGCCTTTTGGTGGCACTCCTTTTGGTGGCACCCCCTCTGGTGGCACCCCTTTGAGTGGCACTCCGAGAGAGGGTACCCTCGTTGGTACACCGGATGTTCAGGG
The DNA here is from genome assembly GCF_053477565.2 of Lygodium microphyllum. Classification (NCBI taxonomy): domain Eukaryota; kingdom Viridiplantae; phylum Streptophyta; class Polypodiopsida; order Schizaeales; family Lygodiaceae; genus Lygodium; species Lygodium microphyllum. The sequence continues at coordinate 178,187,877 of NC_141135.1, forward strand.
GTCTCCTGGATATGCCCAGGAGCGTGGACGGAGATGGGAGAGGGCCCATACAAGGCACACTCCTAGGGATTATGGATACCTAGTGGATGGCAGGTTAGGAGCCATCATCATGAATGATGAGGGGAGGAGGGTGATGGCTCGCATGAGGGAGTTGTGCCAACAAGTTTTTCGGCACAACGTCCTAGATCATTGGAGGAACATACCGGAAGGGAGCAAGAAGTACATAGTAGCATCCTTGCACGAGGAGTTCCCGGTGCCAGCCGCAGTGGATAGATTCTCTATGGGCTGGATGATGGATTGCATGCGTGCATACATGTCACATAGACGATCCGATGCACGCAAGGCAATCAAGAGTGGGGCTCCAAAGCCCGAGTGGTTAGATGTAGACGACTGGCGCCGACTGAGGGAGGAGGCTACAAATTCGCCAGGACGTTGGAGTCAGCAGGCGGGAGGCGGCGAGGGCACGAATCGAGGCCGGATCGGTACATCATCTTGGGAGTGGCGGCCATAGGACATATTTGGAGGACTTGGTAAGTTTCTCTTTTGTTTTGCTTATTTGTTTTTTTGAGATATTCTTTGTACTGACAATCATGTTTCTAACAGTTAGCATTTTGTTTTCTTTGCAGCACTCCATTACAAATCACGATCCGCAAGGCCTTGAGACTCGATATGCAGAGAGGCACGGTCTCAGATTATTGATCAACCGATTGTATAGACGCGGCGGCCCAGTAAGTCACTCATCTTTCTTGTCCGTAGTTACCATGAGATATTTGAATGCATTATTGTATGGTGGATTGATATGTTGTTTCTTTTTCTGCAGAATCCGTTTGATGCTCCTTTACAGCGGGAAGAGCTTTCGGGGGACGACGATTTGTAGCTCGCCCTTGGATCCTTAGAGCTCACATACCTTTCGTTTTTAGTCGCCCGATCTATGTAGACATTTTCTATGTATTAGTGATATTGTTTTATGATTGTACCAATCGCATTTTATGCGATATCATGTATTTATTTCATCTATCAGTTTTATGATTTCAGTATACATTCTTTTTGTTTGCAAACGCTTTGTATGCAGCAGTGCAGAAACTATTTTGTATGGTTCTCATACAGCACACTGTGCAAGCTGCCCTGCCACAAATTTTTTTTTTCTCTGTTACCGTCGCTATTTGCATCGCAAATTTACTGCACGCGTCGCTATTGTTGTCGCTATCAGCGTCGCAAATTGTTTGTAACCGTCGCTATATGCGTCGCAAATAGCGACGATTCTATGGCGTCGTCAATAACGACGCTTTTTGCGACGACGGGGGCAAATTTTGTTGTTTGTATTTTCGTCGCTTTAAACGTCGCTATAAGGTCTATATCTTGTAGTGGTAGTACTAACCATAGGGTCATCATTTTGACCACATGAAGAGAGCTTGATTTTTATCAAAAGGGACCTTTGCCCATCGATAGCAAGTTTCCTAGATGATTTCTCCTCATGCACTGACCATGCTTTCATCACCACATGTAATTAGCTCCCCTTATTATGCAAGTGTTATTTAAACAAAAACCTATTGCAGAGAAAGAGTGGCTACCACCCCTCTTTTTCTACCTTAATGTTGGGATTGATAGTTGTGAGAGGGTGCGCCTCATGATGAGAGCCACTCTCCTACCAACATTTTGCATGAGCCTCCTAGAGGACATGAGTGATAGTAGATTCATCGAGTGTAACCACCCATTTATTTTATCTACTCCACTCAATGTAAGAACCAGCTTAAAGGGGTATCTGCAAAGTAGGGCATTCCTCAATAAAGCCCTCAAGCCACCATGCAGTTTGGCCCCTGCTACTTCGCATCGCGATGCCTCTTAGCATGCTCCCTTATTAAATTTGTTTATTCCAAAAAAAAGAGTAAAAGAGAATAAAATATAAGAAAAAGTACAAGGACAAGAAGAAAGAAAGTAGAAAGCAAAGGAGCATAGCAAGGAAATCAACCATTTGTACTCTACGAGTGTCACAAGCATTGCACCTAGTCACCACCCTAGCCCTCTCCCCACTTCACATACTTAGGGAACCTTAAGGGTAGGACACACCCAGGAAACTCTTACTTACCTATGGTTAGACCTACCTCCCTAAGTCACACCCACAACACCTCCCTTTGTGCAAGAACTAGGTCCTCGAGTTTGGGATAACATCTTGAGCTTGTGGTTGAGGTTTGACCCACCAACTCCCAGTTTCATTGGCACAGACACCATGCATTGCACTATGAGATAGGCACACCCCTAGGGAGTGTAATTCCTTTTTTGTTCATGTACATTTAGCAACCCACAATCAATCGCTGCGCCATCAGAGGTCCCCCATCATCCACTCAACCCATCCTCAACATCCACAACTCTCCATCCCTTTTGATGCGTCTCTTCTCCATAGCTAACCTCCCAAAACCCCATCATCAACCCACATGGCAAACCTTCAACCGCTCAAGCCCTTATCAGCAAGTGCCATGGGACTTGCACTCAACTAAGAGGGGGGTAATGTTACAGCCCAAAAGGAATCCCAAGGAAGCCGAAGACAAAAAGGCCCCAAAAAGTCAGAAATGGAAGACCCAAAAAGTTGAAAATGGAAGGCATCCCAAGGCAAGAAAAGCGGAAAAGATTTGGCAAGCTCGAAAAAATGTAGGAAATGGCTTAATACAAAAGAAAGTGCACAATAATGAGTGCATCGAATATTCTAGCAAAGAAAGTGATGGGTGCATTGGATTTCATTTTGTAAAAGAGCGCCAGGCTCCCTCCTGTGCAATTTGTAAATGTAGACAGCAAATTTATGAAAGAACCATGAAAAGAGAAAATAAATAAAGAAAGAAGACCTTGGCTAAAATGGCCGATCATGTAAAAAGGGATGGGTGCCCAAAAGATGAGGAGGGCATATATAAAAATGAAAAAATGGAATGGAGAAGATCATTCTTGTGTGTGGTTGAAACTAGCTCTCCTCTTCTCTTCTTCTTCTTATTCTTGCTTGCTTGAGCTTGTGCTTGAGAGAGGGAGTGTAAGAGAGTGAGGGAGTGAGTGTGTGAGGGTGAGGGACCTTAATGTGTTGTATGCTAGTGCACTATACGCTACTGCAACTATACCCTAATGTACTACATCCTAGTACACTATACCCTAGTGTAGTACACCCCAATGTGCAATAATGCATTGCACCCTAATGCACTAGTGCCCTACATATGTGCATTAGTGCACCCCTAGTGTATTAGCACCCCACACACATGCACACACCTTATGCACTAGTGTACCACTTCTCCATACCATCCTATGCACTCCTCTAGCATACATAACCTAGTGCACACTCGTTCTACACCTATGCAATTAACCATCACAACTCACCCACATAAGTATGCCCTAATGCATTTGCACTATACTAGTGCACTAGTACATAACCCCTAGTGTGCTATCCTTCCACATGTGTGCACATACGCATGCACACATGTGTATGTGCGCATACACATGTGTGCACATACACATGCACACATGCACACATGCGCTTACCCCAGTGTACCCCCCTATGCGTGCACACATGCAGTTACCCTAGTGTACCCTCCTACACATGCAATCCTTGCACATTGATCATTGCATATCACTCCATCACACGTGTAACCACACTCAACTCTACATCCACTATCACCCAATCGAGTGCACATAGACTAGTGCACACATGCACACTTGCACATGCACTAGTGTTTCCCTATGTATTAACCCAATTGTAGTGCCTTGGGCATTAAAATCCTTATGTACAAAGCACCTAGCACAATTGAACCAATACATTAGCACACTACATGTAGCACGTGGCACCTACATCCACACACCTAGTACATTGTAGTTTCAACTTCCATGCATAGCCTAGTGCACACACGCACACGTGTACATGTAGGTGCACTAATGTACCTTCCAAATGCACCTTCTGAACACATGAACCCCACACTTCTAGACACTCACATGTGTGATGTTACACTTTTACAAATCCCTAATTAGCTACAATTTTAATGCATAAAGGCATGCTCAAACGCTCATGTAGACATGCACAGGTGCACCCCCATGCATGCACACAACCAGTGGTGCTAGTGAGCCCAAAAGTGTAAACTAGAAGGGAAAGGACAAACTTTGTCAAAGAGAGTGAAGCCTTGGAGATTAAGCATAAACCAAAATGCCAAATCACAATAACCAAGATGACCAAAAGGGAAATTCACTATCAAAAACCAACCGAGGCTATTGAAACCCAAAATTCAAATTGTGCCATTGATTTGTGTCATCCAGATTATCCAAAAGCATTATGAATTAGTTCTGTGAATTCACAAAATGTTTGGAAAGAAAGAAAGCATGCTTATGCATCATGCATGTGAACTCACCTAAATATAAACTAAAGTTAAAAAATGTGTAACCTTTGCTTAAGATAGTCAATGGAAAATCATTGGGAAAAACTATGAAAACTTAATCAAATTGCAAAGGATGAGACCTAGAGAAAGCAAGGCTAAGCTGCAAACCCAAGAGAGGAAGATCTAGTACTTAAAAAACCTATGCATGGGTGCGTCCATATGCAATCTCATAAACCATCATTGAAATATGAAACTTAGAGACCATGGGAACCATACAAACAGAGATCCCTCTTGTGGACAAGTAATTGGACACAAGTATAGGGCTGGAGATGGCCCTTATAGCTTCTTTAACCTATTTGAGCAATTCTATGAAACGAACAGCCTCGTGTTTGATGCTAAGCAAGTGCAAGCATTCAAATTGTGCATAGGAAAAAATGGACAAATTTGATTTACTTGGCTTGATATCAAAGCCTCTTTTGAAAGGTAGAGCTCGAGTGGAAGTACACAAGAAAAAGCTCACAAGAGCATGGAGAATGGAGCAAGAGAGCAAGAGAGAGAGACATTGTATGTGGAAACTCCAATAATCACAATGTGCAACCAACCTTTCCTTATTTAAATGTTAGTGAAAGAATAAATAATCAAGTGACAGTGATGGGCATCTACCACATGTACTATACAAGTGTGCATGTACTATTAGTGTAATGAATACATGGGTGGTTAGGCACAAATGCCTTTACCACCCACAACCTCCCAATTAAAGGAAAATGTGCCCCAAGTGAGGAGAAAACAAGAAAAAGGTAACAAAGTACAACAGGATGAGGAAAGATGCATCTTATCCAAATCCCATCATCTTCCCAAGGAAGGCAAAACATTCTATAGAGAGACTTTGAGTCAATAAACATGCCATTAGTGAATTTGTCAATTTTTCACAAGTTTAGGACTCATGGTCAAAACTTTCTCTTTGCTATAACTCTCACATCATGGTTCTAAATTTGGTGTTCAATAGCTCAATAGATTCTGTTTTTCATAAGGTTTTCAATTATGTATTAGATGGTAGCTTTGGGTGAGTTGAAAGAACCTTTTTTTGAGTCCCAATGTTCTAAATTGTAATATCTCCTCACAATAAAAGTTAGTTGGTTGGTTCGTAAGTTAGTTAGTCAATTAATAAGTTAGTAAGATTACTAACTAAAGACTAACTAAGGTAAAAACTAACTAACATTAATTATTGATAATTTTTATTTAATTTAAAATATTTTATTTAGAAAAATCAAGAGTCGTAAATTTGATATTTTTCTCGAATTGGCAAAGACCGTAGCTACCCTTCACGTAAATTACAAGGTGAACGAGACTTATGAGTTATATTAATCACTAAGTTCATGTGTATAGTTTAGAAGGTCCAAAAACATTAGAATTTGGACAAAACTAGTATATTTTAGATATTTTAGATATTATCCTAAAAGAAAAAGATATGGAGATTTTTTGAACTGGATGTCATTTAAAAGAAAAGACAAGTGATATTTTAGTTAGTTTGGAGATTTTATAAAAAGAAAAATAAAGAGAAGTGACTGGCGAAATCGCGCGCGGCCGCGATCGCAGTTTACAGGCAGTAGACAGCACTTCGAACAGAGAAAAGAAGAAAGAGTGAACTGAGAGCTTTCTAATCAAGTGTCTTGGGGTTTTACCCCCCTTTCGGAGCCAATGGAACCATCAGATTTATGATCTGAGCATCAGATAACTGATCTTTCCAAGATCCCCCTCCACAAAGAGCTCCACTTCTCAACCACAAGCCCTCTTCTCTAATTCACTATAAATACGGGGCATGGGAGAGGCATAGAAAGCATAAGGAGACACCGAGAGGCTGCGGGAGAGAGGTAGAGAGAAGGATACCCCTCCAAGAGATTGTGAGGAAGAGCTTGAAAGAGAGCTTGAGAGAGAGAGAGAGAGAGAGAGAGAAGAGTCACCCCGAGAGGCTGCAAGGAAGAGAATTAACTCAATTCCCTCTATCTCGATCCTCGACTAAACCATCTTCTCTTACGCTCTCCCATCTTGAATCTATTCTACCTTCTTAATCTCTTGAGTCTATTTGCGGACGATGGCCTCCAAGCAAAGAATGTCGCGTGTGGATGACAATCCTGCAACCAACAAAAAGGCTTCGGGCAAAGGCATCACCGTCAATCCAACTGCGGTTCCGGTCGTAAGTAATGTATTTTCAAATTGATTGATGCTTGCTTTGATTATCATATGAGATACTTTAGGCCCATACTATTGCACGAGTATAGGTAATGGGAAAGGATAAATTCATCTCGCTTGCTCGGAAGATGGGGTTTGTGAAGTGCACATATCAAGGGAAGATAATTGCACCTAGTTACATATGACTTATATGCTAGTAGAGCAATTACAAGGAAGAATTAGTCAAGCGTTATGAATGGCATAGTCGCCAAAAGAACGACATTAAAAGATTGGGCATAGAAATGCTAGATTAAAATATAGTCAAGGGTTATAGATAGCATAATTGCTAAAGAATATGAAATTAAGAATCATGAATGGAGAAGTACTAGTTTAAAGTTTAGATACTTCAAAAGTACTTAGCCTAACAGGCCAAATACTAAGAAAAACTAGATTCTAGGTCAATGCGAGGCCTATTGGAGTCTAATTACTTGAGATCATCTCGCACTTATCTTATCAAGTATTTATACGTTATGCCTATAACATGTTTGATATATGAGGATAAATTTCTAGTTACCTCATGACTTGACTAAGAGCTAGTACAAGAAATTGATCATAAGGGTTAAAAACTAGGATGTCTTGAGATCCGTTGGATAAGGATGACTTTTGCCAATCCAAATTCAGGGTTGGGTTATCAATCAAGGTAAGTGACCTATAGAACTTACATCATGAATAGTGTTTGAACCCTTAACATATGCCCTAGCCGAAGGAAGAAAGTGTTAAGAACATGTTTGCATGGTATTGCTCTTAGATCCCAAGGGAGAGAGCAAATATACGATGGAAATGTTATATCGTCCATTCTTGCATTGTTTGGAAAGAATGCAATTGGTTTTGTTGATTGATCGAACAACATCCTAAATGTTTTCACATTCAATTGGTTGTTAGTTATTGTTTGGATGATTATTCCAAGTGCTTGTGATTTATGGTAAATGCATGGCAAGGGTCTGTGATGGCAAGTCGCCATGGGATTAAAGGAATGTTTTCTTGGAAAATGATATTAGGCTGATTGCCTTGTTTGTGCTTGATTCGTAAAGGATTTAATTAAGGAAGGATATATTGTACGGGTGGATCACCTCCATGGTCGCACCGCGTATTAACCCGAAAGGGCACTGCTCGATTCACGGGCCGAAGGTCGAGTGGTGAAAAGGCCAACCACGGGAATGATGTTTCACTCCTAGACAGCTTGTGGGTCAGTTGGAGCTCTGGACACCCCTTGCTAGGTCAAGAATGGAGTTGAAGACCTCCGTGGCCCCTAACATCTGGGCATGTTGGGAGATCCTATTCTAGATAAAGGATTGAGTTTGTGGTGCCATGTGAATTGGACCAGTTACTTCTGCACGGCAGAAGGGATACTTCTGTTGGACAGAAGCGAAACATAATTTCTCCTGTATGGGCGGGAGACAAAGATTAACTTGAAGATAAGTTAAGGAACTTGTTTGATCTTGTTTGTCAATAGATTGCTTTGCTCTGTTTTCGTGTCTGTGCTATAATTTACGCGAACGTACCTTGTTCCCTAAAAGGCTTAATTAATGAAGCTGATTTTGAGTGTCACACATAAATGTGGTAGGACCTAATTAGAAAACTAAAGCTATTAAGGGAAGCGGGTGGGCGGAATCCCCGACGGGTCCGTCCTACGGCAGGGTGGTCCCAGAGAATTGGGAGGCTTCTCACAAGTTTTTATCGTCATTCGACCTTTAGGTATTGATAGGTTAGAACCCGATTCATGCCGTTTTAGGGGACCGGAATGGGACTATGCCCTATGGGCAGAGAGGTTGAGCAACGCATCCCTCTCGGTTCCCATTCTCTTTGAACCAAGTGCGGCATAGATCTGCTTCGGGTTGGGTATCTCTGCGTAAAGTAGGATGTCCAATACCCGACGCTAGAATGCTAACAGGAGACCTTGACAACTAGGAACCCAAATTTCAGGTCGATCCTAGTGGGTTCGGTCGTGAACGTTCCGTTGCGAGGCGGATTCGGGAAACCCTAGGCGACAAAACTCGGAACATTCCCTTGGAGTGCCGGGCAGCGACGCTTAGATTCGTTTCTCGATAGACCGCTAAAAGAGTGCCTAGAACGCGGATGGGCGGGCACCTCACATAAATAATTAAAAATGGGACTTGAAATTTTGCCAAATTCACCAAAATTGTATTAGTAAATCTGCAGGATTCTTATCACAACATAACCTACATCACGCAGTTGTCCAACCAAAAGAAGGATTTTGGTCAAAGATGGAACATGGCATACATCATGCAAAGTAAACATATTGTTTGAAGGAGACTACAACTAGACATCTCCAATACCAACAATATCCAAGGTCTCAATCTGACATATTGTGTCATATTGTGATAGGAGTGGAACCACTGTCGATGAGGGGTGACATGAAATGAAGCCCTAAATCAAGCAACCAACATTGAGCACAGGTAGACAAGACATCGGCCAATTGCAAAGCATCAAGAGAAGAAGTTGCAAGTATGTAGTCATCATCAGAATCAATTTGGATGACATTTATATCTTCAATCTTGGCATTGAACTTACTAAGGACAATGCTGCAATCATCATTCTTTTCCTACACTTTATCCTTTTCCTTTTCCTTATGCTTTTTATCATGCATTTTATGGCACTCTAACCAAATATGACCTTGCTTCCCACAATAGTGACAAGTCAATGTGGACTTATAGTCACGGGACTTAGTGTGAGACTGTCCAGGTGACTAAGAACAAGGATTCTGAGAGTCTCTCCCATGGCAGTCAAATACCTCTCCTACCATTATTTTCTCTAACTATCAAAGAATGAGAGGTGTGGGAAGCATTAATATTTTTTCTATTAACCTCTTTGTTCAATCCTACAATTTCAGTCTATCATTAGGCATATTTGCACTCATGGTAGTATGGAATGTGTCCCACGACTCAAGCAATGTAATCAACAAAGAACAAGGGAGGAAGATTATCCTTAAATTCAATTCCCTATGAAGACAAGTGGCTAAAAATAGAATGAAACTCATTCAATTGGGTGGACATGGAGGTCCCCTCCTTCATACAAAGGTCATGAGTTGCTACATCCAATACATTCGAGAGATAGGGCTCTACTTATCACAGACTTTGTGAATCTTATCCCATAACACCCATACCATCTGCCTATCAGAGACAACATTATAATAGACTTTCTTAGAGAGTGACAAAATGATTATAGATTTACATAACTCATCCAGTTCAACCCAATCCTTTGCATCAAAGCATTCAAGCTTTACACTTGCATGTCTCAATGGCTTAGTCTACAATTTTTGCACTAGAACCAATGAGATTTGTGCCTTCTAATAATTTTTGCTATCCCAATTCTCAAGGTTAAAGATAGCATTGTCATTCAATCCATTAGCCATAGTGTAAGAGATGAAAGCATAATCCAAGACCATGCTATTGTGAATGATACTAAAACATCCCCAAAATCATAGCTACATCAAGGGTTTAGCAAGAGAACCTGCCATAATGATGAGCTATCCACCAACTATAATCAAGCTGTCAAATCCAAGTAACTACCCTCAGATAGAATGCATAAAATTAAAATGATAGGCTACTATAATAAACTGTAGCAATATGCCAACAACTAGGTATGAGTAACCAAGAAAATGACCATGAACAATCAACACTCAAGGTTGTCACAACTACAATGTGTAAGTAATATACATGTAGTAGGCATAGATATCATGCACATAGGAGATCTCAAGGTAAAGAGAGGAGAGCTACAAAATGTATAACTCACTAAGAAAAGCTCAATACATAATCCAAAATAATATAAATATCACTAACAACACACTAACATACATAAGTATCAGGTCCAAACTAAGTCATCAAATCAATCCATTGTAGGGTAACTACATCCAATATATATCAAGAGAGTATGTACATGAAGATAGTAACCCATTGTCTCGATGAGAGTAAGCTCAAGCTCAAGTTCATAAATCCAAAGATCTATGTAACATACAAAGTAGAACTGGTAACTCCCACTAGAACAAAATCAATTGCCAAATGAGCAATGCAAGCTCAAAACATCAAGTGCATGACACCTGAGTATGCAAGATATATGAAGCATAAGTTAGGAGCATAAAACCCAATAGATTCTTCAAGCTCATAATTGTGTAAGCCACAAAAGTAACCAATATTTGTAACCACAACCAAGATCAATATAATAAAGTCAAAATCTCAACTCAAAAGCATGCCATAGCATATCGAAAAGTATACACAATAATCAAAGTAGTGGTACATCCATTGAGTATCCCGTAAAGCATCAACAAGCATTAGGTATAAGCTTTGTACTGATAAATGCTTGTTTCCCTACTATTAAAACACTAAATTGATAATGAAATCTGATTATTTCAAGCTCAAATCAATCCCAAAATCATAGCCATACCAACTAGGTACCAACATAGCATCCTCCAAGCATCAAATATGCATTATGGAATTTATGTTTGTTGTCCAAAACAAAACTATTCTATTATGTGTTAAACAGAGAACAAATTTTTTTATAGAATCAACTTTGTGAGTGCCAAATCTATAGCTCTTGTTGTGCCCTTAGTTTCTAGCCATAGGATGCCTAAATCCAATATTGTATACAAAAGTTTTGACCTTTAAAATATGATAGCGCTATCAAGCTACCATAACTTTTCACGAATCCTGTAGCATACCTCTTCTATCCACTCAAAATGGATAAAAATGGCTACTTCATAGCTCAATGAACATCAACAACGCTCGACTAAGTATTGAGAAGCTCCTTAGTAAATGTGGAGTAGGTTGGAAGAAGCTAGAAGAAGGAAAGATTCAATGCATACCTTTAGAGAAAGAAAACAATAGTTGCAATGAACCTTGACTTGAAGCTTTGAATCTGGGTTGAAACAAAGGATGAACAAGCTTCTCAAATGGTTGACTCTGATACTAGTTGAAAGGTAGAGCACGAGTGGAAGCACATAAGCAGAAGCAAGAGCTATGGCGGTGGATCGAGCAAGAGAGCAAGAGAGACAGAGAGACACTATATGTGGGAACTTCAACAATGACACTCTGTGACCAATCTTCCCTTATGAATAAAGAGTGAAGTGACACTGATGGGCACTTGCCACCTATAGTGTATAGGTGTGTGGGTACTATTCGTGTAATGAATATATAGGTAGTTAGGCACATGCACCTTTACCCCAACATCTTTATCAAGCACTTTTCAAAAGCTAGTTATGGTGATAATCCATGAGCATGGGAAATTATATCTCAAAAAGTTTGAATACTTTCTAAGAAAATCCTAGCTACAGAAAGACTCGTTACCAACCTTCTGATTAAGGAATTCATCAAGGGTATTTGCGATGAAGGGATTTATGAGATTGTGGTAGGGAGTTTGAGCTTAATCACTCTAGCATCAATCATCTACTAGATGAGGCTATTTGTATTGGCATTTAGCTCAAGGAAAAAAGTAGGAACAAGAAATCCATAGGTGACTGATAGGATCCTCAAATGAACCAAGTCAAGGTTGAGATAAATGATACAAAAGACCTCATGGTAGATGTAAAAGTAGCAACAGGCGAAACTCTTGAAAATGGTGAAACCTTGAAGATGTCTCCACCTTATCATCAGAACACATAGTGAATACATTACAACAGAGACCCTTTGTGTGCAAAGTGCTTACAGCCAATAGACACTTGTTGTAGAGCTCCTTGAAGATTCCCATGCCCTAACACAAAATTTGGCTATCAAACATTTAATTGTAATCTTGGTTACCTAAGACAATCCCAAAAAGTTCCACAGTTAGCTTTTCCAAGTCCATCCAATCAAGGACCACAACTACTTCTAAAGCTAAAATAAATCCATGAGGAACACCTATGCCTCCCTTGGCCCAATCACAACTTAAAATCCCCCTCGCCTTGGTGACCCTCCTATACATTTGATAGAAGAACCATATGATGAAGAGGAATACATGAATCCTTATGTAGCATGTAATGAAGAAGGTAATGTGATCTTCATAAAATGACTACTCAATATTCTCTTGATCAAATGCTACCTCGAATGTATAATAGCAAAGGGACTAGCTATTGTGAGGGGGTATTGTTGCTAAGATTGCAAACCAACAATGAACAAATTTAAGCAAATAAAAATAAATATGGAAGAAATTGAAGGAAATTTTTTAAAAGGAAAAAAGTAAGGGCCAAGAATGTGTTTACATTATGGCATCTTCATATAAAGAATATGACATTATAAAATGACTCTCTTGGCATGCTAGTACAAAGGTGGTGCTACAATAAAATGTCCCTCTTTTATGCAATTTGTGGAAATTTCATTTAAAAGAAAAATTCAGAATCCCATGACCAGTCTTATATAAATGCCTTTGATGATTACCTTAGGCTTTCGCCACTCATAGAGGTTTAATCCATTGTGTGATGTTGCATTAAGAGAACTATTTATCAATGGGCTACACCTTAGCCCTAGTATACATGTTATGTTGACTAACACAAAGAAATTGGTTGAGACCAAAGAGCTATCAATCTGATATGAACGCAATGTTCAAGTTGCTTGAGAGGAATTCTAGAATTTTCTTCATATGAGACATGTGCACAAAGACTTTCCAACAATAGAATGAGAATAGTAGAGATGTTGAAAATCATACACTCCAAGAGAAGTGAGTGAGACATGTACACCAAATCAAGGAATCAAGAAAGACTATTTATTATGATAGAGATCCTACACATTCAAGTAGGGACCCTTGTTCTATGATGTAGCATGTAGATGTTGTATCCTTCTAGGTCTTTTAATCAAGAAGATATGTTGGAAGAACCCATGAGAGGGTGAAGTTTTTTCCATGGCAAACATGTAATGTAACCAATCTAAAGGAGTCTACGGTGACAACACATGGGACACATGGCATTGGTAGTAATAGTTCTTCTATAGATGGAATGTGGAACCATATACTAAGGAATCTATATGGAGTAAGATACCTTTACTCACTAAATAAGAAAATGAAAATAAAGAGGAAGAGAATAATTAAGTTGTAAGAAAATAATTAAGTTGCTAATTAGTTGAGATTTTGGAAGAATGAAAATGTCAAATTTGGTTGCGTAGATGTGATTAATGAGAGAATATTGAATTCATTGAAGAGCTCAGTCATTAATTGTCCCTCATCTTTAATTTATGTTAGGGTCACCTTTTCGGCCGTTTTTGGTCTTGGAGCTTGGATGAATTTGTATTTTTGCGAAATTTCCATCCATATCACTGTTTGCCTACTCTGTGTCTTCTTTTCACATGCTCTTTCTCCATTCTCTTTCGCCATTCTATTCTTTAATCTCACTTTCTTATCATTGTGATTGTTGATCTCCTAAAATGTTTAGCAATACCTCTACAACAAGTAATACAGATGTGAGCACATGCAAGTACAAACTTACCATCCAACTAGATCCAATTTATTCATCTTGGAGAAGTATGCATCGTCAAGTATTAACAAATGGGATGGAGGCCAATAGATTGCGAACTCAAGGAAAGAAACATATAGATTTGTGGGTGGATGGAAATATTTATCCCAATGATCTTTCAACAAGTAAACCTCCTAATTTTTCAAATATTCATAACTATGTGAGATATGTGGGGGAAGGTTATAATGGGGTGCTTGGCTATTGTAAAAGGTTATACTCTACATCTTACACATACATGGCTCACATGAATGAAATGAGAAAAATATTATTTATTTCATAGACAAGCATTTATGAGCTTACAAATAAGATTGATGTTTTGAAAAATGCTAATAAGTCATTACAAGATAAGCTAGCACACTTAAAGAAAGTCCAATAGGATTTAGAGAGAGAAAGAGACTATTAAAAAATATAACTAGCTTGTGTGTGAGAGAAGAAAAGAAGATTGAATCTTGCAAATAAATATGTCTCTAACATGTTAGGTATTAATATTCGAGAGTGTGAAGAGAGAATCAATCTTTTAAAAGAGACCATGAATAAGAATGATAATTTGAGGATTCTTAGATCACCTCAGAATATGGATTTGAGAGACCCAACTCTAAAAGAATTGGTCAAGGACTTAAAGGACATAGCAAAACCAAACAAAATTGTAGAGACATGTGATACTGTGGGCATGAGTCGAAAAGGTTATCGGGTTATCTCAAGATTATGGTTTAAAAATCTAAAATGTAATAGAATAACTACGTTTGGGTTACCTCGAGCCCTTAGAGTATCGGTTGCAAGGATTGCTATGAATTGTGAGATTCCACAAGTTTTTGGGGAATACATTCATATTGAAGCATCTATGCCATATAAAAAGACAAAAAGAAAAAATCTAGTTTTGAATACAATGCATTTAACAATATATGGCTTGATCTAACAAGAGTGTAGATTGCAATGGTTCACATGTATAGACTCACGCTAGAGGAATGTCATGGTGTTTTGAAGTTTTCCTTGAAGTTAGATGAAGCACATATTCAAAAATGACAAAAGATGGAAATAGTCAGTAATATTTGTATCGTGAATAGGGTATTGAAATACAGCAATGGTGGGGATCAAGCACCGGTGCATAAGTTCCAGTCTGGGATGGAGATTTGGTGGGTTGGTGCAGCTCAAGTACCAATTGAGAATCATCGAATATTAAAATGGTTGTTTACTCATACAGGTATTCCAAACATTATTAAGTCTCAAAGTGAAGGAGAAATGTTGTTTGTTGATGGGGTTGGTAAATTTAATGTGGAATGGCACATGAGCGCTAACTTGAAAACTATCAAATGTATGCTTGGAATATGTAATGGGACAAGTGCAAAATATCATTGTATTTATTGCATAGAAAGTGTTGGGTCTAAAGATTGGAGAAACTTGCGCCCAACAAGAAGAGCCCCAACTAGAGACTCTATATATCTAAGTAAAAATAAAAACAAGGAAGATATATGGGATCCAATTCTTTCAATTCCTCTTACAAATGTTCATATATGTACTTGCCATGCAAAGATTATAATTATTGATAAGCTTATTAGGTTGCATCTCGACTATGCATACTCAATTAAGCCTTTGTCTTTATCGGATGAGTGTATTGACAAATGTGAGGCATTACTCTCCAAAATGGGTTTTCATGGAGGTCAAGTTCACTTAAGAAAAGATCGAACACTTTCAGGGAAAATAAGAGATGTCTTGGTGGTGGCTGATGTCTCAAAGGGAGGCTCAAAAGCTAGATGTTTTTTAGGAAACCATATAGGAAAATAGGTGAGCATTACTTGGGAGCATTGGAGAGAGCTGTGTGGGATAACAACAAATGTTGCAAGCACACCACAACTTGCATTTTTAAGGATGGAGGTTTTGAGACATATCGATGTCTTCCTAAAGCTCCTCAAGCAACAAATGAAAACCTACATGTATCCAGAAGAGTCCAAATGTTTGATTACAAATATTTTTCAAGTAATAAAGGAGGCATGGGGAGAAAGGATATCACATTTTCTTTGGTAAGAGAGACTATTTAATCCAAGCTTTCTTCGATAAAATTTCCATTGGCATAAAATGGTCGTTACTCTTATGAATTTGCAGCATATCCTTCATATCCATAGGCCTTACTTTGTGGAGGAGCAAGGCCCCCTGGCAACTGGCCAAGGCATGGAAAAATCTCACTATGTAGCACGTACAAGTTTTTTTCGATGCACAAGATATGGAGGAGGAGTTACAAAAAGCAATGCTCTTGAGGAGCTATTCAATTGGTTTTTTCGACGACAGCTTCAAAGAATGAATACTTTAACTTGAGAATTCATAGTATTTTTCAAGAAAGAAAAGTACAAAGCTAGCTCTCATGAGCCTTTACATCATCCTCCCCCTCCGGGATATTTTCTCTATAATGCTAAAAAATTCTTCTCTTGTAGCCAACTATTGATTTTATATGAATTTAGTTTTCTGCCAAAGCATAAGATGAGAGGGCCAGAAAGTATCCTACTCTAGAAACAAAGAAACCAGGACCATAAACAAAAATCCTAATTGCCACAGTCTTCTGCAAAAACATCACCTTGTGTGCACTATACTATAACCCAAAGAAACCAAGTAGCCTTGTAAGTGCTTTGATACATAGTATAGGCCATGTTTCTTTCTCTGAGAATATGTTATGAAATACAAAGAAAACATGCAGATCAATCCTTGCAAAGTAATGGCCAAGTGCAACATCTTTCAGTGAACTAATACTAACTCTTGTCCCTTTACCTTGTCCCAAGAAGTTATCAAATCTTCAATCTCCAACTGTAAAAAAAGATAAATGTCAAATGAATGTTGAAATCAAACATATTAATGTATATCTTACAAAATTCAAGATTATAGTATCAATTGATTTTCATCATTCTCTAGCTTAGCTGGATTCCATATGTTAATTGATGATTGTGCCTCATTGGTATCTTCCAATTCTTTAACATATTGCAACTCTTCTCTTCCAAAATTGGGAATTCCAAGTCGGGTCTTGAAGGCCGTGGAACTCCTCTTCGGTAATCCCATACTCTTTCTTAGCATTCTTTGCCTTATGAAAACAAAGAGAAAGGGCATTCCCTGCTTCAATAAATTTGTCATCCGTAATTTTGGTGTCAAGTTTATGTAATTCTTCTTTTGATTCATTTTCGACATCAACAATGCCATTTTCAGTTTCAAAAGCCTCTGTAACGATCACTAAACAATAATCCTCCCTCAAATTGAAGAGCCTTTGTGTGTCCCTACTAGCAATATGTATTCCTTGTCCTTGATAGGGAAAGTTGGAAGTAAAGCAATAATATAAAAAGAAGAGTCACATACAAGATCTATATTTGCATGGTTTTCTTCAATAATGGCCTTAGCTTTGAATTGGGAAACATCTAGTTTGCTAGCAATATATGCTTCTTGCTCAGGGTCCAAACATTCCCTTGCATGCTTGTCATTTGCTACCTCATCCAAAATGAAGAAGCTGGAACATTTTGGACCCTCTAATTGTTGTTCATCAAATTTAATAGGATATTTAACAAGAGTATACGCAATGAATGTAGTTGTTTTTGACATTGGCCCGCATTTCTTAGAATGAGCAAAACAAAAAAAATCTGAGGTACAAAACCTCTCAAGAGAATGAGATGTTCACTTTCTTGAAAACAAAGTCTTCTCTTTGAAGGTGAGCTCCCAATAGGTATGTGAACGTATTCCTTTGTATCCTTTTCAACTACCGAAAATGCAAGACTTTCAAACTCAGCAAACTCCTCCAGGAAAAAGTTCTTGCATGAGTTCAATACATGGTCAATATCTTAGTCAGGGTTGAAAATATTCTTTGTAGTTCCGTAGTAAGATAACTCCATGCCATTCTGAAGAAGAAAGTCTAGGAGCCTTTCTGATGGAGAAACCTCTGTGATCTGAGACAATCCAAGAACCCTCAATGGTGACTTGCCTTTGACTGGAGACTTCCTAGGCATTCCCACACTTGCTGCCTAGGCATTCCCACACTTGCTGTTGAAAAAGGGGAGGAAGCTATGGGAATTTCAAGGGAGAAGGAAACACAGCCAGAAGCCCCCTGATGACAATATTCTTCTTTTCTTATTAGGGCTGACCTGCTCTTGGGAGTCTACAACATCCTTTGGTTCAAACATGAGTGAAAGCATGATGTGGCACAAAAGTGTGCACCCAACCTCACGAACAATGCCTCCTTGCTTCCTATTTGAGGATCCACTATACTACGCGAAAGTGTGCACCCGATCTCATGAACAATGCCTTCTCGCTTCATATTTGGGGATCCACTATACGGCTCGAAAGTGTGCACCTGACCTTACGAACAATACCTCTGCACTTCATATTTGGATATCCATGATACGGCATGAAAGTGTGCAAGCGACCTCACTAACAATGCCTCCTCGCTTCTTATCAAGGGGCGCACATAATGGCGCAAATTGACAGATGAAAAAATGCAAGAGGAGCTCAACTCTAGCTAGGCTTAATAATTTGCCAATAAAATCATAAATGTCTAATTATGTGTATATATAGACAAGGATAACTATTTGCCACATGGACATCCACATCGACAGCCACATGGGGATGGCCCTCGTAAACCCTAGCTAATTAAATAGTGCCACGTGTCACCTATCCCACATGTATAAAAGACCGATGTGATCTTACATGGCTCAATTTTTGAATCCACAAGTATGAAAGACGATATCTTATGAGTGACGTTAGATCTGTAGATATGGCGTGAATACACAACAACGTCGAGTTCAACGATTGTCACTTCAAGATCCTTGTATATTTACACTTCAATTTTGTAACTCTTGATTCAATGAAAAGCTTTTTGTCAAATGTAAATGTCATCAATGTTTTCATATTTATGGCTTGAAGCTTACAATTGTGGGAGGCAAGCAACTCATACAATAGAAAGAGTGTTCACTCTTTTCCCAACTATTTGACCATTTACTTTGAACTTATATTATGGGGATGTATAGTCTAGCATCTCTAAGGTATTCGTTACATCTTTAAGACTCCAATTGGAAGTTATATTTACCTCCTTTTCTATAACTTGCACCTTAAGTTTGAAGGGCATGCAATCTGTATCAGAATCCAAGGGAATCCAAATGCCTAGTTTAAGTTTGTATCTCCTATAATCAAAGCCCAAAGCAAGATTCTGTCGTGCTATATTATAATACAGAGACAAGGATAGGGGCCATACAATACACCTCATGGTGTCGCCCTTATGGTCAACCTCTCTAGATTTCCAAAGTCTTCTTATAATGTTATCTAGTTCTGCTTCTGCAAATTTCTACTTAGGCAATATACTTTTGTTCTTTGTAAGTTTGCTAATTTGAGGCAGCCCACAAAGATATGTAAGGGGATAAACCATGACATGTGTATTTTTCTTGAGATCCTTCTAGCTATCATGGACTTTTGAATATCTTGTCATGGAACCTCCCAAATTATAGATGAGAGACTTGGCAATGAAAATCCTCGATATGTCCATATGTTCCCTCTCTAGGCAGAACCGCATATTGTGCATAATATATAAAAATTCTTCTCTCACAAAAAGAATCAACAATCTCATTAGTAATGTTTACAAATGCCTTATGAATCGCATTGAAAGTTCCACTCAAACTCTCCACAGGTTGCCATTTAGTACTTGTTGATGGAAATATATCTACAATCAAGAATTTGATATCAATACTTGCTTAAATAACAAAAAATATCACATATGTTATCAAATTAAGACTTACAATGTGTCTTTTGGAAAACACGTTCGTAATATACTAGTTTTCACAGCAAGACATGTAACTGGAAATTTATGAAATACACCATACTTGCAAAGAAATACAAGAAATACACCATGTTTGCAAAGAAGCCATAGCCAAGGAAGCTAAGCATGAAATAGTATTGCCATGGAAGGCTGAGAATCATAGATGTAAGTTGCAACATGAATACTCACCTCATGTCAAGGTGGGACATGGTATGCACCCCATATATTGGTGGCAAAGAGCATGCGCCCTCTCAGATGGTGGGAGGAAGAGTCCTCAAAGGATGTATTGCTTAAAAATGAAAAAAGATTCCCCACAAGTTACTTCTCCCTTTTTTATACTTAATCCCCTAGCCTAGTCTAAATTAAGAAGACTTATGCTTTATTACAAGCCATCCCAACCTAAAAGAGCTTTGTCCTCAAAGCTGAATTGGGCACAAATTATAAAGAGGATTACAAAGATGGCTCGAATCATTTGGGATCATGCTGTAATGAAGCTCCATGTTGATGAAGATCAAAGAAGTTGATGAAGAAGGATCATATAAATGGAACACACTACTATAAACTGTCCAAAACAGGTTGTAGTACAAAATTGGTCATATCTTGAGCTAGAAGTGGCCAATTTCCACATACAAGATATAGAAATGTAGAGGACAACATGTAGTATCCAGCCGAGCCTTCAAAATCAAATTTTGATGTCGATGAAACAATTTACTTTCACACAAAAATTTAATACAACAAGTTATTTACTACCTTGTTTATGAAGAACTGTCCTCTTGCTTAAGCCATGGAAATTGTTCCAAATATGATGCTTGTTGCCATGAAGACTCTTCAATATGCAAACCCTTCCATTTGACTAGGTATTCCACAAGAATACGGTTCCTTAAAACCTTCTCCCACTTGCCAATAATCTCCTTGGGCTCATATATAATCAAACCAACATCATCCAAGGGAGGTAGTTCTTCAAGAACTTGAATTTGAGGACCCACATACTTTTTAAGCTAAGACACATGAAAGAAATTATGGATTCTTGTGTTTGAAGGTAAATCTAGTTGATAAGCAAGATCCCTAAATCACTTGATAATACGATAAGGACCAGAAAGCCTATGAGCAAGTTTGTTATGTCCTCCTTTAAGAGAAGAATAACCCGACTTAGGAACCTTCAAAAATACCCATTCATCTTCCTCAAACTCCACATGCCGTCTTTTCTCATCCACATAGACCTTCATTGTCTCTTGAGCTTTGAAAATGTTGTCCTTGCATTGCTTCATAAGGGTCTCCATCTTTTCCAACTCCTCATGGGCTTGTGGATTTACATCTTCATGAAACAATGCGGAGGGTACTTATACTTTGTAGCCATATAAAGCTTCAAAAGGAGACATTCCAATGCTCATATGCTAAGTATTGTTGCAACAAAACTCAGCAAGATGGAGCCATTGATCCCATGCATTTTGTGTCTCATGGCAAAAGTTCCTCCAATAAACTTCTAGCCACTTGTTAACTCTTTTGGTTTGTCCATCCATTTGTGGATGATATGCAGTACTAGGAGTCAAAAGAGTCCCCATTGAAGAGAACAAACCCCTCCAAAAGCTGCCCATAAACTTAGTTTCGCGATCGAACACAATCTTCATTGGCAAACCATGAAGCTTGAAAATACATTCCATGAATTGTTGAGCCACTTGCTTTGTTGTAAATTGGGTCTTAATAGGGATGAAATGGGTTGATTTAGTCAACCGATCAACTACCATACAAATGCTATTCCATCCATGCTTAGTTGTAGGCAATACCACAATAAAATCCATAGAGATATCAGTCCACTTTCCTTGAGGAATAGGGAGTGGCTGAAGTAAGCCGCCGGGTAAAAGAGATGAGCCTTTATTTTGTTGACATGGAAGACATTGCATCACATAATCCTTGACATCCCGCCAAATGCCCTTCCAATAGAAGCTCTTATGGATGTTGTCAAATATTTTGAATAGCCCATGATGACCCTTTAAAGGTGAAGAATGCATCTCATGCAAAATATGGTCTTTGAAAGAGGATTATGGCATCAAGTAGACTTTGCCATGATACCATAAAAGACCATTGTGCCAATTGAAATTGGGATACTCTTCTCCTTTTCC
This sequence comes from Lygodium microphyllum, assembly GCF_053477565.2. Taxonomy (NCBI): domain Eukaryota; kingdom Viridiplantae; phylum Streptophyta; class Polypodiopsida; order Schizaeales; family Lygodiaceae; genus Lygodium; species Lygodium microphyllum. The sequence goes on from NC_141135.1 coordinate 178,209,771, forward strand.
TTGCTGAAATTCTTTCATCATCTCTGATGCTTTCTCATCAAGTAAATATTCTTCTTGGATGTCATGAATTCAATCCTTATATACAACTGAAATTGAAGATAAAGAGCATGCCCACATATGTGATAAACCATCCACCACAACATCATCTTTTCCAATCATATAGGATATTTCAAAATCATAACTTTTGTAACGTGCCTGCTTGTCCGCTTGTGGGACACGCCTTACCAACACATTGGGAAGAGGATCTAGAAAGCTCTGCTTGGCACTCGCAAGGAATGTCACAGGGTTTGCGATCTAGGTCTTCCCGAGTCTGCCCCGAGCTGAAGTGTCTGACCGCTCCCACTTAGGATCGACCTGAAAGTCAGGGTTCCTTTCCTATCAGCAAGTTCTCTAGGAAGTAGCTAGCGTCGAGCTCCAGGTGAACCACTTTGCGTAGGAACAACAGAGTCGAAGCGGATTCATGCTGCACTTGGTTCATGGAGAATGGGAAATGAGAGGGATGCGAAGCTCAACCTCTCTGCCATAGGCATAGTCCCATTCCTTTTACCTAAAATAGCATAAATGGGGGTTCTAACTCTACTGATGCTAGGTCTTCATAGTCTCGATATTTCGTCATCTGGCAATGAATACTTATTCCTAATGCACCAGATCTCATGTGACTTGTGTATATGAAAGTCTAGGTTTCTATCCATCGGTGCAATTGCATCTTACGAACTGAAACTAACATTTCATGTGTTTCTTTTAATCATGATTATGAAGCATGAATTCTAAATGACTATTCATGCACTAAACTAGTTTTAAAAATATCATTTTATGTGAAATAATGTGAAAACCTTATCATTCTATGTGTGTAAAAGCTATCATTCCATGCATATAAACTTATACGAACTCCATACTCTATCGTTTCATGCGTGCAGCCTAGCACTTAGAGTAAACAAAAATCCTAAGACTCGTTCTTGTTCCATGCATGTAGCTACCCCTTTATTTCTTCCTCGAGAATCAATACAGAATTAATTATAAAGCTTAGGATATCTAAAAAACCTGGGTTTTATTCGTGATCGTAGGGGCATTTGTTGTATTGGTCGCTCCGCTCGCCTCTCCTACATTACCGGTACCATTGGTAGCTTTGGCACTTATACTTCCCGCAACTCTCTTTTTGGGAGCCATTTACCATGCAGAGACCTTAACGGGCCTTCAAGATGACACGCTTGGGAAAGGGAAGGTCGTGAGAAGGTGACATTCGCCAATGAGGGGGGTGGCTTGAAAAAGAATGCGGCTCCTCAACATGGCCCTCGACACCTTCTCTACTCACCAACTCTCTCTCTCTCTCTCTCTCTCTCTCTTCTTCTTCTCCCCTTCTCCTTCTCTCTCTCTCCCTCTTCCTCTTAATTTCTTCTCTCCTTCTCCTACTCTCTCTCTCCCTCTTCTCCTTCTTCTTCACTTCTTCTTCTCCTTCTCCTACTCTCTCTCTCCCTCTTCTCCTTCTTCTTCACTTCTTCTTCTCCTTCTCTCTCTCCTTCTCCTTCTCCTTCTCTTCTTCCTCTCCTTTTCCTCTTCTTCTCCTTCCCTCTCTCCCTCTCCTTCTCTTCTCCTCCTCCTTCTCTCTCTCCCTCTCCTTCTCTTCTTCACTCTCTCTCTTCTTCCTCTTCCTCTTCTTTTTCTCTTCTTCTCCTTCCCTCCTCTTCTTCTCTCTCTCTCTCTCTTCTTCTCTTTCCCTCTTCCTTCTTCTCCTTCCCTCTCTCTTCACGAGGGGAGGGGGGGTTGGTTTCTTTTGCCTAACAAATGAGGAGGGGGGGAGATTTCTAACGGAAGCCCCCAAGGGGGCGCTGCTATCCGCCGTGAAGGTGGGGGGGCGTACTACTGTCGGAAGCCCAAGAGGGCGCAGTTGCTGCCGTACGGAGGGGGGGGGAGGTGAGGAGCACAAGGGGGGAGGATCTACTACACGGCGTGATCACCAGGGCAGAGGGGGGACATTGTGTACCTTGACGGGGGGGGGGGGGGGGGGGGAAGCTCCCCTTTATAGGAGGGGGACGAGGGTGGTATGGCCGCAACCCCTTCCACCTGGGGGCTGCATGCCCCCCTATCCTCCACTTCACTCCCTCTCTCTCTCTCCCCGACGTGCTGTCGACGAGGAGAGAGAGAGGGATCAAATTTTTTTCACTAAAGTTAATTAAAAAAATTTTAAATTGGGGGGGGGGGGGGGGGGAGTTCTTATGGGGGGGAGGCACAAGGGGGGGGGTGGGGGAGCACAGGAATATTACAACTTTGAAGAGTAGCTAGCCACCTCCTTTGTTTAGGGGACAAACTTGGCTGGGAAAGAAAGTATTTCAGCACACGATGATTGCTCTTCACCTTGAAATGACTGCCATATATATAGTGGTGTCACTTTTTGATAGTATGCAAAATTGCCAGCATCTCTTGTTCATAGATATGTAGTTGACGCTCCTTGTCATCAAGCTTGCAACTTTCATAGGCTATAACTTCATGGTATTGATACAAAACAATCCCAACTCCTCTTCCATTAGCATCCGCACATATAATGAATTCCTTAGAGAAATCTAGGCATACAAGAATAGGTGTCAAACTTAATAAAGATTTCAGCTCATTGAAGCTCTTATCGAGTATGTAATCCCAAAAAAAAGCCTCTTTCTTCAACCTATCGGTCAAAGGAGCCACCACATGAGCATAATTTTTTATAAACCTCCTATAGAATGAAGATAATCCAAGGAAAACTCTCAAGGAAGTAGAATTCGTAGGAGTAGGCTACTCTTTGACACATTTCACCTTATTAGGATCCACATGAATGCCTTGCTCTCCTACAATGTGACCCAAGTATTCCAGTTCATCTTCCATGAAAGAATACTTTGACAATTTGACAAAGAGTGTGTGTCTTCATAATGTGTCAAAGACCTCTCACACATGCAATAAATGCTCATCCTTGGATTTGCTATAAATGAGGATATCATCAAAGAATACAAGGACTATTTTGAATAAGAAAGGCTGCAATATCTTATTCATGAGTGCTTGAAAAGCAGCGGGTGCATTTGAAAGCCCAAATGGCATGACTAAGAAGTGGTATAACCCTCTTTCAGTCCTAAAGGCTATTTTATACTCATCCCCTTCCTTGATTATTTGATGATATCTCGAATGAAGATCAATCTTGGTGAAGACCTTTGCATCTTTGAGCTCATCCAAGAGGTCATCAATGCAAGGAATTGGGTATTTATTATTCAATGTGGACTTGTTGTTAAGCTCCCTATAATCAATGCACATGCGAAAAGATCAATCTTTCTTCTTAACCAAGAGCACAGGAGAGGCAAATGGTGATTGCTGCAATAAGGAGGTTTGTTTGATGGATTTTATGTTGGGCAGCAAGTCAATAGGGTGGTCTACCTCTCTCTTTAGAGGCAAAGATGATGGTTGCTAAAATAAATCTTTGTATTCCTCCAATAGCTCTCCAATAGCTCTTCCATTCTTAGATCCATTTGCTTTGAAGAAGATGATGGCTTATTTGGTGACTACTCTTCATCCACTTTCACAAGCAAACAAGTGAATATACATGACTGTGCATTGATTTCTTTACGCATTTCTATGGGACCCATTTCTAAAGTGATCAAGTTTACTTCTATAATACATGAAGGAGATAGAGTAATAGGAGTGTGTAAACATACTTCATTACTTGATTCATAAGCTCCATTAGCAACTTGAATCTTCAACGACACTTGCATTTGTTGAGGAAGCAATCTCAACCCATACAAAGATTTGGTATTAATGAAGCTATGGGTGCTACCCGTATCAATCAAAAGGTGAACCGTTCTACCATTGATCAACCCCTCAAGTCTAAGGGTGTTTTCTCCTTTACAACCGATCCATGCATCATGAGAGATTGCACATAAAGAAGCACCCGGATCAAAAGGAAAACTGTCCACCAAAATATCATAAAATTCATCATCGTTTCCTTAATCCTCATGCATTTCTTCAACCATAGGGTTTGCTTCCACATGAAATACATTCTCGTCTTCACTTTCATCCTCATATGGCTCATTGATGATGCCAAAGTTAAGATTGCTATTTTTGGATTTGCATTTCAGCCTATGGATTTGTATCCACTTTTCTCCACACTTGAAACATAACCCTTTGGCTCTCATGTTTCTAATTTGTTCATTTGAAAAAACTTTGTTGTAATGTTGTTTTGAGATCCCATTTGTGTATTTTCAGCCCTTGTAAAGCTTTGTTTTGCTTCAGCCATTGGTCTATAACCATTTCCGCCACATGGTTTTGATCCATAGACCGTTGAATATGCAGGCAACTTGTTGTAATTACTACTATAGGTACTAATTCCCTTGCCTTCTTGCCCATAAACATCCCTTTGCTAGTTGAAATGTGCTCCAACCCTTGAAGACTGAGTAGGGAATGAATACCCAGTACTTTTTGGTTGAACCCCCATTGATTCTCTTCTATATTTCTGCCCATACCTTTCAGCATATATAATGGCTTCATGAATTGTCTTGGGCTGCATTGCACCTAATTTCGAAGGGAGGGCTCAATCTAAACCAAAGATGTATTTGTTTAACTTGGCCAAATCATCAATCCCTTAAATGTACATAGAAAGATTAAGGAATATATTAGTGTAATCACGAACGGACTTGCCCCTTTGTTGAAGACCATACCATCTTCTTTGCAATCTTTCTTTATTCATTGGAGAGACAAACACTTCCAACATTACCTTCTTAAAATCCTCCCAAGAAGAAAAATTGTGACCAACTCTTTGCATATATCTCCACCATGTATGCGGGTAACCTTCAAGACGAAGTGCCGCAAAATAGATATTGGCTTCATCATGGCAAGGGAAAAGTGTGAAGCACATCTCTAATTTGTTTACCCATTCTTCCCACTCCATTGGAGATGCATTATCCCCCTTGAAGTTGGAAATGGTAATCTTTTCTTTGTACTCCCTTTCATTATAGATTGGTTGGAAATTGTTGGAGTGTTGCCCAAGAAATGATTGTCTCCAAGAATCTCTATTCATTGAATCTCCTCCAAAATATTTTGGTCTAGAAGTATTACCACCACGATTCGGTTGTCCCAATCCAAAAGAATGATGCTGTCCATTTGTGGGCTGACCATGAAATAACTTGTCTTTGTTAGTGATATCCTGAAATGACCTTCTTTCATCAAATGTTCCACTCTTATAATGAAAATCTAGTTACTTTTTCTTAATGGTAGATTAAGAGGGAAAAGATTTGTAAAAGGGGTCACATCTATGAAACTCCTCATTCTCTTCTTCTCTTAAGTCCTCCTCTTTCTCATAAGAAACCTCACGTCTTGAATTGAATTGAGGATGGGTTTAATGCTTTGATGACATTGGTGATGGCTGATAATGAGCACTCTTCAATGTTGATGGCTCTCCTTTCTCTCAAAGGTTGACATTATAGGTTGATCAATCCCCTTTCCTTTCATATTGGAGGGCTGGGTTGAAGTATTTTCAATATGAGAAATAGGTACATTTGGTGGGAAAGATGTGGTTTGAGTCTTTAAGTCCTTGATAGCTGCTACTACATCCTCAAATCCACTCTTCATAAACTTGACCAGCTGTTGAAGTCCTTCATCTACCTTGTTGGATGTATTCTCAACCTTTTTCAAAGATTTTGATAGTTTCTCATAATGATCATGCATCCCAATGTTCAGCATATAGATCTCTCTTGAAAGCATAGAGTCTTCAAAAGGTTCATGAGACAAGGGATTTCCATCATTACCCACTCGTGCACTATGAGCATTACCAATGCTTACAAAATCATCTTGTTGGTCATGATTGAGGGTTTAATTAGTGTTATTTTGATCATTGATATATTCTTTGATGTCTTTTTGAATTGTCTCCATGACTTGATCTTTTCTTTGTTTTTGGCCATTATAAATAGGTGCTATCAAAATGAGTATGAGGAAGAAAACAGTCAATAACTAGCTTAGTATTGCACTAATGCCAATGGTTTCTTGATCCAAAGGAATCTTATATAGTAGGGATACTCTAGATTTAGCAAGATCTCAGCTTGCAATAGGGTACATGGGTGAAATGAACTCAAATAGTGTACACTTGTTAGCAGTGCAGTCCCATTAGACCCCCTATCAAAAAATTTGCTATAACTTTTGCTCCTAGAGTCCGATTACTGATATTTATGATTCAAATCAAATTTTAATATCCCCTCTTTAAATCAAGCTATCAAGTTCCCAAATCAAATCATGATTGAAATTTCTGTAATAGAAACTGTGAACATGTCCCGTAAATTCCTGTAACCTGTAAACACCCTGTGGAAACCCTATTTCACCCTAAAATGGGTCCTCTAGTACTTGTAGACCCCCAAAAAAACTTGTAGATCAGTGATGGGCTATAGGTATCCAAGAAACATCTGTAATTGATAGGTACCTGTTGGAAAGACCTGTATATATGTTCAAGGATGTCACAAACTTCCCTGTTTGGTACCACTAGTCTTCAAATCTTCATCCACTCTTTCCCAAGTGGTCTTCCGTGGTCCACCACCTATGGTGAGGGATAAAACAATAGGACGGGCACCTAAATGGGATCAAAAACTTCGAAAGGTGTGCAAAATTCCTTTCGAGCTAGGTTGTGCACCTCTACGGAGTCTTAAATAGCAAGGGAGGGTCACATCTCTTTTGTCTTGCTATCTCGTCGAGCTTCGACCTTTTTCCTTGGTCGGAATATACATGGCAAGGCTAGTTTTCTAACAATCAATGCGTGATATGCATAGCTGAATTAAAATTTTTCCATTTTCATGATATCCAAGAATGGAAATGGAATAGAGTTGGAATTGGAATGGGGATAGGTAAGGAATACTTATAGTAGTGACTCATTGCTTTATAATTTATTCCACTTACCACTTGATTCTACTCTCAGCCAAATTGCATTCAATCCATCAAGGAATCAAGGTTAGGATTAGGCATAAAATTTCCAACAAATGGAGGAGGTTATTAACAATTGACTTCTGAATTTTTATTGAGAATGAAGAAAATAATTCAGCATAACATCAATCAGCCCTAAGTTGGGTCTAAATGTAATCAAATGGTAATTCTTAAATGGGACTACTCTTGATTCTCCCTTTTTAACAATTGGATGGCTTAAGAAATTGGATATTAAATGGATTAAGAGTGGAATTAAGAAATACATCTTTCTTTGTTGGAAGATGATTATGGAAACTCCAATTACCATCATTTGATACTTGAAATTCTTGATCTCCCACTTGATATAGCCAGGAATATCCTCAAATTGCAATCCTCATTATGAATATGTAGCTCACAGACTCCAATTTTTCCTTCAAGAAAGCTCCAATATCCAAAAAAGCTTTTATAGAAGTGATCCTTGTAGGCCAAATGTGGCTGGAAATTTGAAAGGGAATCAATGTTAAGCATCCAAAAGGGTAGAAGACTTCAATCCTTGATAAATAACTCTTCCCTTGTAGCACATAAGCTTGCATATGCTGCCCATACACTTGCAATGCCAAGAATAAGCCCTACTCTTGCAATATTGATGCAAGACCATGAACTCTTGATATAATCCCGTGCATAGAAGCTTTAGGATGCATCAAGAACCAAAAGCCCCATGATAACATGCTTCAAAGATAAAAAATGCTGAAAATTTCAATTGGCTGCCCTATTTTGAATCATTTTAAGAGAAGAAGTGCTCTAATCTTGCAAGAAATCTTCAATGTCGGTTCAATGAGTGCTGAAGAATCTCAAGGATGCTTGATAGAATAAAAGCCCTCTCGTACTTTGAAGAAATTTCAAAAAAAACTTATTGCTATCATAAAACTGCCATAGCCAAGGTTTGGAAAGCTTAAGAATGATCAAGAAGGTGAGAGATGCCATTGATCACTTGCTGAGATGGAGTAATCTTGGTAGAAGCTTGGAGTAATCTATTGCAAGAAGCCCTTGACTGAAATTTTCGTGGAGGAGAAGAGGTTGAAATTAGTGCAATTTGTGCAAACTGCTCCTCTTGTCCTGGATGATAAAGATTGCTTAAGCTAAGAAATAGACTACTCTACATGAAGCTTGTGGCATAAGAAATCAAGCCATGGTGTCTCATCAGTGAGTAATGATCATTGGAAGAAGATTGAAGCAATGGGAGACATGGATTCTTGGAGAAAAGATTGAGAAGAGGAGAGAGAAAGTCTGCCTCTCAAAAGTAACTCTTCTTTTACCTCATTTAGTCACTGTAGGTTATCCTTTTGTCCAAGAAGACTCAAAATGACCTTCAAATGGACCACATCCTCCTACAATGACCTTGAGCTCGACATTTTTCCTTCAAATGACCTTCAAATGAACCACGTCCTCCTAAAATTACCTTGAGCCTAACATTTTTCCTTCCAGAATCCTTCAGATTTCACCAAATTGGTCATGACTTGTTGAAGAACACTTCTACTAGTCATGGTTTAAACTGTATAAGCCTTGTGACCAAATTTTGGCCTCCCGGTTACCCTATAACTATCCTTGTGACTAGATCCACCATGAAAATAACTTGCCACACGGATCAAAATCCATACTTTGATACCAATGTAATATACTAGTTCGCACATCAAGACATATAACTGGAAATTTATGAAATACACCATACTTGCAAAGAAATACAAAAACTGCACCATGTTTGCAAAGAAGCCATAGCCAAGGAAGCTAAGCATGAAATAGTATTACCATGGAAGGCTGAGAATCATAGATGTGAGCTGCAACATGAATACTCACCTCATGTCAAGGTGGAACATGGTATCCACAACATATATTGGTGGCGAAGAGCATGCACCCTCTTAGATGGTGGAAGGAAGGATCCTCAAATCATGTATTGCTTTAAAATGGCAAAAAGATCCCCCATAAGTTACATCTCCCCTTTTTATACTTAATCCCCTAGCCTAGTCTAGACTAAGGTGACTTATACTTTATTACATTAGGAGACAAGTGCATATCCTTGGCCATGTAAACATATTGCACTTTGGCTAACCACCCTTCTTCATGTGTAATTTTGAAAGCAATGATACGCCCCTTCCAGTGATGTTTTATATCCTCTCTTTTTCTCCTTTTCACCTTGTGAGAGCCTTTGTAAGAGGGCAACATGGTAACCCAATCGTCTATGCAAAAGGTTTTGGGCTCCCAATTTCTGCCTACTCCTTGGCTATAGCCAATGCAGGAGTTTATTAAATGAGAAGGGCACCTTTTGGATGCCATACTTAGATTGAATGTACATGAAAAAGTGCTTGTTGAGAAAGGAAAATGAGCAAAGAAAGAGGCTCACCGAGAAAGGTGAATGAAATGAAAAAGAATATTAAAAAGACTAATGAAAATATATTGGGGGCACCAAAATCTCCCGACTTTCAAAAAAGTCATTATTAACTTCACAACATCTTTATCATAACTGGTTTTATTAGATTCTATAAGTAAATAAGAACTTCGGGACTACCAAAACATGTCAGACTTTGGAGATTTTGGCTAAAAGAGAAGAGAGAATCACAAAGTGGACTCTACTATCTCCAAAAAGAAGGAGACAAGAATACCATATTCTTGCACATGTGTGGCAAACTCTCTTTGGCCTTTTCCTTAATTCCATGATTAACAAAAGTGCATTTTTTGAAGCGTTTTTGGCTCTAATGTTTCATTAGTCTAAGAGGGTCATTCTGCTTTCATGTGCATGTAAATGCTTCTGACCAATGTGTTGTTCTTAAGCTTTGTTGTGCAAGTAAATTAGTTTGCATTCATTAAGGAGGTATTCAAGAGCTACAACATAGTTTATTTTAGATACTAGGTATCTCTATTATTACCCTTGTTTGAGTGCATGAGAGAAGCCAGCTTTTTGAGCAAGCTTCTCTAGGCAACCTCCATTTCTTGTTCCACATAGTCCACTTATTCTACCCCTTGATTTTTTGACCTCCACCACCACTATCACAACAATTTCCACCACCACCACTGTCACAGCCATTGCCATCACTACTGTCACTAGTGCTACCACCACCACGCTACCTCCACCACCACTACCACCATCTCTGCGGTCGCCGCCAACACTGTTGCCACCTCTACCACCACTACCATTATCCCCACCACCTCCATGATTGCCACCACTACCTTCACTCACACACACACACAACTCTCTCTCTCTCTCTCTCTCTCTCTCTCTCTCTCTATGTATATATTCTCTTTTTCTCTTTCTAGCACACTCAATCAAATAGCACTCCATCTCATGTAAACAATTTCTCTCTCTCTAGCACCTAACGTGGATTCATTCATGAGGTTTCTATGAGTAAGTGTTATTTTTCTTCGTTTGATGAAAGATAATTGAAGGAAATGATTGATGATGACTGATCCTAGTTGCATATGCTGAGTTATCTTTGAAATGAAAGAAAAAACTAGAAATTTTGATGATATACTCATGTTTTCTCAAAACACGTAAAACTCGCAAAGTGTGATTTTTGAAGAAATCATGGAAATTGGGGATTTTAGTGAGTGTTTTGAGTTTCCATGGGGTAAAAATGAATATAAAAATGGGGCTAAGTGCCTTTGATCAGTGAGAGCTCATAATTCTGATTTTTCATAATTTTTTGAAGAAATAAATAGAGAAAAAATGGAAAAAATAGGTTTTTTAGTTATAAATAATTAGAAAAAAATATGATTAATGTTTATGGATGTTTAGCAAGCTTGAGGCATGGGGATTCAGTCTTAGCTCATCCTTTCTTGTATATTTTAGTGCATTTTTATCACTTTTCATATGAAAAAATGACATAAAAGTGAACCCTACACCTATGCAATGTGGCAAAACCTAAACAGTTAGGGGGAGAGAGTATTTGTAAGTGTGTTTAGTTGTTGGAAATACATACAATTCTGATTCATTTTGTTTATGCATAGCATATAGGCTGATAAAAATTTAAATTTAAGGAGACTACTAGCACGAGGAAACGTAGTGCTAGTCTCTAGCAATGCCACAATTAACGCATAGGCCGAAAATCATTAAAGCATTGTTCTGCACACCACTTGGCTGATTTTTAATCATAAAATGGTTTCGCACAATGGTCATACACTTCTACATTTTGCATGCCACATGGTGTAAAATCCTAGATGCATAGCATCTGTATGCCAAACACTGACCAATGCTGAGAGTGTGAGGAAGTCCTTGCTGTAGATTAGACGAGCGGTTCCTTGGGGTAAGTTCAGTGACGAAATATCAACTCGTGGATCATTTTATAAATCAAAGAGTGGAGCTTGTATGCTAGTTCTTTATGTTGAAGCAGCACATCTTGGGGCCAATCCCCTTGATGTAGGAGAGCTATAGTGAGGCCGCGGTATTTCAACTAAGAGGTTTCCTCCTATGTATGTGATATGAGGTATTATGCCTATATGTTATGGGATATCCCTTTGAGGAGTAAGGGAAGGCAAACATTGGATTGTGTCCTTTTACAAATGCAAAATCAATATTAGAGTTTAGTGTAGTGTGAGCCTTAGATACTCCTCACTGCGAGGTCGTGTGGGGTGTCTTGTGTGTCTTGGAGGTTTGCCGACTAGTGCTAAAGAGCTAGAGTCGGGCCCGTTTTAGGTCCCAATGGGTGGTGCACTTTCCTGGAGCTGCCTATAAGTGGTGGTCTCTAAATCTAGGTCATGAAGGGACCTATGTTTATTGTCTCCATTAGGAGTGTGCTAAGCTGCCCATAAAATGGGGTTTGTTCAAGGATGGATAACCTTGGCTTTCCCTATACAAAACTTACTGATGGACTTAGTTAATTATGTAGAGCATGAGTCCTCTATAGAAGATAATTTAGGTGATGAGAAGAGTAACTAGTTAGTGGTTACCCCATCCTCTAATGCAATGGCATGGGCCGAGGTTCACCTTGGTGTGGTCCCTACACAATAGAAATCATGTATAACCATCCATCAACCTAGAGGGCATGGAACAAGTATGTTGGAAGCTATGGTGGTCATGGCATCAACAAGTGATTATGCTAAAGCCATAGTGCCATGGGAAAAAATCGACATACAATGGAGTGTAGTTATGGCTGAAACATCCCATGTGGTGGGGCATCGTGCCAAAATTTTAGGTATCACAAGGATGTTAGAATCCCTAGTTGTAAAGGGAAAACCGTTGCTTAAAAGGCACGGTCCCCAAGTCCTAAGTGCTAAGGATAAGTTTGCTTTTGATGAGGGGCAAAAGATCCTAGATAAAGCCATCATGGAACTGCCTAGGAAGGGGCAAGATATGGAAGATCCTCTAAGAAAGGATCGGAATGACATGCTAAGAGCTATAGGCCTCCCTAGACCACTTTATGAGTTGGCAGAAAGGGTCATTAAGGATAGTATTAACCTTCCTACACAAGTAGAGGTGGAAACGGAAGAGGTCAGAGAACCTAAAAGGTTGGAACTAGATCACGACGAATATGAAGATTGTAATGACCCAGTGATGATCCCAAGAAAGAGGACTAGATGCCCTTCTCCTTATAGGAATACAGCCTTATGTGCCTTGCAAGTGGGTTTGATGACACACATCGGATGCTTGTGTTCTCTACCACCCTGAAGGGAGAAGCTAGGAAATGGTACTTGAGCCTCCCAAAGAGGGTCGATTAAATCATTCTAGGAGTTGCATGATAAATTTTTAGATGAATATGAAAAGAAGGTGCCTATGACCGAGGTCTTAGGGCAGCTTATGCAGATAAGACAATAGTCTTACCCTTCTACTAAAGAATACACTAGAGCCTTTGATGATATCTTGATATTTTGGCCAATAAGAGATACTATGTTGCCTAAGGATGTGCTATGTGAGCTCTTTATGAGTGGCTTAGAGATTAATACACAAATCCAAGTGAGGATGCAAGATCCTCAATCATTAAATGAGGCAACGAGGCATGCAATTGACTATGAGCACTATATTCGAAGATGTTGGGAAAACTTTTGGAGTTTCCCACATGCATTGAAAGTGCATCCAAATAGTCAGCCTTTTCTACAAGGAGAAGATTCATTTGCTAATACCAAGACAACCTTGGCAAGGGAGCTTGGTAGCCAGAATCTGCATGCAAGAAATGGCAATTTGATGAGTAGTGATAATATGAAGTCCCATAAAGGCTTGCAATGCTTCCATGAGAGGTAGTTGTGATGGCCACATTGATAGAACCAATGGGTATACCAGTGTGGATGTGTGTCCAATGAGTGGTTCCAATTTTTCTCATAGTAAGGCTCTTGAGAGACCTTTCCAATTTATGGATGAATCATGCTTTCAATTAGATGTTGTTCCTTTTAGTAAAAGCATGGTTTCTATGAATAAGCAATTGCAGAGTGGACAAAGGAAAGTAAAGACATCTCATATGAAGAAGATGCAACATGCCCAAGGTTCACTTACGCTCAATAGAAGTCATATGTGAGGCCATCTGGCTATAGCAATAAGTCTGCTTTGAGTCCATTAGACCAATGCGGAAAAATGAGGCAGTATAAGAATATAAAAAGGAATATGAGATAGGTTTGGAGACCCAAAATTTCTAAATGTGTGGTTGGTGCGCCAGATGAAAGACCAGGAATTCCATGTGGATATGCCTTAACAATTTCCCAAGTGGATGAGATCAACAGCCATAATGACATATAAGTAGTATGTGGCTAGTCCTCACATCTCATGATATCTTTGTTTTCATCTAGCCAGATAAGATGCAGTATATATGCCAAAAAGACCATCCATTAGATGAAGCCAAATGAGCTATTTTCATTAGGCCAAGAGGGCTAGTTAGTTTGTAGAAAAATGTTCTATTTCATTAGGCCAAGAGGGCCATTTACTTGCTTAGTACAAACGTGTTTTACGGGTTTTGTTTTAGTGTTTTGCTGGACAGATTACATGGAACATGGAGGGGAGCCTTTGCTGCATATCAACGCTTCTCGTGGCCCAATCAAGGTGATATCTTTCCTTTATGAGTACCTTGTTTTTATATTATATATGTCTGGTTACTTGTGGGGGATTTCTTTTCTTGTTGGGGACCAAAAATCAAGGAATGAAGTCCCAGGTATAGGTTAGTATGTCTGTGGGAGGTCTGAGCCATTGTTGCCTCATGCAAAGGCATTGTCAGGCATTGGAAGACCCATTTTCAAAGGCAATCCTAGTGACCCTGCTTTGCTGACCTGCTAGGTGGCCGTTCTAGGAGTTTCTATTAGTTGTGAGGTAGTTAGAAAAGCTTGCTAGAAAAAATGATGATACAAAGAAGAAAAACCCTAAATATTTGAAAGAAAATATATAAATATACAGAGGTGTGTAAAAATGGGTTCTAACCCCTATAAAAATAGAAAAAGAAAGAAAGAAAAATCCTTGAGCAGTTGTTCATCGCCTTGCGAAGGCATGGTAGGTTCTTGGGGCCAATGCCTTGTCTTCCTAGGGGCACTGATGCCTTATCTTCCTAGCGTGGCATCTAGTAAAAAAAAATCAAAATAAGAGAAGGCTGGAGCAAAAATAAAAGTGAGTGTCAGAAAAGGATTAAGTGTCGCCTTGCGAGGGCTTGGTAGGCTCTTGGGTACCAAGACAGGACCTGAGGCCGATGCCTTGTTCTCCTTGGGTCGCTATGCTCAGCCCCCTCCTTTTTACACACCCACGTATGGAAAATAAAGGCCTCAAAGTACAATGTGCTAGAAGACAATATTTCTTGATCATGCTATAGGAGTACTCACCTAGGAGGAGCTCCTGGTTGAGTTGTCCTCAATTAGGTAGGTAGTTCAAACCACCACTTAGGATGACCTCTCCGATAGTTCTTTTTAGCTTGGTCGTGTTGGAGTAGTCGAGCTTTGAGCTTGTTGTCAGACTATGCTAGGCCTACTCCTTGTGGATTTCATGCCTTGGTTTTGGTAGGGGGTAGGGTGAAAGGTGTGATGTGTTTTGTTGTGTATTTTCTATATCAGCTTGATGCTCTTGCTAGTTGTGTTTATGTGCAGATTTGTTTGTGGGCTTCGACAGGCTGAGTCACCCTATCCCATGGTGGCCAATGAGAGCTAGATTTTAGGACCCAATTTGGACCGTTCTTGAAGAGCTGGAGCCGTTTGGGAGCCACGAAGTGCCCGAGAGGCATCAAAGACCAAATTTTCATGAAAAATCAAATGGTGGCAAATGGTTGAGTTGGAGTTTTCCTAGATGCATTTCAACATCAAGAATCCAATGCAAGTCTCGATTCGTCGATCGGAGATCGTTTGACCCCCTATTTAATCTTGGCAAGGTTTGGCGTTGTAAAGTAGCTACTGGATTTAGGAGCCGAAAATTGTGCGACAAAGGCCAAGTTAATAGATTTTGATGCTGCAAATCTACCTGTCCATACAGATCTCAAATCCGCGTTCGTTTTCCCCCTGAAAACCTAAATATCCACTTGCGAGACAGTGTGAACACAAAAAGATGAACCAGTTATTCTAATGTTTTAAACCTCATGCTTAATATGAAGCCTCAAATTAATGCAAAAACTATCAAATAGAGAGGGAAGCATCAATACGCCTCCTCAAATTTGCTTGATGCCTCTCCGATACACATTCGTTTGGAGAGAGAGGGAGTTTCTCGATCTAGGATAGAGAGAGGAACGAGATGGTTGTAAGCTTGCCCATTTAATGGAGGATTTAAAAATCTAATTTTCTAGTCTTTCTCTCTTCTCTCTCCTCTCTCCTCTTAGCGACTATTCATATGCATCAATGAAAGAGAGAAGGGGGTGGGGAGGGGGGAGGTGATAACAATTTTGAAGCAAACGATGTTGATGGAGTGGTAGAGGATGTAGATCAAGGCTAGAGAGTGCACCAGTGGCAAGAGGCAAGCGCTAGCGGCTTCTCAATCTCGGGATACACGCTTTGAATCCACAGGTTTCTACTAGTAAGTATTATTTTTCTTCGTTTGATGAAGGATAATTGAAGGAGATGATTGATGATGATTGATTCTAGTTGCATATGCTGAGTTATCTCTGAAATGAAAGAAAAAACCAAAAATTTTGATGAAATAATCATTTTTTCTCAAAACACGTAAAACCCGCAAAGTGTGGTTTTTGAAGAAATCATGGAAATTGGGGATTTTAGTGAGTGTTTTGAGTTTTCATGGGATAAAAATGAATATAAAAATGGGACTAAGTGCTTTTGATAAGTGAGAGCTCATAATTCTGATTTTTCATAATTTTTTAAAGAAATAAATAGAAAAATGAAAAAATAGAGTTTTTTACAATAAACAATTAAGAAATAATAATAATTAATGTTTGTAGATGTTTAGTAAGGTTGAGGCATGGGGAGTAAGCCTTGGCTCATCCTTGTTTGTATGTTTCAATGTGTTTTTATCACTTTCCATATGAAAAAATGACATAAAAGTGAACCCTACATCTATGCAACGTGGCAAAACCTAAACGGTTAGGGGGAGCGAGTATTTGTGAGTGTGTTTAGTTGTTGGAAATACATAAAATTATGATTCATTTCGTTATGCATAGCATATCAGCCAATAAGTGCTAGTCTCTAGCAATGCCACAATCAATGCGTAGACCAAAAATCATTAAAGGATTGTTTTGCACACCACTTGGCTGATACCTACCCCATATCTCTTCAACCAAGCCATATCTCTTCAAGATTTCTTCTCAAGAGTTGGTCCTTAGGTCAAGGCACATCTTTCCAACCCAAAATTGCCTTACATTGTGCAATATACAACCTAAAATTGTTGAAAAACACATATCTAGTGCAAATTTTGTTGTTGAAAATTGGGCATGCTCTCTCTCCCTACTATGAGCATTATTCCACAAGTTATCATAGGGCATTTGCAACTGGCCCCTAGAAGAGCACATCATGCATCACCCTTACTTAGATCACATTTTGACAAAGGAGGACTTACACATTGCTAGTAGAATAGACTCCGGTGATTTCCTAATGGATGTCCTCAACTACATCACTCATGTAAGCATCCGACCTTTCATCATGGACCACTATGCTAATATGGAGTACAATCTGAACCTCTATACTTGGCTCATGCAAAAGTGAAGCATCGTGAGCACGTGCCGAACGCCCTTAACCCTTCAAATCCTATGAAGGATTCTTCACATCTCCCAAGGGGGAGGGGATAAGGTCTAGAACATAAAATGTGTGAAACATAAAAGCAAATCTTAAACCTCAATCAACACCTAAACGGATAAAACCCAATTTATGAGAGAGGAAAAGTGCCATAATTTTTTTGTGGAATGCATGGATTGTTTAAAGAAAAATTTTCATTCTCTATTTAAGCATTTCAATTTTCCATGAGCACACAACCATTTTCTACATGTCTTTCCGCAAGAAATTGTTTTAAAGAACACTAATGGTGAGCTATGGCTTCATGATAGGCACCTACAATGGCAGGACATGAGAAAACTAGTAAGCTACCATTCTCATAGGAAGAGTAAGCAAAGTATGGCCTCTCAGTGGAGATGAGGGCCTACAACCATTTCAAGTTAGGCACATCCTAAATTTGGAGGACATAGTCATGGAGGAGAGGGCTGTAAGGCAAATCGTAAACCAATGTAAGTTACAAAAGTATGTGGAAAAGGTTGGCCATGCGGTCAATTACAAGAAGTGCGCAGAGTTGCTCTAGACCTTCAACAGGAATCGTATCACTGTAACTGTGCACCAAGGAGAAGACACCCGCCAAGTGGAAGTTGAGCTAACCCCAGAGTTGGTGGAGAGGGCATTGAGCCTAGCCAACAAGGTGAAAAGTGTTGAGATATCGAGCTCCACTCGTGATATGCCAGGGTGACCGTTGTGCATTTATGTCACCGACTTGTTAGTTGCAGATGCGGTTGGTACACCGCCCATGAATAATAGCTAGATGATAGCTATCCTTATCTACTCTAGTTCATGGCTCAGTTAGTATGCCACCTTAGTTAGTTGAGTTTGGTTTGAGACCCATATATAGGGTTCTTCTATTTCTATGTACTTGAGTTCTTTTGGCTTACACAACTAAGAAGAGGAAAACTGTTTTCAGCCTCCACCCTTGTGTGTATTCCCCTATTGTGCAAGTAAGAAAGCTACAAGTGAGACTCCTTCCTTCACTCCCACAATCTTGACATGGTATCAGAGCCTTGTTCGTGGTAAGGAGCTCAAGAAAGCAAACCAAGTTCGCGATGTTCTGGTAAGAGGACCAATGTTGCTTTCATTTTTCTGTTTTGGGAGCAAGTCTCTGCAGGTAGCACAGTCGGAAAGTGCAAGAGTGCATTGTCTCAGATTGAGACGCCCTTCATGGTGTAGCAAGAGGGCAGTATATGCTGCGGGAATGGGCTTTAACCCTCGGTTGCTTTGTTTTTTTGATTTGAGGCCATTTCGGGGCCTGTTTTGGAGGCGGAAGTTTTTTGCACGCACTCAAGAAAAGGCCCAGTTTTATGTTGTGCGACCACTATTCTAAAGGTAGGTGAAAAGTTACTGTAGAAATTGCATCATATGCCTATGCGCAGAGACATTGGGAGTTACAGAATCATCCTTGTTACCTATTGATGCAAAATCGTCACTAGGAAGTGACTGTGTGGTCAAATACCACTTTCGTCAGTTTTGCAGATTTGCCCTTGTGAGGCTGAAGCTGTGTTCTTTGCAGTGACAGAATTTTTTGCAGTGTTCTGTAATGGCGTCTGATTCTCTTTCACAGATTGTCACTGAAAAGCTTGACAAGAACAACTTCCAAGCATGGAAGTTCAGAATGACGAATTTTCTTATGGGAAAAGGATATTGGGAATTCGTTGCAGGAAATGAAGAAGAACCAGTTCTTCCTGATGTTCCCAATCAACAGCAAATGCAGGCATTTGAAGGATGGCATGAGAGAGCCAGAAAAGTTATGTACTGGCTGTCTATCAGCATTTCAGACTCTATGATTGTGCATATTCAGGATGCAAGTACGCCAAAGGAGGCATGGGATACTTTGTCAAAAATGTATAGCACAAATACGCAAGCCAGGAAAATGCAGCTCAAGCAAGAGTTGCACAATGTGCAAAGAGAAAGTAGGAGCATCAATGACTACCACATGAAGGTGAAGAAGATTGCAGATGCACTTGCTTCCATTGAGTCGCCAGTGGAAGATGATGATTTAGTTTCTGTGACCTTGAATGGTCTAGGAAAGGATTATGCACTGTTCCGAACATCAATTTCCGTCCATGAAAGATTTCCTGATTTTGAGGAGTTGATTGCTCTTCTAATTTCTGAGGAGCAGAGAAATGGTGGTGCATCTTCTTCAAGAGGAACTTCAAAAGAAGCTGTCTTCTACTCAAATGCTGGAAGAGATAGAGGCAGAGGTAGAGGAGGCCGATTTGGAGGCTGTGGTAGAAATCAGAATATGCACCAAACTCAAGAAAACCAGTCCTATGGAGGAGGACGTGGTAACTCTAGAGGCAGGGGGAGCCAAAGAGGTCGTGGTGGATGGCAAAGAGGCCAAAATGCAAACAGCAATGTTGAATGCTACTACTGTGGTAAAATGGGTCATATGGCTAAAGAATGCTATAAAAAGCAGAATGACATCATGAATGGAAAATTGCAACAAGGGAATTATGCATCTTCTAGTAGACAAGGTGATGACAGAAATGAGCATTTGTTATGGTGCAGCACGTGACTAATTCTGTGACAAGTGCAGAAGAAAGCAACGATGTGTGGTATGTTGACTCAGGTGCATCAAACCACATGATAGGTCATGCAGAATGGATGCAGGATGCAAGGAAAATGGAAAAACCAGGATTTGTGGAGACTGGTGATGATACTGCACATCCTATTGTGCAGATTGGAAAAATTCCTTTGTCTATGTAGGATGGGAAAAAGAAATACTTGTCGAATGTATTTCATGTCCCGAATATCACCAAGAACCTGGTTTCTGTTGGTCAAATGGTTGAGCAGGGCTTGCAGGTCAGATTTAATTCTCATAAATGCTTTATTGAGGATATGAAAAATAAAGGTCGCTTGATAGAAAAAGGAAAGAAGAAGGGCAAAATGTTTACGTTGGATGCAAACATGCCTGAATTGAGTGCAACAATGTTTGCACATGGGACCGGTGTAGTTGCAGATATTGATATCTGGCATAAACGCATTCATGTTAATGTACAACGACTTAAATCAATGCAAGCCCAAAATATTGTTGCAGGATTGCCTAAATTCAAGGTTGCAGAAATGCATAAGGTATGTAAAGCCTGTCAATTTGGAAAACAGGCAAGGAAACCATTTCCTAGACATGTTCAAGAGAGTAAGAAGCCATTCGAATTAATCCACTCTGATGTGTGGACTATTAAAGCTTCATCTCTTGGAGGCTGTCATTATTTTGTCACTTTTATTTATGACTATAGTAGAAAAGTTTGGGTGTATTTTATGAAAAAGAAAAGTGAAGTTTTTGGGCATTTCAAAACTCTTAAAGCTATGGTTGAAAAAGAAATAGGCCTGCAAATAAAATGCCTAAGGTCAGATGGAGGGGGAGAGTACCTCTCAAATGAGTTTTCAAGGTTCTTGTAGGAGCATGGCATAAAGCAGCAATATTCATGTAGTCATACCCCACAACAAAATGGAATTGCAGAAAGAAAAAACATGCATATTGGAGAGGTATCTCGTGCCATGCTCAATGAAAAAGACCTCCCAGATTTTTACTAGGCTGAGGCAGTTGCTACAGCAGTCTACATAATGAACAGGAATCCCACTGCAACAATACATGGCATGACTCCAAAGGAGAGGTATACTGGTAGGAAACCAGATATTTCTCATTTGAAGATTTTTGGTTGCATTGCCTATGTTCTTGTGCCAGATGAGTTGAGATCCAAGTTGGATCCAAAAGCTGAGAAGTGCATCTTTATTGGTTACTCTCTGCAACAGAAAGGGTATAGGTGCTATAACCCTTCTACTCGTAAGTTTACAGTGAACAGAGATGTTGTTTTTGATGAGATGAGTAGCTGGTATAAACCAGTAAATGTGATTGATGATGTAGATGCACAAAATAGTAATGCTGCACAGAATTCACAGCAGCAGTCACAAAATATTAGGGGACCTGGAGTGTCCTCTAGTAGTGGTTCACATTCTTCGCCATGGACAAGCAGATTGAGATCAGGAGAATCTCCTCAAAACAATGCAGATAGTGGTATGCAGGTTTTACGAAAAGGAAAAGAGAAGGTAGATCAGCCCATGTTTGATGTGAATGCAGGTCACTCTTATGTGGATGGTGAATCCAGTGGCTCAAAACAGAGCATTGATGATGAGTTGGGTATTCCTTCTATTGTTACACCTGGAGTAAGGAAGACCAGGGATGTTTTGAGAGCACCTGGGAGTGAACCTACTTTGTGCAGGTCTACCAGAGCTAGGTATCATGTGGATAGGCTGAAATATGATGGATTTACAGCCATTCACTATGCCTATATGGTCAAGGTGATACAGGAACCAGAATCCACTTCTTTTGAGCAAGCCATGGGAAAAGAAAAATGGGAGAAAGCCATGGATGAAGAAATGGATGCCTTGGAAGCAAATGCTACATGGGAATTGGTACTTTGCCTAAAGATAAGAATGCAATTGGTTGTAAGTGGGTTTATAAGGTGAAACACAATGCAGATGGTTCTGTGAATAGATATAAGGCAAGATTAGTAGTCAAGGGGTATGCACAAACATATGGCATTGATTATGAAGAAACATTCAGTCTGGTTGCAAGGATGGCAATCGTAAGAGCAGTCATTGCTATGGCTGCATCAAAGGGATGGTCTTTACATCAGATGGATGTAAAGAATGCTTTCTTGCATGGTGATTTGCAAGAAGAGGTCTATATGGAGCAGCCACCAGGTTATGTGCATGTTGTTCATCTTGAGTTTGTTTGCAGGTTGAAGAAAGCCTTGTATGGCTTGAAGCAAGCACCTAGAGCATGGTATGACAAGATAGGGCAGTATCTTGTCACTATTGGCTTTCAGATTTCTAGGGCAGATTTCTCACTTTATGTGAGAAAAACAAAGAAATGTATTATGCTACTTGTCATTTATGTTGATGATTTGATTATGACAGGTGACAGTGATGAAGATATCTTTCATGTGAAAATGCTATTGAAGCAGAAGTTTGAGATGAAGGATTTGGGAGAACTGCGTTATTTCTTGGGCATTGAGGTGATTAGATCACCAAGTTGGATATGGCTCTTGCAGAGGCAGTATGGATTGGACATGCTGTCCAAATATGGGATGACAGGCTGTAAGCCTATTTTAGTTCCTTTGGAGCAGAATGTGAAGCTGAGTGCAGATGCAGGTGAGCTTCTCGAAGACCCTACTATGTACAGACGCATAGTAGGAAGTTTGATTTATATGACTATTACCAAGCCAACTTTGAGTTATGATGTTGGATTGGTAAGTCATTTTATGCAGACTCCAAGGAAACTGCATTTGGATGCGGCTAGACGCATACTCAGGTATGTGAAGTCCACATTGCAGTATGTACTATTTTATGAGACTGGGATTCAAATACAGTTGCATGGATACACTGATGCTGATTGGGCTCGTATTATTTTTGATAGACGATCTACCAGTGGATATGTGTTCTCTTTTGGAAGTGCTGCAGTCACTTGGAGCAGCAAGAAACAACCTACAGTTGCCTTGTCGAGCATAGAGGCTGAGTACAGGGGCGTAGCAATGGCTGCATGTGAGGTAGCTTGGTTGCATAAGCTACTTTATGATATGCATCAACCTACAGATGGGCTAGTTGTCATTTATTGTGACAACATGAGTAGTATACACTTGGAAAATAACCCAGTCTATCATGCTAGAACAAAGCATATTGAGGTGCATTATCACTATGTGCGGGAGAGGGTTTTACTAGGTCTTATTGATCTAGTTTATGTCAGCATAGAGGATCAAGTAGCTGACATATTCACGAAGGCATTGGGCACAGAGAAGCTGCGCAAGTTCAGAGACCTACTTGGTGTGTAGGAATTGGGATTGAACTCGAGGGGGAGTGTTGAGATATCGAGCTCCACTCGTGTCATGCTAGGGTGACCGTTGTGCATTTATGTCACCGACTTGTCAGTTGCAGATGCGATTGGTACACTGCCCATGAATAATAGCTAGATGACAGCTATCCTTATCTACTCTAGTTCGTGGCTCAGTTAGTATGCCACCTTAGTTAGTTGAGTTTGGTTTGAGAACCATATATAGTGTTCTTCTATTTCTATGTACTTGAGTTCTTTTGGCTTACACAACTAAGAATAGGAAAACTGTTTTCAGCCTCCACCCTTGTGTGTATTCCCCCATTGTGCAAGCAAGAAAGCTACAAGTGAGACTCCTTCCTTCTCTCCCACAATCTTGAAAAAAAGATGGCCAAAAAGGGATGTATATGGCATGCTTGGAATGGACAAAGTTTTGGTCCACACCAATGATGGCATAAGCTTAGTTGATATCCCTAACCCCAAAGTCCAACTATAGGCCAAAATGGTGCACGCCTTGTTTTCCAACCAAAGGTACAATCCATTGATGAGCATAATCAATGTGCCAATGCAAGAAAGTATCACAACCAAATCCTTTGATGAGGTGAACTTGAATAGCTTCATATAGAAGACCATCAAAACTTCAGCTATAAGGCACTAGCTACGAGCGGAAGACCCACAAGTGGAGAATCCCCAACCTCCAAGGCAAGGAAGAAGTCTTTGTCTAAGGCCTCGACCATTGGATTTGGAGGGGTCTTGACGGCCATCATTAGAGAGGCATTGGGGGAAGCACAAGAAGATGAGGGAGTTGGTGAAATGCTAGACATGTCCCCTCTCCACCAAGAACAAGAGTAATCCAATGAGAGAATGGTGGGTGACAAAGAAGAAGAGCAGGAAGCACAATCTAGTCATGGAGGGGCCAAGAACTCAAAGAAAAAAGCTCCACAAGAGAAGGCCAAAGAAGAGAGCATGAAACAAGAGCCCAAAGAGAGTCCAAAGTGCTGAAAAAACAAGAGCAAGAAAGCATACCTACAAAGAGCCCAAAGAGAGTCCAAAAGTGTTGAAGAAACAAGAAAGAGGAAAGAAAAGGAGGAGTCAAAGAGGATAGAAGAGGAATCCAGAAATGCTGAAGAGAAGAGAAAGAGAAAAGGTGATGAAGAAGATGAAGAGATGAGGAGGAAGGAAGACAAGGACATAGATTTAGCAACACACATGTCCATAGAGTAGCACTCAAGGGAAGAAGAGTTGGCTACCATGAGCCCACCCAGAGACGAAGGCCCAGGTTCTAGCACCCAAGTTCTAGAAGCTTTAGCACTGCAGTTACAAAGGGCAAGGGTAAAGGTTTGTTGCACCGACTTCTTGTGAGCCTAGTGCCGACCACCCCAACAATCACAACCACCCAAGGCTCTACACCTAAATTCAATGCCAAAAACATCATTGCCTGGGTGAAATTTTTTGTCAATAAAAAAATGGCAAAGGAGAGAGGTGAAGGAATTCTCGTGACAAGGACAAAGAGATCGGCAACACAATAGATGCTGAGTCGAGGCAATATCCTAAAAGACAAAGAATTGAAACATCCACAACCACTATCCCCACCGCAAGCACCGCCATCATCCAAGAACTATGACGACTATGTTAAGAACTACTGTTACAGCTTGAGAGAGTAAAAGAAAAAAAGAAAATAGTTGTTGTTAAGTTAGAGGTTGAAAAGGAGACTATGGTAGCCTTTCAACTAGAAAAACCCACCAAGTAGCCATTATCAAAGAGAAATAAATGAGCTAAAGGAGGAGCTCAAGGCCAAGGAAGGAGAAGAAGAAAGGTGGCAAGCAAAGCTCACTGAAGAAACATAGGCTCTCATGAGCAAGCAATGACAGAATGAATAGCTAGTAGTGCTACATGAAGAGCTGCAAGGGGAGATGAAAAACGTGCAGGTTGCCATAGAGATGTTAGAAGTAGGAAGAGAAGAGAGGGCCCAAAGGTATCAAGAAGACATAGAAAATTTGAAGAAGAAGGTAGCCTTAGAGCTAGAAGAGTAGAAGAGATTAGAAAGAAAATTTGAGGAACAAGAGCAGTATCAAGAAGACATAGAAAATTTGAAGAAGAAGGTAGGCTTAGAGCTAGAAGAGTAGAAGAGATTAGAAAGAAAATTTGAGGAACAAGAGTAGAGACTAATGATCCTAGCTCAAAGGCAGGGAGAAAGCTTCAAAGAAATGAAAAACAAGGTAGAAGAATGGATAAGTAGAAGTGAAAAAAGAGTAAAATACTTAGTGTGCCATCTAGCTCGTGTAGAAGGGGACAAGGTGCTCATAGAGAGCAGGGTAGAGGCTGCACAAGTAAGCTTAGAAACCCAACAACGCGCCTTCCCCAACACTATCATGGATGCCCAAATGGAAGAAGGGGAGGTCGTTGATTCATAAAAAAGAAAATTTGGGATTGCATGTACGGCCTTGAGACAGGGGGGCTACATACGCCACACAAGCAGTAGGAGTTAGCCTAAGCCTACAGAATCAAAAGAACTATTTGCTGAGGGCATGCTTGATGATGCAAGAAGTGGATGCCTTGGGATTCACTGAAGGAGCACCACACAAACATAGGGAGGAGGAAGAGGTAGAACACTTTGAGATGGGACAACAAGAGGAGTAGCTAGTCCCACAACCTCCTTCCCACGACCTGAAGTACAACATGAGGTGGAAACCTCTGCTAAAAGGAAAGCCAAGCTCAAAAAGAAGAGAAAGCATATGCTAGAGCAAGCACAAAGAAGATTGAATGCTCAATTGGTAGTGGTGCCAGCAATGCCCATCCCACTAAAAGAAGTCAGCTTTCCGATAAATGATAATATTGAACTCATATTTTGGGAGCAGAGAGAGAATAACCACAAATTGTTTGACTTTGATTTTCGATTCCCCACCATATTGAGTAGAGTATTATCAAGCAAGGTGTTGGAGGAGGTGATTAATGTCAAAAGGAGGTTGGGAGACTAGTGGATCTCTGAGAGAGAGAAGAATCCTACTCAATGGGGAACGAAGGCTCTAGACTAATGGGTGAAAAAAGTCTATGAAGTGCCCAAAATAGTGAAGGGCTATGAGTGCCAACCAAAGTGAAGGTGGCGCATCTGGAAAGGCAACATAGATGCCTAGATGTCATTCTATAACACACTACTGTTTGAAAGAAATAACCCTACTTTCATGCCATATCCAAGAAGGGTAGGAGTGGATTACAATCCAAACATCTACGATCGATATGACTTTCCAAGGATATACAATGTCAATGCCACCAAGCCTGAGGAAGCCCTCACTTTCACATTGCAAGACCTATATGACTCAATAGCCAACTTTCTTAATGAATTCACTTCATGCCTAGACCCAACCTTCCTAACTATGTGTAATTATCTTAGATTACTTAGAGTACTATTAAAGCAGCATCCTACATCACAAGAGTACCACCTATCGGCACTCTTTTATGATCCAAATGGCATTGACAACTGCATTATGACTAGGTTAAATATGCGAGCTACCCTCCTTCCCTCTTTTTTCTTAGATATCTTAGAAGATATGAATGATAGCCACATCACTCGTTGTAATCATCCATTTCTTTCCATTACTCCTCTCTAGGAATGAATGAACCTCAAAGGATACATGCAAGGCTAGAAGTTCCTTAATAAGTCTCTTAAGTCCCCCAACTCCTCCCTCTCATGACTCTAATGACAGAGATTATATTTTCATATATTCAAAAAAAAAGGAAAAGTAAAAAAAAGAAAAAGAAAAGAGAAAAGAAAAGAGAAAAGAAAAGAAAGGAATAAGAGATCATGAAAAGAAAATCACAAGAAAGCAAACAAATCATCTCCCTACATGTAGGCTACAGTCACTGCACCTAGGGGTCCTCAAGTTAGGTGCGTTCGGTGGCTTTGGTTAGCCAACACTATCCCTAACCCCCTAGCCCATTTTGATTCCCCACATCACTCTTAGGGCACATCAAGGGTAGGACATACCTAGGGAGGTCACCCTCGCCTATGGTTAGAGAGCTATCTCCCTAAGCCACACTCACCGCACCACCCTTATGCACGAATTGGGTCCTCAAGTATGGGACAACACCCAGGCTTGGACCCAGGTCCTAGTTCCAGTAGCACGAGTACAATGTACTGCATGGTAAGGTAGACACACCCCCCAGGTAGTGCACCTTCTTTTCTTTTTAGGCAAATACAAATGGTACAAAGCACCAACTTTGGAGACCCTGTCACCCACTCAATCCAATCTTGTCCTCCACCACCTTAATCATGTGATCAGCTTCTCCCCACGACTATTCCCCATGAGGCCACATCATCATTGACTCACACGACTACTCTCCATATCACCGAACCCTC
Source organism: Lygodium microphyllum (assembly GCF_053477565.2). NCBI lineage: Eukaryota > Viridiplantae > Streptophyta > Polypodiopsida > Schizaeales > Lygodiaceae > Lygodium > Lygodium microphyllum. Next base: position 178,237,010 of record NC_141135.1, read on the forward strand.
ATCAACATAGACCTGCAAGTGCTATGGGATTGGCACTCATCTAGGAGGGGGTAATGTTAACCCCAATGCCAAACGTGAAAAGGGAAATTCAAAAATAAAGAATAATATAGAAAAAAATCTACCATGTAAAGGAATAAATGAGAAAATGCCAAAAGTGGAAGGGTGACTACAAAGGTCAAATCAAAGGCAAAGGTGCATTTTATAATGCAAAGACGCCACTAAAATTTTGTAAAAGAGCACCACGCTCCCTCATGTGCAAATTGTAAAGTCTAAATGGGCATAGGTGAAGGGATAAGGTCATCAGAAGGGAATAGGGAAAGAGGTGGCAAGATGCCCGGTCATGTAAAAAAAAAGGGGATGGTACCCAAGGAATTTAGGGCTTGTATATAAACTCAAAAAGTGAATGAGAAGCTCATTCTTTGGTGTGTGGCTAAAGTGGTCTCTTCTTCTCTCGTTCTTGCTTACTTGTGTGTGCTTGAGAGGGAGTTGGTGAGAGTCAAGGAGTGAGAGTGTGAGGGTGAGGGACCTGAAGGAGAATCTTTTCATCTTCTCCTCTCTTCCTCTTCTCTTCCCTACCCTTCTCTTCTCCCGTCTCATACATGGCTATGGAGGATGGAGCTCGAAGGAGGAGGCTTGAGGTTGCTTGAGCTCGTATATCGAATCATGGAGCTATCAGCTTGCTTGAGGGAGGAGGCTACTCATTCGGGCATCAAAGTAAGCTCACTACACTTGCGGGATCAAAGGAACATCGGCTAGGTAAGAGATAGCCATTTGTGCTTGCTTGAAATGCTTGAAGCAATAAATGGTCCATGGGTCTTAGCGGATGAGTTTGAGTTCTCACTTCAAGTCAATGTAGAGTCACACCAAGGGCCAAAGGTACCTTGCTTAGAAGTATCAACCACTTCGGTACCATTAACCATGCGCCATAATGAAGATCAAGATGAACTGGTAAAGAAATTTCAAAGCCAACTCCACAAGGCAATTGAGGACAAAATGGTTACACTTGTAGAGCTCAAAAAAGAAAAGGCTACATTTCGCAGACTATAGGATGGAGCAAGAAAGAGTGATGACCATCATTAATAGGTAAATGATCTCATTAAAACAGGCCTTGAAGGAAAGAGAGAGAGAGAGGAGGACCTCAAGGAGTTGTATGACGAAGAGAGGGAGACTTGCATCTCCGTGGAAAATATATGTACCTTCAACTCCCGTGAAAATAAACACCTAGAGCTAGAAATAAAAGAGCTGAAGATGCAAAAAGAATAGGCTATGAAGGAGCTACAAGAAGCAAGTAACCAATGGGATGAGGAGAAAAAGATGAAACTAATGGAGTTGCACAACCATCTACAATCGGTTCTCCATGAACAAGATATACTTAAAGAGTAGGTGAAAAGAAAAACCCAAGAGCTAGAGCAAATGCATACACTATGGAAGGAGCAAGAGCAAGTAATTGCCACTCTAGCTCAATACCAAAACCAAGGGTTAGAGCGGATGAAGGAAAAAGTAGAAGAATGGGCAAGCAAAAATGAAGATCGAATAAAAAACTTAGCCTACAAGCTAACCCATGCCAAGGGTGAGCACCTTCTAGCAAAAAGCAAAGCCACGGCTGTCGAGACAGGAATGCTAGAGCAATAACGTATATTCTTAAAAACAATGTTAAATGGCACGTAGCTAGGAGGAGAAGAGACAATGGAGCAGCTCAAGAGAAAGTTAGAATTGACGAGGAGGGCTCTACAACATGGACTCCATGACAAGGCACCCCGTACTAGCACCAGTTTGGGACTAGAGGAGCAACACACTTACCTACTCTCAATTGGCTTAATTACACAAGAACTCACTTTACTAGGGTTTGGGGAGCCAAAATGACAAATGCAACCATCACAACAGGAGCTACTAGAGTCGGGTCTAGGAAGAAGGACTTGATTTTGAACCCAACCGTTAAGAGGAGGAGAAGATGTACAAATAAAGTCCCCTTATGCAACCACATGTGCAAATAGAAGAGCAAAAGTAGGAACCAAAGCCACCCGAAAAAATGGTGGAGGCAAGGTAGGGAGCAAGTGGAAGGTGCCCACAAGAAGTTTCAAGCTGGGATACCACACGTCCCTCAAATGGCCATCCCCAAAGGTGAGGAGTATGATCCCATCACAACTAGGGCCAGGAACTTGTGGTGTGGGAGTAATGGGTGAAACACAACCCCTTCGAGTTCTCTTTCACCTTCCTTCAATCATTGGATAGAGTACTATCTCCTAGGGTGGTGGAGGATGTTAATAAACTCTCAGCTGGTTTGGGAAGGAGATGGCTAAAGGAATGAAGGAGGCACCCCACAAGGTGGGAGCAGGAACCTACAAAATATTGGGAAGATAAGGCAGTAGAGGTACCCTGAAGGGTAAAGGAATCTGGCACTGGAACATCTGGGACTCTAGCTGGGAGGCCTAGATCACTTTCTACAACACCCTACCTTATGAGCGTGATGATCCTATCTACAGTAGTTGCCTCAGCCCAAAATTGCTAGGGTAAGCCTGCCTAGCTAAACATACTATGGATTCCCTCTTGAATCATTCTATTCATGAATTTGGCAATACCATTTTGGGGAGGAGTGTAGGGGATAGTCAACTAACACTTAATACCCATCTCATCACAAAATTTCTCAAAAGTTTTTTAGATATATTCACCCCCATTATTTGACCTTAGGCATACCCAGATTGGTTCATAACAAGAGTAAGTCAATGCTAAAAGATAGATAAGACATTTGATTTTTACTTAATAGAGAAAACCTAGATCTTATGTGAATAATCATCAATGAATGTGACAAAGTACTTTGCACCACTTAGTGACTAACAGGACATCATACCACATACATTCAAATGAACAAGAGCCAAAGGCTCATCCATATACTTCATGCTAGACTTCTTATGCATAGTGTGTGTCTGGTTACCATATAAACAATGATCACAAGACTCAAAACACTTATAATCTAGGGATGGAAGATACTTCAAATTGGTAAGCATTTTCATTCCTTTTCAAGACATGTGTGCAAGGCAACAATGCCAAAGAGATACATGTGGAACTACAACCACATCTAAAGCATGGTCAATTGACCTAGATATAAGTAAAGGCATGTGCCACTTACTCTTCTACATGTTTGAGGTTTGCATCATTTTTCATTTTTCATAAGCTTTTAATCTTGTTCTTCTTCAATATCTTACTCTACCTCTTCATCTTCAAGCTCTATCTCTTCATATTCCTCTGATTCTCTTATCTTGAATATCTTTATTCTTTTGCTTGCATTGGAACCCTAAGCTTTGTCCCATCTAGTCCACACGAGGCATATGTAGCATTACCAAAAACATGTATCACAATGTATGGTCTAAACCACCTCTTGGATGCCTTCGTGAATGCACTATGCTGATGATCCAAACTATTTTCATATATCAAAATCAAATCACCATTTTTAATATCCTTGGGTCTCAACTTGTGTCTCCTATCAAATCTCTCTTTGTTCATCAATCTTACCTCTTTCAATCTCTACACTACAACTTCAATATCTTCTAGTCTCCTCTCTACTTGTCGGATCCTAAGAATTAAGAGCTCTTCTACGATCAAACCTTTTTCCCATGGAATCATGCTTCATGTAGTGGTCACTCTCTCCATAGGCATCATTGGCTTCTACCCCTTATACATGAAATATATCAACATATAACCTATGGTAGAACTTCTATGTGTGGTACAATCTACCCCCATAAGGCAAAAGGAAATAACCACTATCATTCTCTGACTCTTCCTCTACAAGACTTTGCTAAGGCCTTCACTATGGGCTAATACCCTCTCTCACTCTTTTACCCTCTAAATTATATGCTAAAGTCAATGCTAGCTTTGCATCGAGTCTTAAAAATAACTCTTCAGCTTCTTCTACATCTAACTCTCCTTTGTTTGTAGCACTTTTCCTTTTAACATAAAAAGAGGGGTAAGGGGAGATTTTGGGGCTACTAATAGATATGAATTTTACTCTATAAACACCACCATATTGGGATTGTCTCATTGGAGTTCTTGGCTACCCAAAATCTTGCTGAAAACCTTTATTCTTGTTGTATTTCCTTGCATACCTATCAACCAATTCTATTGCATCAAATAGGGTAGATGGCTTTTGGGATATTATATCAACAAGTATAACCCATAGATATATTTGTGCAATGTGCATCATCACTAATGCTCTCAACATACATGGTCAAGTTCATAAACTAATTTGTGTGTTTCCTTATTGTGAGATATTGTTGGTCAAGTTAATACAATTATCTTGCCAACCTCACCTTTTCCATAAGGGATACAAAGATTTGAACCATGTGCATCTTAAAGTCTTCCTAATTAATAAACTACTATGACGTGCCCACCTGAGCGGCTTTCTCATTGGCACATTCTTAACAGTCCATCAAGAGATATCCTAGACAATGCCATCTAGGATTTCATAGAATACCTTGAATTTTGCTATCTAGGCTTGCTTGAGTCTAACTTGCAATGAAAGTTCCGATTGTTTCCATGAGGATCGTCCTGATTTCTAGGTTCTTATTATTGTTCAAGTCACCTATCGGTCAGCTAGCATCAATATTTCAAGTTCTCACTTCTCATAGGATTACTTGAGCTGAAGTGGTGTTGTATTGCATTTGGTTCAAAGATAATGGAAGATGAAGGGGAGTACAACACGTCAACCCTTCTGCCCATAAGGCAAAATCCCATTTCAGCCCTCTAAAACAATGCAAGTTGGGTTTTTTCTAATATCTAGTGGCCATTAGTTTTTCTATTCACTAACATAGTTTTTCTTTCGAGAAAAGCTCTTGATTAACCAAGAGACTATCCAACCATAGGTCTAGACTAGTCAGGGATCCATCTACTCACTTCCCTTAATAGAGTATTATTAACTACCTAATTACCTATCACTTTAGGTTTGATATATAAAATCATCTTTTCTGATTACCTCCTGATACAAATTTGTTACACGTTTGTGTTTCATGACACAAAAGTAGTGTAAAGTAATTATTTCTCAATAGTTCCTTTAAGAAAAATATATTCTTATAATGTTTTCTATCATGTTTGGACATAGTATCAACTCGAGTGTAAGGTGCCCGCCCATTTTTAGCGGTCCATTGAGAGACGATTCTAAGCGACGCCGCCCGATACTCCCATGGAATGTCACAGGGTTTATCGCTTAGGGTTTCTCAAGTCTGCCTTGCAATGGAACATTCGTTGCTAAACCCACTGGGATCGACCTGAAATCTGGGTTCCTACTAGTGGTCAAGGTCTCTTGCCAGCATTCTAGCATTGAGTCTTGGACATCCTACTTTATGTAGAGATACCCAAGCCAAAGTAGACCCATGTCGCATTTGGTTCAAAGAGAATGGGAAACGAGAGGGATGTGCCACTCAACCTCTCTAGCCGTAGGGCATAATCCCATTCCGGTCCCTTAAAATGGCATGAATTGGGGTTCTAACCTAACAATTGCTAAGGCTTGGACGTCAGTAAAATCTTATGAGAAGCCTCCCAGTTCTCTAGGACCACCCTGTCGTAGGACAGGTCCGTCGGGGGTTCTTTAGTTATCTAATTAGGTCCTATCACATATATGTGTAACATTTAAAATTAGCTTTCTTAATTAAAACTTTTAGGGAACTGGGTTCGTTCGCATAATTTATGGCACAAGTATGAATACAAAGCAAGTAATCCTTTGACAACAAGCTCAAAAAAATTCCTTAACTTATCTTCACATTAGTCTTTGTCTCATGCCCATACAAGAGAAATTATGTATCCCTTCTGTCCAACAGATGTACCTGGTCCAAATCACATGGCACCATAATTTCCATCCTTTATCTAGAATAGGATCTTCCAATGCCACAGACATTGGGCTCACTAGGCAAGGGGTGTCCAGAGCTCCATTTGACCCCAAGTAGCCTAGGAGTGAAACACCATTTCCGTGGTTGGCCTTTTCACCACTCGACCTTTAGCCCATGAATTGAGCAGTGCCCTTCTCGGGTTAATCCACGATGCAATCTTGGAGATGATCCACCTGTGCAAAATATCATTTCCTTAATTAATTCATTTAAGAATCAAGCACAGTCAAGGCATCAGCCCTAATATCGTCTTTCAGAAAACATTTCTTTATTTCCATGGCAACTTGTCATCACAAACCCCATGAATTTACCACCAATCACAAGCACTTGGAATAATCATCCAAACCACAATCCAACAATCAATTGAATGTACAACCATTTAGGGTGTTATTCAATCAACCAACAAAAACCAATTGTATTTTTCCCAAACAATACAAGAATAGACGTGATAACAATTCCATCGCATATTTGATCTCCCCCTTGGAACACCATATTGGGGAATATGGGAATTTCCCATAAGTTTGGGACATGTGGTCAAATCTTTGGATTTGTCATAACTTGAACACTATAACTCCAAATCGAGCGCTCTATAGCTCAATGGATTCCATTTTTCAAGCGCTTTCTAATGATAGGTCGCATCATATAGTTCTGAGAAACTTATGGGCATGTTATCCATGTGCCACCTTTTTAGTATTCAAAAAATGGGAATTGGGAGATTCCCAAACTCACTAATATTGTGTTTTGGGATCAAAGAGCGATTTTATGAAAATTTTACTTAACACTTGTATGCACAATTCTTAATGTCATTCTTTTTACAATTAGGCCATTCATAACCCTTGACCGATTCTTCCTTGTAATTGCTCTACCAACGAATAAGCCATATGCAACTAGGTGCAATTAACTTCCCTTGATACATACACTTTGAAAACTCCATCTTTCAAATATTTGCGATGAATTTATCATTTTAAATAACCCATTCTCGTGCAGCATAGTATGGCCTGATGTGTCTCATGTGAAACTAAAACAAGCAGCTTAACAACTTAGAAATGTATTATTTATATTTGGTAACGTAGTTGTATTGATAGTGGTACCCTCGCTCAAAGCTTTGTTGCTGGTTGTGGGATTGTCATCCGCACACGATATTCTTTGCTTGGGGGCCATCATCTACAAGTAGATTCGAGAGATAAAGAAGAAAGAATGAATTTGAGATGGGAGAGTGTAAGAGAAGATGACTTAGTCGAAGACTGAGATAGGGGAAATTGAGGTAACTCCTCTCTCTCTCTCTCTCTCTCTATATATATATATATATATATATATATATATCTCAAGGTCTCCTTCCTTGTGCCTCCCATGCCTCATATTTTTAGCTAAACAAGAGAAGAAGGGTTGTGGCTGAGAGGAAGAGCTCTTTGTGGAGGGGATCTTGGAAAAATCAGTGATCTAATGCTCAAATCATAAATCTGATGGTTCCATTGGCTCCAGAAGGGGGGTAAAACTCCAAGACACTTGATTAGAAATCTTTTAGATCACTCCTTCTTTTTCTCCCTGTTCGTAGTGTTGTTTATTGCTTGTAAACTACGATCATGGCGTGCACGATTTTGTCAATCCTTCTTTTTTTAATATTAAATCTCAACTAGCCAAAAAAATCACTTGCTTTTTTTTACATGACATCTAGTTCTAGAAATTTTCATATCTTTTTAGGATATTTATAATAAGTAATATCTAAATTATCTAAATTATGCTAGTTTTACACAAAAATCTAATATTTTGGACCATCCATACTATACACATTAATACTAGTGATTAATATGGCTCATAACTCTCGTTCACGTTGTAACTTCTATGAAGGGTGTCTACGGTCCTTGACAATGTGAAAAGAATATCAGATTACGACTCTTGATTTTTTTAACATATGTTTTTAATTAAATAAAGATAATTTATTAACGTTAGTTAGTTTTTACTTTAGTTAGTCTTTAGTTTGTAATCTTGCTAACTTATTAATTGACTAACTAACTTTCAAACTAACCAACTAATTTTTAATTGTGTGGAAATATTACATCCTCCTCTCCTTAGAGAAATCGAGATGTCCTCATCTCGAGACAAGTGGTGGTTTCATTCTGAAACCTATGGGGTAAGACCCATCACTCATTCGTTGTTGTGATACTCTAACCACTCATAAGCATGTGGTCTTTAGAACAAAAAAATTTGTATTTGATATATCCGAATCTAGGTTACAAGAGAAAATTTGTTATAGTTACATCTCATGAATATCATCTAGGTTTTTTTCTAAGTATCTGATAATTTCCTAGTAGGTTCTAGATCATTGAAGCTTGTACAATTTCATTCCTTGTAAGTTCAAGTTCTCTTCGAGTCCTCTTGGGACAATTGACATGCATATGTCCAATGTTGTGGCACTCCGAGCATCGGTGTTTAGGGTGCTTTGGACATTCCCTTTTGAAATGATCTAACTCCCTACAATAAAAATAACGCGGAGCTTTATTACTTGTGGTCACAATATTCCTAGTTGTCCTTGGCAGGATCTTCTTCTTCAGACCAAATTGCCCTAGGATCCTTTTAGCAGATCGAAGTGGTCCTTTATCTTGGAAATTATGTTCCCATATTGTCCTCTTCTTAGTTCGGGACTAAGCTCCATCGACAATCAAATTTTCTTGTAATATTAAAGAATACTTCCAAGCTTCGACATTCTAGTAAGACCCAATCTATATTAGTTGAGAAGAAATGACTTAAGAGAAATTCATTGTAAGTTATAATTTTCATACTTGCTAAAGCATCTCTGATCACTTGTAAGTTCTAAGCTTAAAATTGATGCAACTTATATTACTCGTTACAAGAGTAAAGTTTATCCCAATACAAGTTGTATTTCATGTAAATAAAATTTCCAAGATTTCTAGTCATCGTAAAGAGGTGTAATGGGTTCTAAGTCTTCGTCTTCATTTGATTCCTCTATATATCCGAAGACTGCACTTGTGTAGCTTTGTTTCTTTGGAGGCTCCATATCTTCTGGACTTAAGTCAGGGCAATCTACTTGGATGTACCCTAGCTCATTGGAGTGGAAACATTGGTTGTTGGGACATCTCCTGCAGATGTGCCCTATCTCTCCGCACATGTGGCATCTCTTGTCTTGATCTCAGGAATCATCTTTGCTACAATTGCCCAATTTAAGTTCTTGGATGATTGGATTTGCTTGAATTAATGTATCTTGCAAGTCTATTGGATGCATTGCTTCAAGAGGATGGTTCAAAGGATGGCAAAACTTGGATACTTGCTACACAATATCCATAGGTGGTGCATATTTTAGTAGGGTTACAAAATTTGAGTAGTAAGCTTCCAAGGTTAATTCCAACTGCTTGAGCTTGAAGAATTCATTCATCCTCAAATTTTGGTAGGTTGATGGAAGGTATCTTCAATGTACATCATCCTTCAGCTGAGCCCAAGTGACAGTGGCTTCGGAAATACCTTGATCTTTGCACCATTGCTTCCACCATATTCAAGTCAAGGCCAATTTCCTATCATTGCTTGATTGGAGAAAGTGGTTCCTGAAGCAGAGAAATAATCATCCATCGACTCAATCCATATCTCTGCCTCTGTTGCAATGTCTATCCCTTCTCCATCAAACTCGAGTGTCTTAATTTGCTTAAGAAGGAATTTCTTCTCTTGCATGTTAGCATTCGTGGGTGTAGAAGGTGCTTGACAATCAAGCCATACCATTTAGGTTATTTTTTAAAGGATATGCCTATGAACCGTACATAAATCTATCACATATCATTACGAAGTTTCACTCTGATACTAACTGTAAGGTGCCCTATCAGTTGTCCAGGCACGTTTTTAGCGGTCTGTAGAGAGAGAGTCTAAGCAATGCTGCCGGGCACTCACATGGAATGCCACGCGCTTTGTCACCTAAGGTTTCTCGAGTTTGCCTTGCAACGAAACGTTTGAGGCCAAACCCACTGAAATGGACCTGAAATCTAGGTTCCTAGTGATCAAGGTCTCCTATTAGCATTCTAGCATCGAGTCCTAGACATCCTACTTTATGTAGAGATACCCAAGCCGAAGCAGATCCATGTCGCACTTGGTTCAAAGAGAATGGGAAACGAGAGGGATGCGCCGCTCAACCTCTCTGCTTGTAGGGCATAGTCCCATTCCGATCCCCTAGAATGGCATGAATTAGGGTTCCAACCCAACAATTGCTAAGGCCCAGATGTCAGTAAAACCTTGTGAGAAGCCTCCCAATTCTCTAGGATCACCCTACCATAGGACAGACATGTCGGGGGTCCCTCCCACCCGCTTCCCTCAGTAGGCATTCTTTAGTTATCTACTTAGGTCTTATCACATTTATGTGTGATATTTAAAATCAACTTCTTTAATTAAACCTTTTAGGAAACAGGATTCATTTGCGTAATTTATGGCACATACACAAATATAGAGCAAGCAATCCTTTGACAACAAGATCAAACAAATTCCTTAACTTATCTTCACGTTAATCTTTATCTCTTGCCCATACATGAAAAATTATGTATCCCTTCTATCCAATAGAAGTACCCAGTCCAAATCACATGGCACCATAATTTCCATACTTTATGTAGAATAGGATCTTCCAACACCATATACATTGGGCTCACAGTAGTTTTCAATCCCATTCTAGACTAGGCAAGGGGTGTCCTGACCCCAAGCGGCCTAGGAGTGATCACAAACCCCTGCCATGAATTTACCACCAATCACAAGCACTTGGAATAATCATCCAAACCACAATCCAACAATCAATTGAATGTACAAGCATTTAGGTGTGTTGTTCAATCAACCAGCAAAAACCAATTGTATTTTTCCCAAACAATACAAGAATAGATGCGATAACAATGCCATCACATATTCGCTCTCCCCCTTGGGATCAAAGAGCGATTCTATGCAAAATTTACTTAACACTTGTATGCACAATTCTTAATGTCATTCTTTTTACAATTAGGCCATTCATAACCCTTGACCGATTCTTCCTTGTAATTGCTCTACCAACGAATAAGCCATATGCAACTAGGTGCAATTAACTTCCCTTGATACATACACTTTGAAAACTCCATCTTTCAAATATTTGCGATGAATTTATCATTTTCAATAACCCATTCTCGTGCAGCATAGTATGGCCTGATGTGTCTCATATGAAACTAAAACAAGCAGCTTAACAACTTAGAAATGTATTATTTATATCTGGTATCATAGTTGTATTGGTGGTGGTACCCTCACCTGAAGCTTTGTTGTTGGTTGTGGGATTGCCATTTGCACGCAACGTTCTTTGTTTAGGGGCCATCATCCACAAGTAGATTAAAGAGATAAAGAAGGAAGAATGAATTTGAGATGGGAGAGTGTAAGAGAAGATGGCTTAGTCAAAGACTGAGATAGGGGGAATTGAGGTAACCTCTCTCTCTCTCTCTCTCTCTCTCTCTCTCTCTCTCTCTCTCTCTCTCTCTCTCTCTCTCTCTCTCTCTCTCTCTCTCTCTCTCTCTCTCTCTCTCTCTCTCTCTCTCTCTCTCTCTCTCTCTCTCTCAGCCTCTCTAGATCTCTTTGTGTTTCCTTGTGCCTCCCATGCCTCATATTTTTAGCTAAACAAGAGAAAAAGGGTTGTGGCTGAGAGGAAGAGTTCTTTGTGGAGGGAATCTTGAACAAATTAGTGATCTGATGCTCAAATAATTAATATGATGGTTCCATTGGCTCTGAAAGGGGGGTAAAAGGTCAAGACACTTGATTAGAAATCTTTCAAATCACTCCTTTTTCTCCCTATTCGAAGTGTTGTTTACTATCTGTAAAGTGCGATCGCAATGCGTGCGATTTTGCCAATCCTTCTAATTTTTAAATTAAATCTCAACTAGTTGAAAAATCACTTGCTTTTTTTTAAAACATGACACCTAGTTCTAGAAATTTTCATATCTTTTTAGGATATTTACAATAAGTAATATCTAAAATATCTAAATTGTGCTAATTTTGCCCAAAAATCTAATATTTTTGGACCATCCATAATATACACATTAACACTAGTGATTAATATGGCTCATAACTCTCGTTCACGTTGTAACTTCTATGAAGGGTGGCTATGGTCCTTATCAATCCTAGAAAAATATTGGATTATAACTCTTGATTTTTTTTAATTAAATAAAAACCATTAATTATTAATATTAGTTAGTTTTTACTTTAGTTAGTATTTAGTTAGTAATCTTACTAGCTTATTAATTACTAACCAAATAATTTTTTATTGTGTGAAAATATTACATCGAGGACAATATTCCCACCAAGTTTAGTCCCTAGACTAGTATCGAGACTCCCCTATGGCAGCCAAGAGAGATAGAGTGAAGATGGAGGTGGAAGATGAAGGGATTATGTCAAGCTGAGCTAACCAAAGATTTAGAGGAGCTAAAGGAGTGATTTGTAGAGCTGATGGGCTCTAATACCATGTAAAAATGTCGGATCTTGACAATGGCACAAACACTTTTTTGTGAGTACAAAAGTACTATGACGTTGCATTCAAAAAGAGAGCAAGTAGAATGCTTTATAGGAATGGACTAGGCTGAGGTTTCCACCACTGTGCATATGGGATTCTACATCCTAAGCTTACACTACATAAAAAGAGGCTAAGTTGAGTGTGATTGCCAATATCTCAACACCAACTAGGTGTGATCCCAATCCATTTGCAGGTTGGAAGGGTAATTGATAGTTCGTAAGAGTCTAAGGAATTTGTGACCAATGTCCCCCTTGTATCCTCATCTCCTCCTACCAACTAGAATTCCCTATTATAGGACCTTTCCATGGTGATCAGTCCATACTCACTAATGTAAAAAACAAAAACCCCTTGGAGTAGGTTTTATTCATGCTAACCTTGGGGAGGTCTAGCACCATCAGGCAACACTTCCTCAATTAGAGTCTTTTATGTCTATCAGAATATTGCCTCAATTATTGATGATCTTTACCCAATCATCCATATTTATCCTGATAATTTTAAGAAAAAATTAGAATCTAATTTACAACCACAAATGGCTTACTCAAATGTATTATACATAACAAATTTAACAAATTTCCTTCCAAGACAAACCCTTTTTCTAGAATAACAATATTAGGGCTAAACTTAGCATAAGTAGCAATATCTTCCAATAATCCTCTTGGATTACTCTTTTCCTTGGGAGAGTTTTATTTTTTTTCCAAAACTTCCATCTTCGAGAGCAGACTCCTTTGATGATCTTTTTGCTAATAAACAAAATTTTGTAGGTCCTTATCTAGTGCAAATTCACTAGATTCAAAACCCTTAGATGTTTTATTATATGAAGTATTATAATAATTTCATCTCAAGATTTTTCAAAGAATTAGCATTTATATTCATCAATCAGAGAATTTATCAATTTAATACAAATTGGATTCAAAATTTTAACTACTTAAATATTTATTATTACAAAAATCATAGTCCATGAATTTAGCTCTTGGTAAAGTCCTATTTAATGAAAAAATTCATAAATTCTTTCGAATATTGTAGTATCTTTCATGTATAGTCCAAATTAATCCTTTGAATTTGGGATTAAGAATTTCATTAGAATTTTCTATGTATGAGATTATATGGAAAAATCCTACTCTTACGAATGTAATTTTTGGTTACCAATCCATGGGATCATGATATATTTGCCATATTTAATATTTAAAATAATATTCAAATATAGCACCTAGGGATTTACGATGAGTGCTTAGTTGTTCTTGGTATTCACAGCTTCATTTGTAATTTCGGTACTTGCCGTTGCGTTTGTAGTGGTTGCACTTGTAGCATTATTAGTAGCTTGTGTTTCCATGGCCTTAAATTTAATTTTGTTCTTTGGGTCCATGGTCTTTGATCACGAAATTGCAAAGAAGACTTCAACAATAGGGCTTTGTGTCTATCTCGATTAGAACAATGGACATGGCGATAATAGAAATTAAGAAGAAATCAAGTAGACTCTCGATTTTTACAAGGAATTGAAGGTAGAAGGGATGGGATTCAATCTAGAAAGGCAACAGAGCATCCTCCTTGTCTTTGCAATAAGAATTTCCTCTCTTGTGCTCCTCTTGCCTCTCTCTCTTTCTTTTCTCTCTTGGTTCAAGAAGAGTCTCTCCTCTTGATTCAGGATAATGTCCTCAATGCTCCTCATGCCGCATATTTATACTTAAATTGAAGGGAGAGAGGTTCTCATGAGTTGTGGCCAAGAAGAAGAGTTCTTTATGGAGGGTAACTTGCCAATCTAGCTATCTAAAACCTTTAAGGATGCAATCTGATGCTGGCAATCTAATATTTGAGGTCCAAAAAGGCTACTAGAGATGCCATGATTGATTCACCTAGATTTTGGGTGATCTTGCTTTGATATGGGCCTCTTGTTGAACTGAGAAAAGGGAGGGATTGCTAGAGCTTTCTGCTAAGATTGAGAGGGGAGATCTCATGTCATTTTTGTGCCCGTCAATTTTCTAAATTTAGGGGAGGAGAAAATGATGGCAACGAATTGGTTTTTGAAGGGGGAGGGGGAGGAACTCAATCTGGTCAATGACTCCTCCTTTTATTAAGATTTTAAAAATCTTAAGGCTTTTTTCTTTATTGGCCTTAATCTCTTGCAAGTCAAGTCTTGACTTTCTTAAGTATTAAACATGCTTGGTCTATCCCAAACATACTAGTCATAACCTCTGTGCACATGTGGAAATTCTTGTGTAGAGATGTTTATAGTCATTATTAGTCTCAAAAGGTGTTGAGCTATGAGATATAGATTGTCTTATTCAAGATCCTACTGTTGATTGTCCAAACTCTTCAAATATTAATTATGGGAATATAGGAAAGTCAAAACATCACAACTACTATTTCTCTCTACTTATGTAATGCCACCATGTGTTGGCAAAACATTCCAAATGGAGAGAAACAAAGATGATTTTTTTGTCGTCAAGATACGAGTAGATATTGAAGTATGACTCCAATTTGGAGGCCCATTATTTCAAGTATGATGGGGATGGTGATTTCCCACTGTTCTTGGCAAGAATGATCTTATCATTGAGGTCATTGGGGCCTTATTGCCCGTACATACCACACTATCCATATGTATTGTGTTACATATTAACACCATGTTTCTATTATAACCATGCAACCCATGAATGCCATGTTAGTCATGATTGCCATAATAACCACTAATATACCATCTGGGGCTGAGCTATATAATTTCCATTGGGGCTTCTAACAAAAGTGGAAGAGCTTCTACCAATGGTGGGTAGTGGTCTCATTAAGAGGGTTCATTGCGTGAATGAAGGGAGAACTCAAAAGAAGCTTGTCATTTTTGTGGGAGGGATCACCAACCTCATAAGTGCTAAATGGAATGCCCCTAGCTCTAATGATTCTATGTGGGACATGTATCCACTCCAACGGTGGATACCTTCATGCTTCAAGCTTGGAATCATT
This sequence comes from Lygodium microphyllum, assembly GCF_053477565.2. NCBI lineage: Eukaryota > Viridiplantae > Streptophyta > Polypodiopsida > Schizaeales > Lygodiaceae > Lygodium > Lygodium microphyllum. The sequence continues at coordinate 178,252,337 of NC_141135.1, forward strand.
TGCATTTTCTTATGTGAGAGTGGTGGCTAGCTAGACAATAAGAGTGGTGAGCTATTCCAATGTTTGTTGTGTTTGGGAGCTGGATTGTGCCTTTTTTTATTTTTAATAAATCTTAGAGAGCATTTGATAATGGTTGGCAACAATGTCATTGTGCCTCTCCATATGGTGAATTTTGTGCTAACATAGTGTATAATTGAGCATGTTGTAGGGATTCATATCTAGTACTTCTTCTTGCATTTTACCATTATACTACTAGGTTGAGCTAGTTTCATCATTCATTGATCCTCAAAAGTTTCAAATCTCCCTTTAAAACTCTTCTTGAGCCTTTCCCTTGTATCTATGTCTTGCCATGTTAGTGCAATCCATAGGACCTTGTTGCACAAAATTAGGTGTACTTTCAGCTCATAGCTCCAAATTGAGAACTTTCTGAGTCAAATCAAATAGGATCACCCTCTTCAAGACGAGCTATAGAGCTAGATATAAATAATACAAAGAATAACTATAAGTGTATTTCTAAGGCTATTTGCAAATTCTTGCACCCTATCTACAACCTATAAATTTCCATTCGTTGGCATCTTTAGGGATTGAATACATTGTGGAACCTCATGCAAATAATATTCATTAGTAAATACATGCTTGGAAATCAATACATTGGGTACCAATGCCTTCAACTTCACTAAGAAAAGTGCACATAAGTCCTAAATGCCATACATTCAATCATTTTGCCAATGCATTTGTTAATAATATATCTGCCACTATCAATGCCTTCAAGTGGGGTAAAGGGAGTGTTGATGGGCTAAAGGGAAGTGCACCTACACTTGAAAATTAGTATTGGGTTTTGAGAATTGAGGGATGTGCAAAGTTACTCCTTAATTGTAATGTGCCCGCTCCTCAAATTGCGGGACACGTCTTAGCAGTCCATCAAGAGATATATCTAGAAGATGTCGCCCGACACTCCCAAGGAATGGCACGGGGTTTGCCAACTAGGGTTTCTCGAGTCTGCCCCGCAACGGAACTTATCCGGCCATTCCCACTAGGATTGACCTGAAGTCCGGGTTCCTAGCCAACATTGTCTAAGGTCATAGACCGACTTTTTCCTAACATTTCTCGTTAACATTTCCTTTGAGAAAAGCTCTCGGCTAATCGAGACTACCCTTCCATAGGATAGACCCATTGGTCACATCCACCACACTTCCCTCGAGGGTTGTTTTAGTTATCTAATTACCTACCACGTTATGTTTGACACATAAAAGCAGCTTCCTTAATTAACCCATTAGTCACAGGTTCCTTTACGTAATTTAGGGCAAGACACGAAGACAAGATAAAACAAGATCAAACACTTCCTTAATTTCTCTTTAGATTAATGTTTGTCTCTCGCCCATACAGGAGAATTAAGTGTTCCTTTATGCCTCCGCAGAAAAATCCTTCCGTCTCTCGGTAACAAAACCCAAAGGTTTATCCTACCAAGATTCCGCCTTGTAACTAGTATCAAGGCCTCGAGATCCCATCTCGAGTCACGTAGAACACTTGTGTAGGGTCTGGAGGCATTGGGATTTACGGCCAGAGCCCCCACTGGCACCCAAGCGTCTAATTTCCATGGAGAGACCTCTCGTGGCGGGTTCGGTCATCCCTTTAGGAAATCAACCACAGCTGAAGCAACCAGCTTAGTAACATTTACTACGGAAAACATCCCTTTTGTTCCCATGGCAATTAGTCATCATAGACCTGGCCATGAAATCATCAATCACTAACAACTTGGATTAGCATCCAAAACCACATCAACAAACAGTTGAATGCACAACCTCTTGCTTCAAGGCATCGCAATCCCATTGCATGCACAACCAGAATTTAACTTGGATGTATCAAAACACTTTTACAACCTTTTCAAACAACCAAGCATAACTTGGGTCAACAATCTGTCTTTAACAAGATCGGCCTTCGCTAAAACCATTTCAACAGTTCCAAGCAACATGCTTAGCATAATTCAACTATCATAAATTCTACTCTCCCCCTTGGGCTAGGGCTTCGCAAGGACAATTTAACAAATTCCTTCTAGATCCTTTAAATGATCTAAGTGATTTCATATTGACCTTCATTAATCCTGGCTACCTATTTAGGGTAGAAGATCAACCCAATTTCTAAAGTAGCTATCTAATATCATTGGTCACCAAGTGCTAACCCATATTGCTAGTATATCACCAAGAGTACGTTAACGAGATTCCAACCTGATTAGCCATAGGTTATCCAAACTTCATCTATTGGCTAGAGTTCGAAGAAGGATCTCTAAACGGAATTTCTCTTAGAACTACTGTTCTAACAATGTTTATCGAGTGATCCCATTGTGTGTGCAAGTTAACATATATCGACATGTGCATGATGTAACTGTTACTTTAATGTACTCTATCATCCTTGCGCATGAAAAACTGGTTTGCAATCTTAAGATGCTATTTCATTTTTTTGATAAGGGAGTATTTTTATCTCTTTCGATGTGAGGCTCCAATCCTTTTCACGAAAGAAATGCAAGATTCCAGCTCTTTCTAAATGCAAACAAAGGTAATCCATTCAGTGTATAATCCAAAAATATCTTCTATTATTAATCAGTAGAATGTTCTTCATGCAAGTGTTTGTGTCAGGCATTTCGGCATCTTATAATGTGTTTTTCTTAATCAATTTTACCTATCATTCCATTGACCATAAACATGAAATATCATATGCTTATTCCAACTATCGTATCTAGATTCATGCCTAGGTACTTTACCTATCAAAACATGCAAAATGAATTTTATTATGATCCCCTATCCCCATTAGATAAGCAAGACATCGAAGCAGTACCTGATTGTGGGGAGAAACTTTAGTGTTTACCCTTGGCAGTGTGTTTGCATGGGTGGTGGCATCTTGACCCGAATCTGCATCCATGATTGTGGGATTCCCATTCACTTGGGAAGATATCCGCTTCGGGGCCATCCCCATTTATGAGACTCTCTCTCTCTCTTCTTCTCTCTTCTCTCCCTTGTTTTCTACCTAGCAGCATCTTGTCATTCCTAACTCTCACCTTCTCTCTTTCTTACTAGTTATCATCTTTTCCTCTAACTTCTCCCTACCTCTCTCCTTCTAATATTTGCATTTTCTTCTCTCCTTCTCCTTCTCCTATCCTCTCTCTCCCTCTTCTTCTCCTTCTTCTTCTCCTTCTCTCTCTCCCTCTTCTCCCTCTTCTTCTTCTCCTCTCTCTTATTCTCCTTCTTCTTCTTCTCCTCTCTCTTCTTCTCCTTCTCTCTCTCCCTCTTCTTCTTCTTCTCCTTCCTTCTTCTCTCTCTCACTCTCTCTCTCTTCTTCTCAGCACGACGGCCTGGTCATCCGTTTTTTCCTCCTCTCCCTACATAAAGGGTAAGCCCTTTATATGGTTTTTTTAAAAAACCAAAGGGGGGGGTCACCGTGTGGCCCATGCACCATTATGGTGGCCACATGCTCACATCAAAGGGGGGGGCATGCTATCCAGAAGTCGGCGGGGGGGCCCGTGCTGTAGTAAGGGGGGAGAGCTCCTCACCATCTGGGCCCCCCCATCTCCCACACTTTACTCTCTCCCTCTCTCTCTCTCTCTCTCTCTCTCTCTCTCTCTCTCTCTCCCCATCATGCACACGGCAGGGGGAGAGAGAGGGAGAGAGAAAAAAATTGAAAAAATTAAAGGGTGGGAGTTCCTATGGGGGGGATAGTACGAGGGTCACTGCGGGGGGGGGGGGGGGGGGGGAGGGAGGGAGGACACATTACATCCTCTCCCCCTTAGAGGAATCAAGATGTCCTCATCTCGAGAGGAACTGGGGAAGAAAAGCACAATTGGGGCTTATAGCCTGTGGGTTAGGGTCCATCACGCTTCCGCTGCACTACTTTGATTACTCAAATTCTCAACTTAAAATAACAATTTGTCACAACTCATAGGATTCAATAGGATTTATTCCAAGTACAAGACTTATTACCTCAAGAAGATCTTCCTAGGATATCTAGTCATCCTCAAAGGTTACAATAGGCTCCAGGCCTTCATCATCATATGGTTTATAATATGAGCCATAAGTAGAGTTTAGACGACTTTGTTTGACCGCACGTTCCTGATTCTCAGGGTCCAACTCAGGACAACCTGTTTGGATGTGTCCTAGTTCATTGTAGTGGAAACATCGGTAGTTGGGACATCTCTTACGGATGTGTCCTATCTTGTGGCACCTTTTGTCTTGATCTCATGAGTCATCTTCATCATAGTTTCCTGATTTAAGTTCTTGGACGATTGGATTCGCTTGGAGTAATGCGTCTTGCAAGTCCATTGGGCACATTGATTCCAATCGAGTGTTTATGGGTGGATTCAACCCAACACTGAATTTTGACACCTGTTGTGTCATATCCATTGGGGGTGCATACTTTAGGAGTGAAATGAACTTTGAATAATATGCTTCAAGGGATAATCCTAGCTGCTTCAAGTCATAGAATTCATTCATCTTTTGTGTGCGGTAGGCAGGTGGCAGATACCTCCCTCACATAGCTTCCTTAAGCTTATCCCAAGTGACTGTCCCCTCCGAGATCGCTTGGTCTCTGCACCACTATTTCCACCAAAGTCTCGCTTCGCCTGTAAGCTTAAGTTTGGCTAGCATGGCATGGTTAGCAGGTGCAGTTCCTACTGCCTCAAAATAGTCCTCCTTGGACTCAATCCAGATCTTTGCATCAGCTTGAACAGTCCTTCCCTTGCCATCAAACTCGGGTGGCTTAATTTGTTTGAGAAGGAACTTCTTCTCTTGCATGTCAGCATTCGTGGGTGTAGAAGGTGCCTGATAATCAAGCCATACCACTTAGGTTATTTCTGTTTAGGATATGTCCATGAACTGAACATTAATCAATCATGTATCATTAAGAAGTTTTGCTGTGATACCAACTGTAACATGCCCACTTCTCAAATCGCGGGACACGTTTTAGCAGTCCATCGAGAGATATATCTAGAAGACGCCGCCCGGCACTCCCAAGGAATAACACGGGGTTTTCCAACTAGGATCTCTCGAGTCTGACCTGCAATGGAACTTATCCGGCCGTTCCCACTAGGATCGACCTGAAGTCCGGGTTCCTAGCCAACATTGTCTAAGGTCATAGACCGACTTTTTCCTAACATTTCTTGTTAACATTTCCTTTGAGGAAAGCTCTCGGCTAACCGAAAACACCCTTCTGTAGGATAGACCCATTGGTCACATCCACCACGCTTCCCTCGAGGGTTGTTTTAGTTATCTAATTACCTACCACGTTATGTTTGACACATAAAAGCAGCTTCCTTAATTAACCCGTTAGTCACAAGTTCCTTTACGTAATTTAGGGTATAGACACGAAGACAAGATAAAACAAGATCAAACACTTCCTTAACTTATCTTCAGATTAATTTTTGTCTCCCGCCCATATAGGAGAATTAAGTGTTCCTTTCTGTCTCCGCAGAAAAATCTTTTCGTCTCTCGACAACAAAACCCGAAGGTTTATCCTACCAAGATTCCGCCTTGTAACTAGTATCAAGGCCTCGAGATCCCATCTTGAGTCACGTAGAACACTTGTGTAGGGTCCGGAGGCATTGGGATTTACGGCTAGAGCCCCCACTGGCACCCAAGCGTCCTCCTATGCCAAGTAATTTCCATAGAGAGACCTCTCGCAGCGGGTTCGGTCCACATTCTCGGTGCGGATTCATAACCCCTTTGGTTAGGGTTTGGCAGTTCACAGGGGGTAGCTAGCACCATCCTTCCTTAATTATCCCTTTAGGAAATCAACCACAGCTGAAGCAACCAGCTTAGTAACATTTACTAAGGAAAACATCCCTTTTGTTCCCATGGCAATTAGGCATCACAGACCCGGCCATGAAATCATCAATCACTAACAACTTGGATTAGCATCCAAAATCACATCAATAAACAGTTGAATGCACAACCTCTTGCTTCAAGGCATCGCAATCCCATTGCATGCACAACCAGAATTTAACTTGAATGTATCAAAACACTTTTACAACCTTTTCAAACAACCAAGCATAACTTGGGTCAACAATCCGTCTTTAACAGGCCTTTGCTAAAACCATTTCAACAGTTCCAAGCAACATGCTTAGCATAATTCAACTATCATAAAGTCTGTTCTCCCCCTTGGGCTAGGGCTTTGCAAGGACAATTTAACAAATTCCTTCTAGATCCTTTAAATGATCTAAGTGATTTCATCTTGACCTTCATTAATCCTGGCTACCTATTTAGGGTAGTCACCAAGTGTTAACCCATATTTCTAATACGTCACCAAGAGTATGTTAACGAGATTCCAACTTGATTAGCCATAGGTTATCCAAACTTCATCTATCGGCTAGAGTTTGAACAAGGATCTCTAAATGGAATTTCTCTTAGAACTACTGTTCTAACAATGTTTATCGTGCAATCCCATTGTGTGTGCAAGTTAACATATATCAACATGTGCATGATGTAACTGTTACTTTAATGTACTCTATCATCCTTGCGCATGAAAAGTTGGTTTGCAATCTTAGGATGCTATTGCATTTTTTTGATAAGGGAGTATTTTTATCTCTTTCGATGTGAGGCTCCAATCCTTTTCACGAAAATAATGCAAGATTCCAGCTCTTTCTAAATGCAAACTAAGGTAATCGATTCAGTTTATAATACAAAAATATCTTCTATTATTAATCAGTAGAATGTTCTTCATGCAAGTGTTTGTGTCAGGAATTTTGGCATCTTATAATGTGTTTTCATTAATCAATTTTACCTATCATTCCATTGACCATAAACATGAAATATCGTATGATTATTACAACTATCGTATCTAGATTCATGCCTAGGTTCTTTACCTATCAAACCATGCAAAATGAATTTTATTATGATCCCCTATCCTCATGAGATAAGCAAGACATCGAAGCAATACCTGATTGTGGGGAGAAACTTTAGTGTTTACCCTTGGCAGTGTGTTTGCATGGGTGGTGGCATCTTGACCCGAATCTCCGTCCATGGTTGTGGGATTCCCATTCGCTTGGGAAGATCTCCGCTTCGGGGCCATCCCCAATTATGAGACTCTCTCTCTTCTTCTCTCTTCTCTCCCTTGTTTTCTACCTAGCAGCATCTCGTTATTCCTAACTCCCACCTTCTCTCTTTCTTATCCCTGCCTCTCTCCCTCTCTCCTTCTAATATTCACCTTTTCTTCTCTCCTCCTATCCTCTCTCTCCCTCTTCTTCTTCTTCTTCTTCTCCTTCTCTCTCTCCCTCTTCTTCTTCTCCTTCTCTTCTTCTCCTTCTCTCTCTCTCCCTCTTCTTCTTCTTCTCCTTCCTTCTTCTCTCTCTCTCACTCTCTCTCTCTTCTTCTCAGAATGACAACCTGGTCATCCATTTTTTCCTCCTCTCCCTCCATAAAGGCTGAGCCCTTTATATGGTTTCTTTTTTAACTAGAGGGGGAGGGGGGGGGGGATCACCATGTGGCCCATGTGCCATTATGGCGGCCACATGCTCACCTAGAAGGGGGGCGTGCTGTCAAAAAGTCGGAGGGGGGGCCCGTGTTGCAGTAGGGGGAGGGGAGAGCTCCTCGCCATTTGGGGGGGCTGCATGCTCCCGCATCTCCCACACTTCACTCCCTCTCTCTCTCTCTCTCTCTCTCTCTCTCTCTCTCTCTCTCTCTCTCTCTCTCTCTCTCTCTCTCTCTCTCTCTCTCTCTCTCTCTCTCTCTCTCTCTCTCTCTCTCTCTCCCCGCCATGCACGCGGCATGGGGAGAGAGAGGGAGAGATAAAAAATTTTGAAAAAATGAAAGGGGGGAGTTCCTATGGGGGGATAGTACGGGGGTCACGGGGCGGGGGGGGAGGGGGAGAAGAGACATTACATTAATCTAGGTTGTGCACCCCTTCAAGGTTGTTAGTTACAAGGGAGGGTCACCTCACTCTTTTCTTGCCACCTTTCCTAGCACCTGCCTATTTCTTAGCTCATAATAGACATAGTTTTAGCATATTATGATGATCAAATAGCATGAAATGCAATTTTGATAGAAAGAGCTTTTGTGTTTCAATGCTATGCAAGAGCAATAAGAAAATGGGTTGAGGAAGGGATTACCTCAGTAGCTAAGTGACTCACTAGCTCTACTTACCCTTTTATAATTTCTTTACAAATTTTAGCAAAGGGGAGCACACATCAAAGTATTTCATGGGTTGTGATACAAAATTTATTCAAGGATGAAGATGAACCCATTCATTGACCATTGATGTATGTAGTGAAAGATTAGAAGGGGCTAATACTTTTAATTCATCAATTTCAAAAAATACAAATCGTTAATTGAGGAAGAGAGATAAATCCTCAATTCTCTCAAGAAAATGGCATAGGCTCAGTAAATGGATTAGAGAGTGATAGAGATTAGGATTCAAATTGCATATCTATTCCATGCTTGAATTGAGTGGATGAAGGTTTTCTAATCAATAGACCCAAATCCTTCAGCATATCAACCCGTGGAATCAAGTTTTCAATAGGTAGTACTTTTTAAGGGCTTGAGGCATGCACCAATAAATAGGACTCTCGTGAGCTTGTTCTAGCTTTCTCTTTAAGAATTGAAAGCTTTAGGTGAAGCTTTCATGGTTGCCCATAAATAATCCTTACACTTGGAGCTCCATGTCTTCAATCCCATGCAAACTTGGTCAAGAATGTCCTAGGGTTGAGATTCCAAGAATTCTTGAAGGATTTGAGAGCTTGGTTTGAGCTTTAATGGCTAACCAAACTAGAAAGGTTTGTTTGTCTTGGAGAAATAACCAGCAACAAGAAGGGGGAAAAGGGGGTCTTAGCTTGCATCACAAATTGCAAGCAACAATATGAGGCTCACTCTAGGCTATAACACTTATATCTGGTGCTTAGAATACTCTTGGGGAAGTGAAGAACACTCTAGGGAGCTCATAATGTATGTTGAAGGATGATCTTAGAGAGAAATGGGGCTTTCCCTGCTAAGAATCCATGGCAACCAGAGCAAGAGGAGAGAGAGAAGGTCTAGGCAAAAAGTAACTAGGGTTTGTTCCTTCTCTAACTCCTATGAGGTCTCCTTTTCCAAAAACCCCTAAAATTGAGCACAAAATTAGAGATGAACTACTAATCTAACCATGTTATCTCCAAACTTGTAAAAAACTATAGCCATAGCTCCTACTTGTCTTCAAGAAAGTTGCATGCTAGTAACTATATACCTCCTAGTTGTACGTGTACTTGCTACTTGAGTAACTAGAGTTTCCTATTTTGAAAAGAGAGCTAGATGGAGAAAGAGAATGGGGGAAGGGATCAAAGAACTGATCTCTAATAATAATTGTAAATAAGGGAATATAAGAGAGAGGGGAGAGGGGAGAGAAGAATATAGGGAGGAGAGAAAGAGAGAGCAAAGGAGGAAAGAAAGCTTAGAAAGAGAGAGAAGGTTAAGAGAGAAAGAAAGAGAGGAAGCTATGGAAGCTCAATGAAGCTGAATAGATAGCTCTTTGTTAATTTTTGAATGCCCTAATTGGGTCTCTTAACACCTTTTATACCCCAGTCAATGTGATAGGGTATACATGTTAGTCGCATGCAATTTCACTCTTTATAAGGGAAGCTCTAAAGAAAGAGGTAGCACAATGGAGGTTTTGGTAACTCTAGAATTATTCATCATTATTATGGAAGAACGTGTCATATTAAAACCCAATAGTATGACAAGAAAGATGCCATTAGAATTGATAACTTGTACAAGGGAAATTATGTGTCATCATCAAGGTTGAATGATACCAAAAAATGAGTGTCTACTTGTCATTAGCATATGGTGAATAGTATTGCAAGAAAGGCCAAATATGATATTGATGTATATGGACTCTGGTGCATCAAACCATATGATAAGCCATGTTGAATTATTCAAAGAGACTTAGGATTCAAGAGTCCAAGTTATATAGAGATAGGTGATGATTCAAGCCACTCAATTTCACACATTGAGAAATTTATGTTGTCATCACATGATGATCAAAGAAAATGTTTGTTTGATATACTACATATTCCATCCATAACAAAGAGTTCAATAATTATTGATCGAATGCCAAAGCAAGGATTGTAAGTTAGATTCAAGACCAGATTAGATGCAAAGTCTTTTTTTGTAATTGCATATTAGTTATAAAAGGAAACATAGTTGGCCATATGTTTAGTTTGGATTAGAGAGTCAATTGTATGTTTAGTTTTGGTATAGAAACTATTAATGTTGCTATGTACCCTAGAGGAAAAAATATAGTTTCAAATACAGAAACTTGGTAGAAATATGTTGGTGATGCAAATATGCAAAGACTAAATGTAGTCAAAAGGATTGGTTTCAGGCTTGCTTGCATTTAACGTTGCATAATTGCTCAATTTTTTGAAGCATGTCTTTTTAGAAAGTAGATAAGACAACCTTTTTCACAAGAAATAAATCTAAGTAGAAGATATACTTGATTTTTTTCATATAAATGTTTCACGGCCTACACGAAATCTCTCTCTTAACGGTGATAAGTTAGATCTACTTACATCTAGCATAGTTGTAGCATTAGTCAATTAAAATAGTTAGTTATGTATTGCTTGACTTAATTAGGCTATTGTGCTTTCTATTACATCAAATATCCATATTTATTGTATATTGTATTATGTTAAAAGGAATAAAGAAACACTAACAAGAAAACATTTTACCTCCATCTCTCTTATTGTATTATTGAGCAAGTTTCTCTTTACATCTAGGTCGGGTGCATTGATTCAAGAATGTCCTCGCATCACTGAGTTTTTTTTAGAGAAAATACCACATTGTATAAAAATTGAAAAAAAGAAAAAGAAGAAAAGAGAAGCAAGAGGAGCTTCACCCTTTTGGTCTATATATATATATATATATATATATAACAATGGCTTTGGTGGAAGCATGAAGTAGAGAGGAAAGCAAGAGCTCAAACATTGTGCACACAAGGATGAGATTTTCTAATTATTTCACGCAATTTCGATAGGTAGCCTCAACCTTTGGCATGTCTCAAGTCTCATCATCCCTCTTTTACATGACCGTGGATTATTTTGATTGGACAAGATGGATGGAATTGCCTATTGATCTACATATTTTGGAGATACTTTGTGCATATAGGGATAGAAATTTAAAGTAAACAAACTTTGACTCCAAGAGATATTATCATTTGCAAGTGAGCCCAACTCTCACTTCTTAACAAAAGGACATTGTCATAGGATGAAAGTTATAGTTATTAAAAATAATTAACTTGTTATGTGGATTCACAATACATGAACTTTTCTATTATTTTTCTCTATTGACTCCTTTGAACATGCTTTGATCAAATCATTGAGTTTGAAATTTTGTTATTCTTCTATAGCCTTCTTTGTTCAAGTTTAATTATATTGTAACTTAATTTCCTAAATTCTTAAGTCTTAAGTCTCAATATAGTATTCTTGATTTTGTTATGTTTGAAATCTAACTCTATATCATTTGATCTTAAAATCTCTAACTATTGTGTCTAAAAAGTGCTTAACAAAATAAAATAATTTATTTTCAACTTATCTTTGAAAGCTTTGAAATGGCAATTTATAAATCTAGGTTCTAAGAAGCCACTTCAATTATTGATTTGCAAAATGGGTGAGTTGCGTATTCCTAGCTTGAATTGAACTTGCAACCTTGCATCCACAAGTCATTGATGTTGAAATGTTATCGCATGCATTTATGCATATGAGGTTGCCACATAACTAAAAACAAATGCAAACATTTTTGTACACAAGAAAAGCAATACATAAGTTTATGTTTCAATCATATTTCTCATTTGGATTGGATCTCAATAACTTTCTATTAGCTCTAAATCATCATCTCTATGTAAATGATACTATCAAAATGTATATATTTATGTTTCTTGGTTTTTCTTTTTTGGCATCATAAGAAAAGTGCAAAGCAAAGGGCTACCATGTCTATCCAACACTGAGCAACTAGGATTAAAGATTGAACATCTGAATTCTTATTATACATAGGCCAAGCATTGGAACATGGATATAGATGGTTGAGTTCATCTCCCTCCCTTTCACATCTTGTGGTGAGCTAATGTTACTTGAGGTAGTGAGTTTTCCTCTCTATTACTTGCTCCACTTCAAATGTTGGTTGCAGGCAATGGTCTCTACATAGGCAACTAGTATATTGATTCTCACTCTCAATTGTCTCTCTTTTATGCCTTTAAATCAATAGATATAAATCAAGATATCCAATCTTGTCAATTTTTATTTGAAATTCAAAGCTTCATTTTATTACTCTTGAATTGATCATGGAATCTTGTTCATTTCATCTATGCCATCCTATGTTTCTTTGTGGTTTGTGTGATTGGTTTAAAACAATGACACTAAACTCCAATAACAATAGATTATTGGCCATTTCTTAAAGTTTAGGAATATTCTTGAATATGTATGAGCGGCTTCTCGTGGACCTTTTTAAAATGGGCATAACACACAAGGTCATGTCCTCCCCATGCACGCAATAAAGGGGTTATTAAAGGTCAAATGGATCTTTACTCCAACCTCGTCACATCCAAATATGTGGATTGACCTATTATAGGTTGTAAAAAGCTAAATGAGTAGCATAGTTCTATAACTTTTGCCTTTTTGCAAAAGTTAAAAAACTCACAAAGCAGGTCTATATGTCATGATCCACTACTTTTTTGGCCTTTGTGAATAATGAAAAGGGATCATAAGAAGCCCCTCTAATAAATAGCCCTATCAATCTAGTAGCACTTGAGTTCATATATGGAGAGATAGGCTTGTCTAATGTAGATTATGTATATAAACAAGGTGCGCAAACTCTCTTAGAAGCTAAAGTGAATAATCAAAGGAGAGGCATTTTTTAGGATAGGTTATGTTTGTTTTTATGCACTTTAGCTTTTTAGATTCAAAATAGAAGAAGCTAGATAGAATGTCTAATATCCAAATGTCAAAATTATTTCATATTCTTTTATCTTCAAGTTATCCTTATATAACCCTTTTTTAAATTTAATTGTTTATTAGAATTTTCATCAAGAAATTCTTTGAAGACCAAGCCTTTTTTTAGATACAAACATTTTATAACCTACATCAAGTTAGCCAAAGTGATGTGGTGCTAAGGGTACCTAGTGGATCATTGAGTCATTAGCTCCTTCATATTATGCATGGTGGGAGTATGAAGGAGGCAATCTTGAAAGGATTCTCTCTCTCTCTCTCTCTCTCTCTCTCTAACCAAGCATACAACCTACCTTATCAAGGATCTCATTATAATATACCAGCAACAAGAAAATGAACTCTAAAAATCACAAAAATAGATAATAAGTTATCATTAGGCCTAAACAACAAGCAACAATGACTCCCATTTACATCCACCGTAAGTATGACCATGCAACAGGCTACAATAACATCACGTGCAAAAAAGTCCTTAAATTGTGATAATAAATACACTTCAACTTAGTAGATTTTCATCATGTATTAATTGGCATATTGAATATGAATTTCAAAAAGAGCATGAAGGAGATCAAAAGTACACATCTTGATCCTATGTAGCTAGAAGTGAAAGTTTGATGAAAACAAAAGCATAATGATGTCATAGTGCATTCATAATGAATGTCACAAATTCCTCATAAAGAATGATGTCATAGTGTATGTAGAAACTTGTGTTCAATGCATTGTCTTTTCTAGTCTATAATATAATAGGATTTGGAGAAGTTGTAATTGTCCTTGAATAGTTAGTAACATCAAATTATCTAATAAAAATGTGATTTACAAAATTCAACTACAATTAAGATCAATACCCAAGTTTATTTTTGTGCCTCACATATCATAAAAGTTAGTTAAGTAGAAATGATGTTACTGATGGTTGGCAAAATAGTTAAGAATGCAACAAATAAGATGAGATAGAGATAACCTTCAAGATGGCTAAAATTTAAGCACTATGTGAACATTAGGAAAGTATAGATATTGATTCTAACAATCAAGTGGTATGCATGCTTCCCACAAGCGAAAGCATGAAATAAAAGCATTGTATTTAACAAGATATGTTACTCTAAATAATGAAATTGTGACCTAAAGAAACATCTAAATATTGTTATGAATGGAAAGAGCATCTAGAAATGGATTAGACTCAGTATTTTTACATAAACATTTACAATTAGTGGCATTCCACATATTTACCTCCATATTAAAGACATGTGAAATATATATGATCCCATTTAATACCTTAATGAAACCTTTGGTATACAAATATTATTGGTTTAATAGATTATGAATGGATTTACTCTAAAAATTCTTCTCTAAATATTTTGATTTTTGGGTGTAGGTTTAATTAAGATTTAGTCTTCAGCACATCATCCATAATAAAGGCCAAATCTCGTATATTATTTTAATTTAGGGTCAAGCAAGTGATTCAAACCAGATTTTCCATATATTATGATTAAGCAATTTTGCTATGAAAATGACTTTACTTGTCATTTTGTGAAATTTTTATAGGTTTATAAGGCTAAGAATGTGATAGGGATCAACTTATACCATGGGATTGTGCAATAGATAGTATGGAAAGTACTACCAAAATAAGATTTTATTTATTTATAGATTGCCATTGTCTATTTGTTGCATAATCATGATGTTACACGTAAGTACTACATATGATTGTGGTCACATCATGCTTGATAGATAGATAGTAGGGAGCTAATATATTTAGTATTATAGTGAGAAAATTATTACACAAAATTAGATAAATTAATATTGTTGAAAATTTGTCAAGTATAAATCAACTTTAGGTGAATCTATATAGTAAGTATTATGTACAATAATATGTATTCACATTATATTGTGTACTACTAGAGCTATTAGTTAATTTCTAAATTGTAAATTTAAGCTTCTCTAGTAGCAATTTCAACTAAATCCTATTGAGAAATGTGCAATCACACCCACTATAGCATCTTTATAATGAACATCAAGGCAAAGAATCACATTGCAAATAAAGCCTTAGACTAGGTCATGTGTGCATAGTTTATTAAAACCACAGTTGGTGAATATCATGGTCCCTTTTTACCTCTCCACCTACCAATACCACCTACTATAAGCCTATAAAAGGCACTCATTCCCACACTCATTTGATCTATCATTCTCATTCAGTTGTACTTGCATTATGCTTGGATAATATCAGATGTTCTTCTTTGTCATTTCTTATGCCTCGTTATGATTGTCTATTTTCTCATTAGTGATCCACCTTAGCATGCATCCTCAATATTTTAACATGGTATCAGAGCAAGTTTCAAGGTAATGAGTCGTTAGGCTACTAATTAGGTCATTTGAGTTTGAATTATTGGCTCCCTCCACTTTCCCATGAATCTCCCACCTACCTCCATAGCTACCCACCTTCATTGGAGGGCTTGAATCTCTCTTCCCATCCATTATCAGCCCATGCTTTCTTTTGGAGAACTCTTCCTTGACTCAAGGCACTCTTGTCTATCACTTTAAAGTGTAACGTCGGTGTCTCTCCTCTCCAGCATTGCACTTGTATTAGATCGTTATCCATATCTCTGCCCACAGACTTGTTCATACTGCTTGATCAGCCTGCATGTACAAACGATGTCAACAATTTTCATAGGGCTTTAGAAGCCTACTATCTAAGCTACCTACCCATCAAATCTTATGCTATATAACCACCTCAATGAGTTGCAATAATCAAATTACCAGTCGCATGTCAAAACCCTAAAGAGGGCAACCATAGCCATTAATCTCTAAGCTCATATCTACTTCATTTTCTCACTTCGTTTGGCTCAATGATGTCACTGACTCTCTGATCTACTACAACACTCAGTTATTAGCAAAGCCACCACTTCAAATTAGCAAGAAGAAGACTCAACATCAAGTACATAGTATCTCTTAATACTAACTAATGTTGTTTAACACTAATCTTATTGTGTCCTTTGACACAATCAAATTCAACTCTTTTGCTAGTCTATTCTCAGTTAATTGCTGTTATTCTTGCCAGCAAAATAGGCAAAGATTCATCCTCATGCCAATTTAACTGTGTCCAATTCCACACATGGAAACTAGGATCAAACTGATCCTAATGAAGAATGGCCTGTGGTCAATCACAAGTGGTCGAGAGAAGAAACCAAGGGAGCTACACTCTTAATCATATGGCATAAAAATGATGATAAGGCTCAATCTATTATCAAGATCAAACTTGATGACAGCTACATTCATCATGTTGATGATTGTGAAACCTCTCAAGTAACATGGGATCGATTAGAAACCTTGTTTGGAGTTCACTCAAAATCCTCAAAATATGGCATAATAATTGATTTTTTTAGGCTTGACATGAAAAGTAGTACCTCACTTGTAACTCATTTGAATTACATGGAAAGCTTGTTGACACAACTTGCAGGAATCAACTTGAAGATGGATGAAGGTATTTGCATTGGAGTACTTATCAAAAGTCTTCCACCTAAGTATGATAATGTGTCTACCACATTAATCAACATGCCAAAGCTAAAGCTTGTGGATATCAAAGCCACTCTCCTTGAATACTAAAAGAAGATCAAGAGTAAAGGAGAAACAAACACCCCAAGAGGAGACCAACAACTCCTCTATGTGAAGGACAAAGGGAAGAAGAGCATAGTTTGTGATTTTTGTAAGAAAACTAGGAATATTGAGAAGTTTTGTCATGCTAGGAAAAGATCTCAAAGAGCATATCTTAAAATAGTCAAAGAAGATGAAGACAACAATGGAGAAGAAGAATAAGACACCCAAGAACAAAAGGATAGGACTCACCATTAGTCCCTTCTTTGTAGCTCATTTTTTGATAGACTTTTTTAGGTTTTAAATGTGTACTTGCCAAATGCTTTTACCATAAGCTCTTACACTCCTCATGTAACCTTTGCACACTATAGCCTTTACACACTTAATGAGGCCTTGTGATAGCCTCTAGCTTTATATGGTTGTTTCTTTCCATGTCTACACTAGGCAAGGTTCTACTCCTGATAGCCTTTGTATACTCAATCTCTTTCTTGGTTGTGATTGAGGAGGGATGTTGAGAAATGTCCAATCACACCCACTATAGCATCTTTGTAATGAATAAAAAGGCAAAGAATCACATTGCAAATAAAGCCTTAGACTAGGTCATGTATGCATCATTTATTAAAACCACAGTTGGTGAATGCCATGGTCCCTTTCCACCTCTATCCACCTACCAATACCACCTATTGTAAGCCTATAAAAGGTATCATCCCCACACTCATTTGATCTATCATTCTCATTTAGTTGTACTTGCATTACACTTGGATAATATCAAATGTTCTTCTTTGTCATTACTTATGCCTCATTATGATTGTCTATTTGCTCATCAGTGATCCACCTTAGCATGCATGCTCAAGCTCAATGCCCCACCCTCATAAGGTGCCACCAATGATCCATGGTACTCAAAGTTATAAGTCCCCCATTATGAGGAGAAGCCAAATGTGAGCCCGAACATTGGTTGAGTCTTGACTTATATATCAGATGAGGTCTATGTGACCAGATAGCAAAAAGGTGACCATTGTGGGTCTAATCTTTGGGTTGGACAGAGTAGTTAAGCTTGTAGCAACTCGAGGCACATCTGGAGGTAAAAAGGTTAAAGTAGCAGGTTGTCACTTCTTTTCATGCAAATTTTAGGAGTCCCAGGGCAAGTTGGAGATTCAACAGTTTAGAGAAGGGATAAAAACCACAGCTTCTTTTACTTCTATTTCTTTTTGTGAGTATTCTTCTACATCTTCTATTTCTTTGAACCCCTTCTCTTCCGTCCACTCCTCGCCCTGAATCTTCATTCACCTTGCTCTCTCTTACCCCCGTGGTAGACTTTCAACCCCAAATGCTCAGACATCGCACACAAATGATGTTCTACTATAACCCATAAGGACCCATGGGTTATATATTTCTATGTTTTGAATCTCAAATAACTTCAGTGTACGATAGAAGCAATGTCCCCATCATGGAGAAAGAGAGCATACCATAAGGAGAGGAGAAAGCCTGCAAGAAGTGGGGAACAAGGAGAGATTGCAATAAGTGGAGGAGATATGCTTGAGAAATTAGGGGTAACATTTATTAAAAAGTGGTGTTTTTGGCTATTCTAGGTGGATTTTTATCATTATAACTATGTTGACTTGTCGATTAGGTCGGTTTGCTTTGATTTGAGTACCTTGATGACCATGTGTTAAGTTAATATAAAAAATGTATGGTCAAAATAAGTGGTGGCTAGATATAGAAAAAAAACAAACAATAAGAGTTTGGAAGGCAAAAAGCATGAAACACAATAGTGAAAAATAGGGTTAAACTATTGTAAATGATTATAAATAGATATCCAAGCCATTATTACAAGCCTAGGTAAATAAACAAGTCATCTACTATAGTAATTAATAGGCTTGAAGTAAAATAGAAGTGATTATACCTCTTTATAGGTGCATTTAGCCTAGAAAGTCATGCATGTAAGAGGTTATTTTTGTGTAAACTACCTGCCTTCCAAGCATGTTTTTAGCTGTCCATCGAGAGACGAATCTAACTGATGCCACCCACAGTCCAATGGAATGTTACTGTAACGTGCCCGCCCCTCAAATTGCGGGACACATCTTAGCAGTCCATCGAGAGACAAATCTAGAAGACGCCGCCCGGCACTCCCAAGGAATGACACGGGGTTTGCCAACCAGGGTCTCTCAAGTCTGCCTCGCAACGGAACTTATCCGACCACTCCCACTAGGATCGACCTGAAGTCCGGGTTCCTAGTAGTCGGGTCTTCCTAACAGCCTTCTAGTGTCGGTCTACAACTGCTCCACTTTGCACAGATACAACTGGACCAAAGCAGACTCATACCACACTTGGTTCAAAGAGAATGGGAAGCGAGAGGGATGCATCGCTCAACCTCTCTGCCCATAGGGCATAGTCCCATTCTGATCCCCTAAAATGGTATGAATCAGGTTTTTTAACTTACAAGTTCTAAGGTCCTCATCTATCTAACATTCGCATCAAATAAATTCCATTGAGGAAAGCTCTTAGCTAACCGAGACTACCCTGCCGTAGGATGGACCCGACGATCACATCCACCATGCTTCCCTCGGGGGTAGTTTTAGTTATCCAGTTACCTACCACATTATGTTTGACACATAAAAGCAGCTTCCTTAATTAACCCATTAATCACAGGTTCCTTTACGTAATTTAGGGCACATACACTAAGACAAGATAAAACAAGATCAAACACTTTCTTAACTTATCTTCAGATTAATGTTTGTCTCCTGCCCATACAAGGGGATTAAGTGTCCCTTTCTGCCTCCGCAGAAAAATCCTTCCATCTCCCGGTAATAAAAACCTAAAGGTTTATCCTACCAAGATTTATCCTTATAACTAGTATCAAGGCCTTGAGATCCCATCTCGAGTCATGTAGAACACTTGTGTAGGGTCCGGAGGCATTGGGATTTACGACCAGAGCCCCCCTGGCACCCAAGCATCCTCCTACGCCAAGTAATTTCCACGGAGAGACCTCACGCAGTGGGTTCGGTCCACATTCCCAGCATGGATTCATAACCCCCTTGGTTAGGGTTTGGCGGTTCGCGGGGGTAGCTAGTGCCATCCTTCCTTAATTATCCCTTTAGGAAATCATCCACAACTGAAGCAACCAGCCCAATAGCATTTACTAGGGAAAACATCCCTTTTATTCCCATGGCAATTTATCCTTACAATTCCCACCATGAAAATATAATCACTTGGCGAAACCACAACAAATCCTTAAGTATCCTTTCGGAAACAATCAATCTGAAACAACCAGTCTAACATCCTTTAACTAGGAAAACATCATTTCCTAATCCAGCAAGTAACCACTCTGCCTAGAAATCACTTTTTCCATCTTTAACAAGATCAACCTTCGTTAAAACCATTTCAACAGTTCCAAGCAACATGCTTAGCATAAATCAACTACCCTAAAGTTCACTCTCCCCCTTGAGTTAGGGCTTCGCAAGGTCAATTTAACAAATTCCTTCTAGATCCTTTAAATGATCTAAGTGATTTCACCTTGACCTTTATTAATCATGGCTACCTATTTAGGGTAGAAGATCAACCCATCCTAAGCCCTTTAATGGCGAATACATGCAAGTCTACCTCTATTTAAGAATTCAAGATGCGTGAGAAGAATCTAAATCTTGGTACAACCTAGACATGAGCTATAGTTGCTGGAGGGTTGGTGGTATTCATGTCTCGGCTTGCATTGGATATGTTCCTAGTTCCATTTGCAACTTCAGCACTTGTGATCCTTGTAACTCGTCTCTTGGGTGCCATCATTGTGCATTCTTGGTCTTGCAACTCTTGAGGTAAATCGACCGTTCTTGCCCTGGTGGAAGGAAGTGGTACGCGGGTTCACAAGGAATTTAAGGCCAAACAATGTGACTTCAACATGCATAACTCTTCTTCTTCTTTTACCCTCTCCCCAATTTGTTTTCCATCTATCTCATCCTCTCCATCTCATAGTCTTCTCTCCCTCTCTCTTTCTCTCTCGCTCTCCCTATATCCTCCCCTAATTATCTTCCACTTCTCTCTATCCCTCTTCTTCTTCTTCTTCTTATTTTCCTCTCTCTTCCTCTTCTTCTCCTCATTTCTCCTCCTCTCTCTCCCTCTTCTTCTCCTTCTTTCTCTCCCTTCCTCTTCTTCTTCTTCTTCTTCTTCTTCTCTTCTCTCTTCTATTAGATATGATCAATGCCCCACCCTCATGAGTGTTGAGATATCGAGCTCCACTCGTGATACGCCAGGGTGACCGTTGTATATTTATGTCACCGACTTGTCAGTTGCAGACGCGGTTGGTACACCGCCCATGAATAATAGCTACATGATAGCTATCCTTATCTACTCTAGTTCGTGGCTCAGTTAGTATGCCACCTTAGTTAGTTGAGTTTGGTTTGAGACCCATATATAGGGTTCTTCTATTTCTTTGTACTTGAGTTCTTTTTGGCTTACACAACTAAGAAGAGGAAAACTGTTTTCAGCCTCCACCCTTGTGTGTCTTCCCCCATTGTGCAAGCAAGAAAGCTTCAAGCGAGACTCCTTCCTTCTCTCCCACAATCTTGACATGGTATCAGAGCCTTGTTCGTGGTAAGGAGCTCAAGAAAGCAAGCCAAGCTCGCGGTGGTCTGGTAAGAGGAGCAGTGTTGCTTTTATTTCCTGTTTTGGGAGCAGATCTCTGCAGGTAGCACAGCCGGAAATTGCAGGAGTGCATTGTCTCAGGTTGAGACGCCCTTCGCGGTGAAGCAAGAGGGCAGTATATGCAGACGGAAGTTTTCTGCACGCACTCAAGAAAAGGCTCAGTTTTATGCTGTGCGACCACTGTTCTACAGGTCGGTGAAAAGTTACTGTAGAAATTGCATCGTATGCTTGTGCGCAGAGACATTGGGAGTTTCAGAATCATCCTTGGTTCCTGTTTATGCAAAATCGTCACTAGGAAGTGACTGTGTGGTCAAATACCACTTTCGCCAGTTTTGCAGATTTGCCCTTGTGAGGGTGAAGCTGTGTTTTTTTGCAGTGACAGAATTTCTTGCAGTATTCTGTAATGGCGTCTGATTCTCTTTCACAGATTGTCACTGAAAAGCTTGACAAGAACAACTTCCAGGCATGGAAGTTTAGAATGACGAATTTCCTTATGGGAAAAGGATATTGGGAATTTGTTGCAGGAAATGAAGAAGAACCAGTTCTTCCTGATGTTCCCAATCAACAACAAATGCAGGCATTTAAAACATGGCATGAGAGAGCCAGGAAAGTTATGTATTGGCTGTCTATCAGTATTTCAGACTCTATGATTGTGCATATTCAGGATGCAAGTACGCCAAAGGAGGCATGGGATACTTTGTCAAAAATGTATAGCACAAATACGCAAGCCAGGAAAATGCAGCTCAAGCAAGAGTTGCATAATGTGCAAAGAGAAAGTATGAGCATCAACGACTACCACATGAAGGTGAAGAAGATTGCAGATGCACTTGCTTCCATTGGGTCGCCAGTGGAAGATGATGATTTAGTTTCCGTGACCTTGAATGGTCTAGGAAAGGATTATGCACAGTTTCGGACATCCATTTCAGTTCGTGAAAGATTTCCTGATTTTGAGGAGTTGATTGCTCTTCTAATTTCTGAGGAACAGAGAAATGGTGGTGCATCTTCTTCAGGAGGAACTTCAAAAGAAGCTGTCTTCTACTCAAATGCTGGAAGAGGTAGAGGCAGAGGTAGAGGAGGCCGATTTGGAGGCCGTGGCAGAAATCAGAATATGCAGCAAACTCAAGAAAACCAGTCCTATGGAGGAGGACGTGGTAACTCTAGAGGCAGGGGGAGCCAAAGAGGTCGTGGTGGATGGCAAAGAGGCCAAAATGCAAACAGTAATGTTGAATGCTACTACTGTGGTAAAATGGGTCATATGGCTAAAGACTGCTATAAAAAGCAGAATGACATCATGAATGGAAAACTGCAACAAGGGAATTATGCATCTTCTAGTAGACAGGGTGATGACAGAAATGAGCATTTGTTCATGGTGCAGCACATGAACAATTCTATGACAAGTGCAGAAGAAAGCAATGATGTATGGTATGTTGACTCACGTGCATCAAACCACATGACAGGTCATGCAGAATGGATGGAGGATGCAAGGAAAATGGAAAAACCAGGATTTGTGGAGACTGGTGATGATACTGCACATCCTATTATGCAGATTGGAAAAATTCCCTTGTCTATGCAGGGTGGGAAAAAGAAATACCTGTCCGATGTATTTCATGTCCCGAATATCACCAAGAATCTGGTTTCAGTTGGTCAAATGGTTGAACAGGGCTTGCAGGTCAGATTTAATCCTCATGGATGCTTTGTTGAGGATATGAAAAATAAAGGTCGCTTGATAGCAAAAGGAAAGAAGAAGGGCAGAATGTTTACATTGGATGCAGACATGTCTGAATTGAGTGCAGCAATGTTTGCACATGGGACCGGTGTAGTTGCAGATATTGATATCTGGCATAAACTCATTGGTCATGTTAATGTACAGCGACTTAAATCAATGCAGGCCCAAAATATTGTTGCAGGATTGCCCAAATTCAAGGTTGCAGAAATGCATAAGGTATGTGAAGCCTGTCAGTTTGGAAAACAGGCAAGGAAACCATTTCCTAGACATGTTCAAGAGAGTGAGAAGCCATTGGAATTAATTCACTCTGATGTGTGGACAACTAAAGCTGCATCTCTTGGAGGCTGTCATTATTTTGTCAGTTTTATTGATGACTATAGCAGAAAAGTTTGGGTGTATTTTATGAAAAAGAAAAGTGAAGTTTTTGGGCATTTCAAAACTCTTAAAGCTATGGTTGAAAAAGAAACAGGCTTGCAGATAAAATGCCTAAGGTCAGATGGAGGGGGAGAGTACCTCTCAAATGAGTTTGCAAAGTTCTTGCAGGAGCATGGCATAAAGCAGCAATATTCATGCAGTTATACCCCACAACAAAATGGAATTACAGAAAGGAAAAACAGGCATATTGGAGAGGTATCTCGTGCCATGCTCAATGAAAAAGACTTGCCAGATTTTTATTGGGCTGAAGCAGTTGCTACAGCAGTCTACATAATGAACAGGACTCCCACTGCAGCAATACATGGAATGACTCCAGAGGAGAGGTATACTGGTAGGAAACCAGATATTTCTCATTTGAAAATTTTTGGTTGCATTGCCTATGTACATGTGCCAGATGAGCTGAGATCCAAGTTGGATCCAAAAGCTGAGAAGTGCATCTTTATTGGTTACTCTCTGCAGCAAAAAGGGTATAGATGCTATAACCCTTCTACTCGTAAGTTTACAGTGAGCAGAGATGTTGTTTTTGATGAGATGAGTAGCTGGTATAAACCAGTAAATGTGATTGATGATGTAGATGCACAAAATGGTAATGCTGCACAGAATTCACAGCAGCAGTCACAAAATATTAGTGGACCTGGAGCGTCCTCTAGCAGTGGTTCACATCCTTCGCCATGGACAGGCAGATTGAGATCAGGAGAATCTTCTCAAAGCAATGTAGATAGTGGTATGCAGGTATCACGAAAAGGAAAAGAGAAGGTTGATCAGCCCATGTTTGATGTGAATGCAGGTCACTCTTATGTGGATGGTGAATCCAGTGGCTCAGAGCAGAGCATTGATGATGAGTTGGGTATTCCTTCTATTGTTACACCTGGAGTAAGGAAGACCAGGGATGTTTTGAGAGCACCTGGGAGTGAACCTACGTTGCGCAGGTCTACAAGAGCTAGGTATCCTGTGGATAGGCTGAAATATGATGGATTTACAGCCATTCACTATGCATATATGGTCAAAGTGATACAGGAAACAGAACCCACATCTTTTGAGCAAGCCATGGGAAAAGAAAAATGGGAGAAAGCCATGGATGAAGAAATGGATGCCTTGGAAGCAAATGCTACATGGGAGTTAGTACCTTTGCCTAAAGGTAAGAATGCAATTGGCTGTAAGTGGGTTTATAAGGTGAAGCACAATGCTGATGGTTCTGTGAACAGATACAAGGCAAGATTAGTAGTCAAGGGGTATGCACAAACATATGGCATTGACTATGAAGAAACATTTAGTCCGGTTGCAAGGATGGCAACCGTAAGAGCAGTCATTGCTATGGCTGCATCAAAGGGATGGTCTTTACATCAGATGGATGTAAAGAATGCCTTCTTGCATGGTGATTTGCAAGAAGAGGTCTATATGGAGCAGCCACCAGGTTATGTGCATGCTGTTCATCCTGAGTTTGTTTGCAGGTTGAAGAAAGCCTTGTATGGCTTGAAGCAAGCACCTAGAGCATGGTCTGACAAGATAGGACAGTATCTTGTCACTATTGGCTTTCAGATTTCCAAGGCAGATTTCTCACTTTATGTGAGAAAAACAGAGAAAGGTATTATGCTGCTTGTCATTTATATTGATGATTTGATTATGACAGGTGACAGTGATGAAGATATCCTTCATGTGAAAATGCTATTGAAGCAGAAGTTTGAGATGAAGGATTTGGGAGAGCTGCGTTATTTCTTGGGCATTGAGGTGATTAGATCACCAAGTGGGATACAGCTCTTGCAGAGGCAGTATGGATTGGACATGCTGTCCAAATATGGGATGACAGGCTGTAAGCCTATTTCAGTTCCTTTGGAGCAAAATGTGAAGCTGAGCACAGATGCAGGTGAGCTTCTAGAAGACCCTACTATGTACAGACGCATAGTAGGAAGTTTGATTTATATGACTATTACCAGGCCAGATTTGAGCTATGCTGTTGGATTGGTAAGTCAGTTTATGCAGGCTCCAAGGAAACCACATTTGGATGCGGCTAGACGCATACTTAGGTATGTGAAGTCCACATTGCAGTATGGACTATTTTATGAGACTGGGGTTCAGATACAGTTGCATGGATACACTGATGCTGATTGGGCTGGTAGTATTTCTGATAGACGATCTACCAGTGGATATGTATTCTCTTTTGGGAGTGCTGCAGTCACTTGGAGCAGCAAGAAACAGCCTACAGTTGCCTTGTCGAGCACAGAGGCTGAGTACAGGGGTGCAGCAATGGCTGCATGTGAGGTAGCTTGGTTGCATAAGCTACTTTATGATATGCATCAGTCTACAGATGGGCCAGTTGTCATTTATTGTGACAACATGAGTAGTATACACTTGGCAAATAACCCAGTCTATCATGCTAGAACAAAGCACATTGAGGTGCATTATCACTATGTGCGAGAGAGGGTTTTACTAGGTCTTATTGATCTAGTTTATGTCAGCACAGAGGATCAGGTAGCTGACATATTCACGAAGGCATTGGGCGCAGAGAAGCTGCGCAAGTTCAGAGACCTGCTTGGTGTGCAGGAATTGGGATTGAGCTCGAGGGGGAGTGTTGAGATATCGAGCTCCACTCGTGATACGCCAGGGTGACCGTTGTATATTTATGTCACCGACTTGTCAGTTGCAGACGCGGTTGGTACACCGCCCATGAATAATAGCTACATGATAGCTATCCTTATCTACTCTAGTTCGTGGCTCAGTTAGTATGCCACCTTAGTTAGTTGAGTTTGGTTTGAGACCCATATATAGGGTTCTTCTATTTCTTTGTACTTGAGTTCTTTTTGGCTTACACAACTAAGAAGAGGAAAACTGTTTTCAGCCTCCACCCTTGTGTGTCTTCCCCCATTGTGCAAGCAAGAAAGCTTCAAGCGAGACTCCTTCCTTCTCTCCCACAATCTTGACAATGAGGTGCTACCAATGATCCATGGTGCTCAAAGTTGTAAGGCCCTCATTATGAGGAGAAGCCAAATGTGAGCCCCGAGTTCTAACTTGTATATCAGATGAGGTCTATGTGACCAGATGGCAAAAAGAATCTTTGGGTTAGACAGAGTGGTTAAGTTGCTAGCAACTCAAGGCGCATTGAATCGAGTTGCGAGGTGCGATGGTAAAAGGAATATTCCCTGGAATATTCCCTAGCTGACTAGTGGGGGCTTATATGGTAGGTCGGTCAGGCCAACCTCACGGCCTTCGCAGGCTATAAAAGCTAAACCCCTTCACAGCCATCGATCACTCATCTTTCACCCAGTTAGAGTTGTTGTTCCAGCTAACCTTAAGCTCTTCACCTATCTCTGTCTGGATCGCCATCTAAGCTTTACACAGTGGAAGCACACGGGTGGACAGAGCCATCTTTGTATCAGTTGTTTGGAGTTAAAGAATTTACTGATTCTCCTCTTTTCTCTTGTGTACTCTCTATCTCTTTCTCAGATTCTGTTTGTTGCACCGTGTAATATTTTACATGGTATCAAAGCCCAAGGGGCTCTAGAGATCGGAGAGTGTGCAAGAGGCAAAGGCTTCAACAGCAAAGAGAAACTATGTCGACTTTCGAAAGCGATTCTGGTGCATCAGGAAGCGGTGCAGGAGGTGGTGCTACTGTACCGGCTATTCAAACACTGAGGATTCATCCACCAACCTTCAGCGAAGGCAAGTTAGATGGTACAAACTACACCTTGTGGAAGTTCAAAATTACAACTATCCTTGATTCTTATGAGCTTCTAGAGACTGTGCTGGGGACTGACGCAGAACCACAGCCTACCCCCGACCCATCAAATCCTAGTGTGATGATTCCTCCCAATGCAGATCTTCTATGAGCTTGGAAACAAAGGAATGCATATGCATTGTGTGCCTTAGTTACAAGCTATTCTGACAGTGTTTTGACTTTGATTCAGCATACAACCAAAGCGTCAAAGGCTTGGAATGTACTAAGGAGTCAGTATGAAACACGAAACCAAACAAGGATTCAAAACTTGGAGAATCAACTAGCAGCGGAGAAGTTTGCTGAAGGAGAGATGGTTGAAGCATTCATCACTCGAATTAAGAATCTGCGCGACCAGATGGCTGGCGCTGGGATACAAAAGACTAGCAAAGAGCTAGCTTGGAGGTGTCTTCGGATTTGTCCACAAAAGTTTGATGGACTAGTAACTGCCCTTAATACTCAGGTGAGACCTCAAGCTTTGACTTTTGAGGAGTTTTGTACATTATTAATGGAGGAGGAGTTGAGGCTGAAAGCCCGAGAAGGAAGCAACAATGGAGATGCTGCATTCTCTACCAATGCAAAAGGCAAAGGTGGTTCCTCCACCAAAAATGATGGTGATAAAAAGAAGAAGGGCCGCAAGAAGAAGTTTCAAGGAGAGTGCTTCTACTGCAAGAAGAAAGGACATGCAATTGCAGATTGTCATGTCAAGAAGGCAGATGAAAAGAATGGTACCCTTAAAAGTAAAGGGAAAGAGACGGCCAATACAGCTGAAGCAGAGTTGGAATTATTCATGGCGACCATTGAGGAAGTGTGCTCCTCGGAGCAAGAAGAATGGACCACTGACTCATGGGTGTTGGATAGTGGGGCCTCCCGTCACATGACCAACAAGACAGGTCTATACAGTTCTATGCAGCCTCTACAAGAATCCATCACTGTGACGGTTGGAAATGATGCTAAATGCCCTACTGCAGGCATAGGTACTATTTCTTTTGTTGCTCCAAATGGTGGTCAAAAAGCTTTCAAATGTGTTGTATGTTCCCGAAATCAGGAGAAATCTGTTATCAGTTGCTGCCATAACTGATCTTGGTCATAAAGTGAGGTTCAAGAAGACAGGTGCATAAATTCTTGATAGTGTTGGCACAATTGTTGGCAAAGGAGAAAGAAGGAACAACATGTATGAGCTAAGTGCTCTTACAGCCACCGCTGGAGTGGGCACAAGTAATCTTTGGCATGAAAGGTTTGGACACATCGGATTTGCAGTGTTGAAGGAGATGCAAAAGCAAGGTATGGTTGCTCACCTACCTACAATAACTGAATTGAAGGAACCATGTGAAGCTTGTATGTATGATGGGCAAGCAATAGAGAAAGGCATTTCCACAAGAAAGCAAGAATAGAGCACAGGCTCCTCTAGAGTTGGTGCATGCTGACTTGTGTGGTAAGATGCCTACACAGGCCTTGGGGGGATCTTCTTATTTTATGTTGATTGTCGACGACTACAGTGGGAAGATGTGGGTGTACTTCCTTCATGATAAGGCTCAAGCTTTTGGTAAGTTTAAAGAATGGCTAAAACTTGTTGAGAATGAAACAGGGAAAAGTGTGAAGAAATTTAGAACAGATGGTGGTGGTGAGTTCAACTCAAAGGAGTTTGAAGGTTTTTGCAAGAGCAAAGGGATCAAGCGTCAAGTGACGACACCTCACACACCTCAGCAGAATGGTGTTGTGGAACACAGGAATCGCACCATTGTGGAGATGGCAAGATGCATGCTAAAGGGCAAGGGATTGCCTAACCATTTTTGGGCTGAAGCTGTTAACACTGCAGTCTACATTCTAAATCGGAGCTAGATAAAGGCTCTCAAGGGGAAAACACCCCATGAGGCTTACATTGGTAAGAAACCATCTGTCTCACATTTCAAAATTTTTGGATGTGAATGTTATGCACATGTTCCAGATGAGAAGAGAAACAAGCTAAAACCAAAAAGCAGAAAATGTATCTTCTTGGGTTATAGTGATGAGCAGAAGGCTTACAAATTATATGACCAAGAGGCAAAGAAGATCATCGCGAGTCGTGATGTGGTGTTCAAGAAGGAACCACATACACTGGAGGAGGAGAAGGCAAGTTCTTCCACTTTATCATCAAGCGAAGAAGTAGTCCACTATGAACCTATCCTGAGAGCTGTCCCTATCCTTAAGGAGGAGGAAGCATCATCTTCAAATGATGAGGAAAAAGTTCACCAACCTGACATCACCCCACCGGAAAAGCCATTGCCGCATTGGGTGAAGCAGCTCTATGACCACAATAATCCTATGCATGCATCTGTTGAGGAGAAGGCAGACGGACCAAGGAGGTCTCAGAGAATAGAGGAGCAAAGGAGGGCTTCTGCTCACATAGTCAATATGGCCTTGATGGTTGAGATTATGAGAGAAGTAAAGGAGCCAACTGACTTAGAAGAAGCACTTGCAGATCCATCATGGAAGGCTGCTACGCAGGCGGAGTATGACAGCATAATGAAGAATGACACTTGGGAGCTAGTGGATCGACCAGCAAAGCGGAAGGTTATTGGCACCAAGTGGATCTGGAAGGTAAAGTACAAGGTTGATGGTACCTTAGAAAAGTACAAAGCTAGACTGGTTGCCCAAGGATTTTCACAAGTTGAAGGGTTTGATTTTCAAGAGTCATTTGCCCCAACTGCCAGAATGACCACTATTCACACGGTACTTGCAATGGCTACCCACAAGAAGTGGCCAGTGTACCAAATGGATGTTAAGTAAGCGTTCTTAAATGGTGACCTCAAGGAGGAGGTGTATGTGGCTCAGCCACCAGGGTTTGAGGTCCCCCCATTCTGAGAACAAAGTGTGCAAGCTGAAGAAGGCATTATATGGGCTGAAAGAAGCCCCCAGAGCATGGTATCAGAGGATAGATAAGTTCTTTTTAAACCTAAACTTCAAAAGATGTGCCTCAGATGCTAACTTGTATGTTTACGAGGATGGTAAAAAGTCTGTAGTGATTGTCCTATATGTGGACGACCTTCTTATTACAGGTGACTATGAAGATATGATCAACCAAACTCGAAAGACTTTGAGTTCTGAGTTTGAAATGACAGACTTGGGCTTGCTGCACTATTGTTTGGGGATTGAAGTCTGGCAAGAGCCAGGAAAGATCTTCATCTCTCAGAAGAAGTATGCATGGGAGATCTTGAAGGCATTTGGCATGACCGAGTGCAAGGAGATAGCTACACCTATGGAGGTGAATGCAAAGTTATCCGTCGAGGATACATCAGCACTAGTAGACATTGGGAGGTATAGGAGGTTGGTCTGATCTACTTGTGTAACACCAGACCAAATATCAGTTTTGTTGTTGGTGTTTTGAGCAGATTCTCAAACAAACCTCATGAGAGTCATTGGAAGGCTGGGATGCGGGTGCTCAGATACTTGAAGAAAACTCTTGACTATGGTATCACATACAGTTTTGGAACTTCTCTTGTGGGGAACTGTGACTCAAATTGGGCAGGAGACAGTGATTCCAGGAAGTCAGTTTCTAGTTATTGTTCTCTTTGGGTTCAAGAATTTTCTCTTGGATTAGTAAGAAGCAACCAACAGTGGCATTGTCTTCTACGAAAGCAGAGTACAAGGTAGCTTGTTTTGCTGCATGTGAAGCAGTATGGTTGAGGATTCTATGGCATATGGGAGTGCAGGATGAAGAACCAACTGTGCTGAGATGTGACAATCAAAGTTGCATCGCCATTGCCAAAAATCCAGTGTTTCATGCACGCACCAAACATATAGAGATCCAGTATCACTATGTGCGTGATTTGATGGAGGATGGGATAGTGGAACTGGTCTACTTTCCAACAGAGGAGAATGGAGCAGATATCTTCAACAAAGCACTTACGAAGGATCTGCTTCAAGTTCATCTTCAGAGACTCGGCATTGGGCTGAGGAGATAGTTCACCTATGGGTGGACATTGAGGGGGGGTGTTAGATATGATCAATGCCCCACCCTCATGAGGTGCTACCAATGATCCATGGTGCTCAAAGTTGTAAGGCCCCCATTATGAGGAGAAGCCAAATGTGAGCCCGGACATTGGTTGAGTCCTGACTTGTATATCAGATGAGGTCTATGTGACCGGATGGCAAAAAGGTAACTGTTGTGGGTCTAATCTTTGGGTTAGACGGAGTGATTAAGCTGGTAGCAACTCAAGGCGTATTGCATCGAGTTGCGGGGTAAGGGAGTTAAAAGGGGCCCCAATGGTAAAGGGAATATTCCTTGGAATATTCCCTGTCCGACTAGTGGAGGCTTATATGGTAGGTCGATCAGGCCAACCTCACGGCCTTCGCAGGCTATAAAAGCTAAACCCCTTCACAGCCATCGATCACTCATCTTTCACCCAGTCAGAGTTGTTGTTCCAGCTGGCCTTAAGCTCTTCACCTGTCTTCTATCTAGATTGCCATCTAAGCTTCACACAGTGGAAGCGCACGGGTGGACAGAGCCATCTTTGTATCAGTTGTTTGGAGTTAAAGAATTTATTGATTCTCCTCTTTTCTATTGTGTACTCTCTATCTCTTTCTCAGATTCTGTTCGCTGCACCGTGTAATATTTTACATATTCCTCTTCTTCTCCTCCTTTCTCCTCCTCTCTCTACCTCTTCTTCTTCTTCTTTCTCTCCCTTCCTCTTCTTCTTCTTCTTCTTCTTCTTCTCTTCTCTTTTCCTCTTCTTCTCCTCCTCTCTCTCCCTCTTCTTCTTCTCCTTCTTTCTCTCCCTTCTTCTCTTCTTCTCTCTCTCTCTTCTGCTCCTTCCCTCTCTCCCTCCTTCTTCCTCTTCTTCTTCTTCTTCTCTTCTTCTTATCCTTTCTCCTCCTCTCTCTCCCTCTTCTTCTCCTTCTTTCTCTCCCTTCCTCTTCTTCTTCTTCTTCTCCTTCCCTCTCTCCCTCCTTCTCTCTCTCTCTTTACGAGAAAGGGGGGGTCTCCACCTAACAACGAGGAGGGGGGGGAGGCTCCCGATGAAGCCCAAGGGGGTTGCTGCAATCTGCACGGAGGGGGGGAAAAGGTGACGAAGCACAAGGGCAGGGGGGGAGGAACTTGATGTTCGACGTAGGGAGGGGGGCACTATTATAAGGTGGGGGAAAGGTGGCTTATGGGGGGGAGGACGGTGCCTCCCGCCATCTGGGGGCCTGCATGCCCCCCATCACACACTTCACACACACTCTCTCTCTCCCCGATGTGCTGTCGGCGGGGAGAGAGAGAGGGATAAAAAATTTTCAAAAAATTTTAAAAATTTAAAGGGGGTGGTTCACATGGGGAAGGCATGGGGGCACACGGGGGATGTTACAATTATAGAGCTTATTGCCTAGGGTTTCCCAAGTCCGCCTTGCAACGGAATGTTCATTGCTGAACCCACTAGGATCAACCTGAAATTAGGGTTCCTAGCTGGACGAGGTCTCCTAATAGCATTCTAGTGTCGGGATACTTGGATATCCCACTTTATATAGAGTTATCCAAGCTGAAGAAAACCC
Organism: Lygodium microphyllum; assembly: GCF_053477565.2. Lineage (NCBI taxonomy): Eukaryota > Viridiplantae > Streptophyta > Polypodiopsida > Schizaeales > Lygodiaceae > Lygodium > Lygodium microphyllum. The sequence goes on from NC_141135.1 coordinate 178,284,881, forward strand.
ACACCACACTTGGTTCAAAGAGAATGGGAAACGAGAGGGATCCACCACTCAACCTCTCTGTCCATACGGCATAGTCCCATTCCGATCCCCTAAAATGGCATGAATCAGATTCTAATCTATCAACACTTATAGGTCGTTTGAGTAGGACGTGGAGGTAGGGAATTTACAGCCAAAGCCCCCTGGCATCCAAGCATCCTCCTACATTCGAACTAACCCACAGAGAGACCTCTCATGGCGGGTTCAGTCCACATTCCCATCACAGTTATTTAGAATCCCCTTGGATAGGATTGGCGGCGAGCTAGGGGTGGTTTGGCGCGCCCTCCATGAATTCAACCTGATTTATTATTCCAATTTCTTTTCTGAGTTTGGGGTCATATAATTCTTCCACAAACAGTGTTCCTAAATTTACAAGCACAAACAATAGCGAAGATGAGTGCTCGGGACATCTTTTAAGGTGGAGTTCCCATCTTTGACCGCTTAGCATTCACCCTTCTTGGGTCTTTCTTGCCTTGGCGATAGTTGCCATGACCTTCTAAGGGATAAAGAATACCCTTGTTCTAACCTCACTCCTATGTGATAGGAGAGAGCAATTACGCTATTGGATTTGTATCTGTTAGTGTTTGGATGGAAGCTGCCCTAATTTTCTAGCCTTTAGTCTAAGGTTCTTCTCTTGCGGATACGACACTCGAGTTTTCTTATATTGTCATTGAGTTATATCATGGTTAAAGGTGATATCTCCAAGGGTGTTTTGGATTTATTGTGGCCACTTGTAGGATAGAGTTCAATGAGTGGTTTACTTGTCTCCAGGTCAACCTATGTTTGTAACAATAGCTTGACTTATTTACAATTAAAACCTAATTAAGTCAAAATAAACCCTAGTCTTACATATCATATAGGGTTTCATTTATCAAACTACCTCAAACAATTAAGTTTAGCATTTCATTTTCGCAACTCATATCTATCTTTTAAGATGAATCCCTAACATGTAGTGCAACTGAAACTGTCCATGATGCCACACAAATCTAGATGGTTCTAAGTTGATGATGCAATGTGGCTCTTCTATTCTTGGGATTTCATTTCAATGCACTTTCGCAAATCATAAATAGTGACTTGTATTTTTCTTTGTGCGAGGAACATGAGATCATCATGCCTAATGCAAATGCAAGCTACTTCTCTTTAAAGGTATATAGGAGCCTATTACTCAACTTAGTATTGCAAAAACCCACAAATACTTAATTGTTTTGTGGCAACTCATGATCATCATGGACTTGGTTCAAGCCTTTACACCTACCTTTCCAATTATGCAAATTTTGTGATGCAAAAGTATGATTTATTTCTAATGATGACTATGCTTTACCGTCCCATTCATAGGGCTTGACATCGTAATGGTACCTGGTTCTAGAGTGTGGAATTAGCATTTATACCTAATAATCCATTTTTTTAGTTTCTTTTACCTCTCAAGCATGCCAATGCTAGTGCATAAATCTAATGCTCTACGAACACAATCAATAAAGTCATTGATTTCAGTGTGCACCAATGCGTAAACTTTTGTGCAAATTGTTTGATCTATTACATGCTAGAGTGCAATAAAACACAATTTCCAACATGATTTTATAATATAACCTAGTTGGTGATTAGCTATTGTATATTTTTGCATGAATACTCCTTCCTAGCTAGTGTCGTCGATCTGTATTTTTAAAATATTCCTACTAGAGTAAGATTTATGGAATGCACCTGGTTATCAAGTGTCATGGTTCCATCGGTTGATGTGGGATTCATGCTCAATTGGACCTTACTTTGCTTGGAGTTTGGAATTTCCTTTGCGGATACGCACATGGACTACAAAGGAGTTGACTCCTTGCAAGGAAAATGGCTGTGGGAACCCTCTCAAAGAGGGGAAAAAGAGGAAGCTTGAACGCTTCTAAGGAGATTCCCCCTTTCCCTCTCTACCTCTCTCTCTCTTTCTTTGTTCCTTAGTGCCTCTCTCTCTCTCTCTCTCTCTCTCTCTCTCTCTCTCTCTCTCTCTCTCATTCAATCAAACAACAGAGGGAGAGAAAAATGAGGTGCCCCTCTCTCACCTAGGGGGGTTTTATAGCATTGTTTGGGAGGGGAGAGGGGGGAATAGCATGGTATGGAGCCCTCCCCCTTATCTCTTTCTAGGTGGCAAGGTGGGCCACCACCATGCAAATTGTGGTTGATGGAGAGAGAAGGATTAGTGATGTGATGTCTTCCCAATCAGCACCCTCATCATCATTGCCACATTTGTAGCTTCATTGTCATGCTCGACGTCTCACTACAACTCCCCCTCTGTCCTCTAGCTGGCGGTGTAGGCAGGGGGAGCATTATTAAAAAAAATTGTTTTAAATATTAAGAGGGGGGTCTTACGGCAAGGAGTCCTCAATCTCTTTTTCCCTCTTTTCCCAAATGTCTAAGATGCTATATGGCCAGAGCTCAAGGACTCCTTGGCTTGGCATTGCAAATTGTTGATCATTGAGTACATAGCTAGGATTGGATACATCTTTCTTTAGTAGGCTACCATGAAATACATTGTGAACCTTTATGTTCTCGGGGAGTTGGAGTTTGTAGGCATTGGGTCTTAGGCACTTGAGGATCCTATAGGGATTGCAATACCTTGGCCTTAGTTTCTTACATTCTCCCAATGATAAGGAGCACTTCTTGGGTCGTAAATGAATGAAAACCATATCTCCTTCTTTGAAGAGTCTCTCTTGTCTATTTAGATCCGCATAGGCTTTTTTCCTATCCTTGGCGGCTCTAATGTCTTATCTAATGACTTTGACCTGCTCATCCATTTCCTCAAGCATTTTCTTGGAAGCTTCTACCCTTAAGGTAGGATCTGAAAAATTCAATGGAGTACCGAAATCATGCCATACAATGCTTGAAAAGGTGTCATTTGAATGCTTTGTTGGTAGGAAGAATTATAGGCAAACTCTACCAATGGTAGATATTGGATCCATTTCCTAGGTTCACGACAACAATATGCTCTAAGAATATCTTCAATGACTTGGTTGACCTTCTCCGTTTGGCCATCAGTTTGAGGGTGATAAGATGTACTGAAACAAAGTTGAGTCCCAATGGGTCCGAATATCCCTCTCTAGAAGTGAGATGTGAAGAGGGAGTCGTGGTCACTAACGATCCTTCAAGGCAGCCCATGGAGTCTAAATATCTCCTTGATGAATAATCTGGCAATATCTGAAGCTTTATATTTTATCTTCACTTGAACGAGGTGTGCAACCTTGTTGAGCATGTCTACTATAACCATACTTGAATTGTAGCCTCCTTGCACTGAAGGTAACCCAACAACAAATTCCATGTTGATAAATTTCCACTTCATTTGGGGAATGTCAAGAGGTTGTAGCTTCCCACGCATCTTGACATGTTCTGCCTTAATGTGCTAGCAAGATAAATATCCCATGACATATTTGAGTATGTATCCCTTAAGCCTTTTCCAATGCTAGCTCTTTATGACCATGTTGAGGGTCTTGACATATCCGAGATGGCCTGAAAAGGGGGAATCATGTGCTTCCCATAGTGTTCTCTGTTTGATTTTCTTGCTTGAGGGTATGCATAATCTTGTCCTAAAATTTACAAGTCCCTCATTTTGACGGAAAATTCTTGATACTTGACCTTAAGTCTAGGGTTTTGGTCCTTTTCCAAAATCTAATTCATCATCTTCAGATATTCTGGGTCATGGCTAGCTTCCTCCTTAGCTTATTCAAGGATAGGGTTGCTAGGCATTGACACCATAGTTACCAATGATTCCAACATTGAGGATTCCTCCATGATAAGAGAGTTGAGAAACGTCGTGCGACTTAATGAATTAGTGACCACATTCTCTTTACCATGATCTCAAAGTCATATTCTTTCATAACCTCAATCCAACGGCATTGCCTCATATTGAGGTTAGTTTGTGTGAAGATCCATTTAAGGCTATTATGGTCTGTGACCAAAGAGAACTTGTTACTAAGCAAGTAATGTCACCAAAGTTTGAGAGCATAAATAACTGCTAGCAGCCCAGGTCATGGGTGGCATAATTCATTTCATGGGTTTTTAGCTTCCTTGAGGAATAGGCTATAGGATGACCTTCTTGCATTAGTACATAGCCTAGTGCAAGTGAGCTAGCATATGTGACAACTTCAAATTCCTTGCTCAAGTCAGGGAGTTTCAAAATTGGTGCTATCACCAAGTTATGCTTGAGTTGATCAAAACTTGATTGTTTGGTGGGCATCCACACTATGGCAACCTGCTTTTTTAGCAAATTTGTGAGGGGTGCTGCAATTAAGGCATAGTACTTATGAAGATCCTGTACCATCCTGTTAATCCAAGAAATCTATACACTTCTTTCATAGTAGTTGGTGGAGGCCACTCTTGGACATCCTTAACCTTTGTAGGATCTACAGAGATTCCTTCATTTGACATAATAAATGCAAGATATTTGATCTACCTCTTGAGGAAGTCACACTTTTTCTTCTTAGCATAGAGCTTATGAGACCTCATGGTCTCAAGGACAATGCAAACTTGGGACTCATGATTCTCCTCTTCCTTGGAATAAACCAAGATATCATCAAAGAAGACAAGCACAAAATCATCAAGATATGGTCTAAAAATGCATGACTCCCACAATGGTCTCCCAAGGAAGCCCAAGAAAGGAAGTATGCCTATCAGATGACGGCATGTATGTGGGTAAAAGGTGTTCACCTTAGAAATTCCATTCTCTCACAACGGAAAAAATCATGTTGCCATCAATTGCTAGGTTCTCATAATTGTGATGAGTGTTTTGCAAACAAAGGGAAGGCCCTTCCGGGAGGTCCTCGTCTCCAAATCATCAAATCCCTCTCTCTCTATGGCTTAATCCACATCAAAGGAGGACAACTATACATGAACGATGTGGAGTTTTGTAGAGGTGTAAAGTATAGAGACCACCTTCAACTGTTGCTAGCTCGAAGGTTGGGTATGGTTGAAAAGGTGGCCATCACACCTTATGAAATATATGTCGCCGAGGATGGACACACTAAGGCAAGAACAATCACTGGTGAGCAAATTCTCTGCATAGCAAAGTTGGTGGGTTGGAAAAAGAAACACTCTGGGGAAAATCCTTTATAATTCAAGAAAGTGCATTCCCTCTACTCTCTTAAGTAGTCTCCATTTATGAATAATAATAATGGCCCGAATTTCTACACCTTCCACTCTGTACAAAACATCGAAGTTAATGTATGCATCAGTAGGAAGATTTTCTTCCAGCAGCATCTTGTCATGCACTTTGGGGCTGAAAGATTAAGGGAGATTCTTGTATCACCAGAACCTATAATCTTCCCAATGCTAGACTACAATGCATCCTTCAATGTACATGCCTTTATTTTATTATAATAGTTTCTCATGAATCATCGTGAGTTGCATGGACCAATCCAACCTCTTGCTATGCAAACTGTGCATATTGTAGCCAGCACAAAGCTTAGATTCCAAGGCATTATTAGAACCATACTGGGGCCTAGACGTCTTGCTGAAATCAATGCATCTGTGAACCCATTCATCCTTCCCCTCATAAAATACAACTTAAGTCTAGATGTGTTCATCTTTGTACTCTGCTAAGGCAACATGGCATTTCCAAGCTTCTTTGGGCGCAATGGGGAAAATGCAGTGGATTTTTTGGACAACCTTGAGATGGCCTTCCTTGTCTCTGGGAGGGATGATAAAGCATTAAAGTTGAGGGCTTTTCCTTTGGTGCTCAAGGAAGAAGCTAGAATGTGGTTCCAAACTCTAAATCCGGCCCAAAGAGTTGAATGGGAGGGATTGAAGGCAGCTTTCTTGCAGAGATTTCAACAAACTAACTCAATTAAAGAGTTATGGCAATGGCTTTTGGCCCTCCATCAAAGTGATCCTTATGGTTATGCAACTTATGAGGAAGGGTTTTTGAAGCTTTGGGGGCAGTGGTCAAACTCACTGAATCCTAGTGAGAGAGCTCCAAAATGCCTTCAAAAGGATTGACTTATTTCAGGTTTGTACCCCTTGCTCAAGGAGAAGGTAAAAGTGAAATTTCCAAACGCTTTTGAAGATGCTTTGAGAATCACTAGGGAAAAGAATCAAAAGATTCTCTACCAAGCCCAAGCTAGCCAAGCAGTTTTGGGAAACAATATCATAACTATGGAGGCCTCTCAAGTTCCCCCAAATGTATCTAATGCACAAGGCCTTGTTAGAGGTCAAGAAGACATGATCCAACAAATAAACAATCTTACTAATCAACTAGAGGGTTTGAGAGTGAATCTTGTGCAAGGTGCAAGAAGACCTATCAAGGGGAATGGTGGGAATCGACCACAAATGCAGTGACAAGCAAGGGAGACGTTATGTTACAACAGTGGACAAAATGGACATGGCATGTACAATTGTCCTCACCCTAGAAGATGTGATCACCCTGCTAGAGGTCCTCAACAACAAGTAAGCCCTCCTCGTGCTAGGACTCAAGAGCAAGAGCAGTCATGACCTGCAATTTTACAACCACCTTATGTTCAAGCTGAAACCCCTGCTGTTCAACCAAATGTTAATGTCATAAAAATAAAGAAGGTGGTTAGGGATAGAAGTCTCCAAGAAGAAATAGCGAGAGGTAAGATGAAGGTAGATGTAGTAGAGACTATGCCTATCAAGTAGGTACTTGTCCAAACTGAGGCAAGCAAGGAAGAAATCAATGAGGCAAGTACATCACGAGAACCTAGAGATGAAGGGAAGAAGAGAAAGACTCAAACTAGGTCTAAAATTGATATCTCCGACTTCCATTGGGTTCTCAGACACAACCTTATGATCTAACAGCATATGTGAGCTCTCAAGGGCCCAAAATTACTTGGCCACAACTACTTCATGTCTCTCCAAAGCTATGACGACAATGGTAAAAAATGGTAAGCACAAGGGAAAGGTAAGGTAAAATGGTTAGTGCAATCAAGGCATATGGCCTCAAAGATATAGTGCCTTTAGTGGAGGCTCAAATCAAAGGTCAACGGGTTCAAAAAACATACATCGATAGTGGAGCAGAGGTTTGTGTCATGACAGAAAAGCTTATGCATCAATTAGGCTTAGAAGTAATAGAATCCTCAATCTTTAGGGCAAAGATGGCCAACAATGATGCAGTCACATGTGTGGGTGTAGTGAAAGGTTTGAGAGTTTCTGTTTTTGGAATCACTGCATCAGTGGATGTTTATGTGATGCTAGTAAAGGGAGAAGGATATCCCCTCATCCTAGGGAGACCTTGGCTTATAGGCATCAGAGCTGGGAAAGATTGGGCAATAGGGGATCTAGATTTGAGGCCACATAAGGTGGGTGGCCACGATCAAAAGGTGGTTTACAACTTGAAGAGTGGGCGTCAAGAGAACCTTGAACTAGAAACATCTACCGATGAGTGGAGCTCAAGTGGATGTTCCTCATTGGTAAAAGAGAAAGAGAGTTCAAGTGGAGAGAATGATAGCACTCTCGAAGTCATGGGTGTTACCTTAAAGGCACCTACCTCATCAGAAGACAACCCAAGAATCCAAGGAGAAGAAGTGTGGGATGCTAGCCTAGAGAAGATGATATCCAAGGATATAAAGGATGAAGAAAGGGAGGGTTATGTGAATGTTCTCAAGAAGCATGCCTCATTATTTATTTCTGATTATACTCACATTACAAGTGTCACTGTAGTGAAGCATCACATCCAACTCCAAGAAGGAAGCAAACCTGTAGTACAAAGATTGAGAAGACTGGGAGTTGTGCAACAAGATGCATTGTTGACAGAGGTGAAGAGACTCTTGAATGCAGGATTCATATACCCAGTGGAAGATTCAGAATGGATCTTCCCAGTAGTAGTGAGGCCAAAGAAAAATGGTAAGTGGCGAGTATGCATAGATTACAAGCCACTAAATGCTGCAACAAAGAGGGACCACTTTCCTCTCCCATTTCAGGATGAAATCTTGAATGAAGGAGCGAGACATGAGTGATATACAACCTATGATGGCTACTTCCAGATTCGCATTGCAGAGGAGGATCAAAAGAAGACCACTTTCATCACACCATGGGAATGTTTTGCCTTTCGGGTCATGCCCTTTGGTCTCACAAATGCCCCAACAACCTTTCAACGATTCATGAATATGGTCTTCCAACCTTACTTTGGTAAGTCCACAAGGGTTTTCATAGATGACTTTTGTATTTACAGCTCAAGGAATATACATCTATGCAAGATTGATGAAGGATCTACTCACTTAGCTAGGTTGGATGGACAACTAAATATTTATAAATGTCACATTGGGGAAAGAAAGGTTACACTAATAGGGCATGTAGTGTCAATTGAAGGAATTGAGGTAGATCCAAAAAAGGTAGAAACATTACTAGCTCTACCTTCCCCAACCTCCATCAAACAATTAGTCTCCTTCTTACAAAAGCTAAGATATTTGGGTAGATTTATACACTTACTCTCTCACGCCATATATCCCCTGCAGCAAACTGACACGCCAAGAAACACTTGTATGGAGTGAACAATGTGAAGGACATTTTAAGGAGATAAAGAAAATGTTGGGGTCTGGAGCCCCAAGAGGAATACCAAGGAAAAGGGAATTCTCTTGCAAGAAAATCTATCTTATAACATCAACAAGCTTTTATTTCATTCTTTTGATCACCAAAACAAAGAAAACAACAATTCTTCACGCAGCATCATAGTAGATTTCTCCCACGGATTTGATAGAATCAACCATATTCTTCAACATCTTCACAAAGCCATCAATAGAACAAAGAACACAAGGGAATACACCATCTTTGAATGGAAATAAATCACATATTATTCATCTTCAATGTCTTCATAGTTCTCTCTCTCAATCTCTCATATACAGTTACACTGTTTTGATAGAATTGACTATCTCTGACTCTCTCTCTCTCTCTCTCCATCAATAGTACATCATATCCTCACTACAATGCTCTCATAATAACCCTCAATAATCCTTCTTAGGTCATGGATTCACCTCCCAAGAGGTATGTCTGATATGAAGAGTCACGAGAGCCACTACAGTGTCTTTTCACAGCTCACTACTGTCACTGCCACTTAGTCTTCTCTTCAATCTTCAGCACAGTTTCTTCCACCTGTTTTAGCTATTTTTAACTTAGATTCATCCTTTCCAAAGGTTAGAAAACTTTCCCAAAGTCACACATACATTCTATAGAACACCTATAGAAGGTCTACAGAACAGTCACAGTACAGCACAGAACAGCTACAGTATAGTTACAGTACAGAGATAGAGGCTCTACAGAAGATCTACAGAAGGTCACAGAAGGTCATCAAAACCTCATAGCTCATACTCAAACCATTCCAAACTCTCAAAAAATATTCAATAAGCTTTCACAAGATCTCAATCTTTATCAATCATCAATCCATGCTTCATATAGAAGACAATCAGAACAAAATAGAAGCTATACAGAAGGTATATAGAACCAATCAGAACCTATCAGAACATCACATCTCCACTAAGAATCATCATGAACTTCTAAAAATAATCAATGTCATCCAAAACACTCTCAAATACTTTCCTTACAATCATACATCACTCTAAATCCATCAAAAATCAATCATTCAGACCTCAAAAACAACAAAAATCAGTCAAAATTTCAGTCTTTTGCCACTCTCAACATATCCCCACACTTAGAAAGGAAGCATCCTCACGACCCAAGGAAAAGAAGAATATAAGTTCACTAAAGAGCTCAATTTGGATTTTCCTTCAGATCTTCAATAATCTTGCTAAAACACGACCCTAACTTATCACCTGTATTTGATAGAAAAAATACTACTAAAGGAAAACTGCATCATTCATTAACTCATCAAATTAATCATTTAAAAGCCATAACAAATTTTTAAAGGATATAAGAGGTTCTCTTCAGCTTTCCACCATAGGCTTTCCATCCACCAGCAATCTTTTGAAAAGAGCTCTCGAACAAGTATTCACAACCAACACGAACTCATCACATACAATTAAGACAATACATACACTAACACTAACACAACCATCTGAATGACACCTCCAAAAAGAGATATATCATTAAAAATCTTCCAAGATACATTGCAAAGGCATCAATGAAGATGATCCCTTTTAAAAGCTTGGTGGTTTCGGAAGCGATCCATGGAGCAGGATTCATCTACAAATGTCTTGGGAGGATTTTGAAAAAATTGCAAGCAACACATCCTTTCTAGCAAGACAAGGTATCTGCTAGGGAGACACAGGGCATGAAAGTACAGGACATCCAACTGGTGAGAGTCAATGTTCACATTGATATTCATACAAAGTTTTGGAATGGCCTTTTGATCATTATGGGAATGCCTATGATGTATGCTAGATACCAAGCAAAATGAGCTGTCAATCTCACCGAAAGATCCAGAGACTTTGAATATTGGTGAGCAAAATGAATATAGTTCTGGTATGCTTGACAATCTCTTGGAATAATTGGCCAGTTTATCTGAGGTCTTGTAAGAGAATCATTTGAGCTCCATCCCCTTCCCCTGGAAATATGATGATCAAACTCGCCATATTCACTAACCAACTGAGGGGGTTGAGAGATAGAAGTGGCAAGAGATGGAAGTGGAATAAGTAAAAGTGGATGAAGGGATGGGTAGGCAAAATCATAAAAGGAGGAATAGTTTAAAAAAGGAGTGGCTGAAAATTTTATGGAATCACTGAGGAAGGGTGTTAATTGATAAATAGGAAAGGTAGAAGGTACATGAATGGATGGAGAAGGACATGGTGGAGAAGGGGAAAATGCTCTATCTTCGATAAAAGAGCAATATGTAAATATGGGAATTTGAGGAAAAGATTGAGGTTGGAAAAGAAGGGGTAAGATGGTTGTGGAATTGGTTTGATAGAGTGAAAGATATATATCATAACGGTGAGCCATTTGTTGGTAATACAGTAGGGTAGGAAGAGAGGGACCTAAGATAGATCTTCTCTGATAGGCATAAAAAAAGGTGGAATCAAATGGATTATTTTTTGAAAGGTAAGCTAAGAGATCCACCCTCAGTTGGTTAGTACTTTGTACATAGGCACAAGCTACGTTCTGTCTTTGATTTAAGAACACAGAATCAATCATGGAATGCCAAGAATTATCAGGGCAAGTAGCCACTTTTGAGGAGTAACTCTGAAACATGTCATCTCTTTGCAACTCCAAATGGTTGACATACAAAACAGCTTGTGAAACCACGTCTCCCATATACTAGGACATATCCACTTCATCTGGAATCAACAAGTCTCCCCGTAGATACATATATGACATCAACATGGTATCGGTCGTGACAGAATCTTCAAACACCATGCGGACCACCTCTATCAGTAACTCAGGAGACCAAGCCCCACTCCAACCATCCTCTAGAAGAGGAAGATCCATCATTGAAAGCTTCATGTAGAAGGCCAACTTCTGTAGTTAATAGTGGACAAAGAAAGAATGGTCCGGAGGAACATATTCCTGGAATTGCTCAAATGTGGACCATAGCAGATCCATCCTGGACTGCAATCTTTCCACTTTATCTTGGAAAAGAGGACACAAAGTAGCCTGTCTCTAAAGAATGGCCAAGTCCTGCTGTGAGAGAGAAGGGATCAAGGGAACATTAGGGCTTGGAGGAACAGACCGTGACTTTGCCAGTTGGTCTTACAACAACTGCTTGATTTGGGAAGCTTGCGATTCCACTGTTTCATTAGCAGTCTGTAAGGCGGAAAGTTGGACATCTAGGAGAGTTTGAAATTCTTGCACTTCTTTGGATATCCTCTCCTTCTCCTCTGAGATTCTAGTAACCTCTGATTGAGCCTCTGTTAACTAAATCTTCAAAGAAGATATCTCATCTCTTTGGGTTTCAATCAGTTGGGTTTGTTGCTCCATCTGCTTGAACAGATCTGCCAGGGTATCCTTAGCAGAAGCTAACTCGGATGTTGCCTTATGCAACTGGTCCTTAGACTGCATCAGTTCCTCATAAAAGGAAGTATACAACTGTTGAACACAGGCTGTCATCACTGACAGTTCAATGGAACTTGGAATGTCTTTACGTAGGAAAGGAATGGCATCTCCCATGACTAGACTGTTTAGTGAGGGGACTGATATGTCCAACGAACCTTCTCTATGTACTCTGAACAGGTTGTTACATGTGAGATAAGCAAGGAGATCATTGCTAGAGGTAGCACGAATGGGCACTAAACAAAAAACTGAAGGAGCTTTATCTGCTACCCGCTTCAAGCATTTGCACTGTATGACCAGGGGAGGCGGAGAATCTAGATCCTCTATATCAATTGGTTCTGATTCATCTAAAGGTGGAGGAGGAGGCACTGGATCAAATGGAGGAGGTGGAGTCACACTCTTCTGTAAACCTGAGTAGGTCAAGAAGGCAGACAAGTAGAATCCATAGGTGACATTGGTAACATTGTCCCTGGTGACTTTTACGAAATGTTGATCCATCTTAGTGAGTAGGTAAGTGCTACAATCAATAGCTACCCCTTTTAACACCATCCTTGAAGCTATAAAGAGCTCTTTTGACAAGTAATGGGATGGTGTTTTTGCAGGCATAAACCTGTCTTGAAGGAACTGACAGACCAACTTCCACATAGGATCAGTGATCATGGAAAAGGAAACTCCTAAAGAGTTGATCACCTTCTTGACATCCAGAATTTTCCTGGTCTGTTTGTGTAACAGCTTCAAAATCTCATCGTTAGAGAAAAGCTGGCAAGCTGTAACAAAGGGTTCACCTTTGTAGGGAAGAGACAGAGCCTTCCCTAGGCCTCGAGGTGTCAAAGTCATGGAAGTACCTTGGACCAGTCCCAACTTCTTGCTGTAGGAGGCCAGAAACTCATCACACATGGATGGATCCTCTAGAAGCAATGGAAAGGAGGCAGCCATGAAAGTCGCGAGTCCCGCCTTCATGAGAGGCTCAAAAGTAAGTAGGGAAGAGTAATCCCTACTGACCAGTGGGACATACTGGATAGGGGGAGGAGCGTGAGGTGCCATTCAGATGGTAAACACACACCACAACAAAGACAGTCACAAAGAATGCCTGCAAAACAACCAAAAGGCAATAAAAAAGGAATCAATCCAAAAAAAGGACACGCAGACAAACATAGACGTAACTAACCCAGGTACCACCCCAGACAATACACATCCTGGAAAAATTTTGGCATGACCTCTACACATATGTGACCAAAAGCTTCATGCGATGCATCATGCAAGCACCCAAATCCCTGTATCATGCAATAAAGAAAAAAACTACACACCGTACCCGTAATCGTAACACATGGACAAATCAGACTACCAGAAAAATGGACATCAAGACTGGACCATAACTTGACCATCAGTGTGTGTCAACTAATAGACTTTTACGTGCCCATCCCACGAAGTGAGTTTATTAAAAAGGAAAAAAAAAAGTGCAGTGAGGAGGAAACTATTTTAATGAAGAGTTCATTTTAATACATTATTAACAATGGGTGACATTTTATTAAGTGATAAATCTTAATAAGAAAACGACAGTTTTTCCTTAAAATTTTAATTACAAATTATTAAGTTGAAATGGTGCGTTAACACAACCCGGACTTCGATGCCCAGACTGGGTCTTTAAATGCAAATTCCTTAATTAAAAATTAAGAATGATGTGGAGCGCTTTTTTGCCAACGCGTGCTCTTGTGACGACTGGTTCATTTTTATTAGAAATTAAAGTGCCTCTAAGGCGCACGTAGCGCATGCAAAGTGAATGACTGGTTGATTTTTATTATAATGAAATTGTGTGTTTAGCGCGAATGCGCGTGGAAAATGTGGGTGAATAAATAGTTCATTTTAGCAATTAATTTGTGATTAAGGAAAAAATAAAAATAAATAAAGCACATAAAATAAATACTTGGAAGGGGTGTGTATGCAAGGTCGGAAGACGCACGGAAGAGTCCCCCAAAAGGAATGAATCCAGTAAAAGAAAAGTAAAGACCACTGACGGAACAACAAAGACAAACCTTAGTGGGTTTGTTGATTGTTATTATTTGTTTTGTTAATTTTATGATGATTTATTATTATTATTTTGGTTTTTTTTTGGGTTTTGAATTTTAGATATTGTGTGGTTGATATTTGAGGGGTATTATGTGTGGTGCTTAGAGTTATGTGTGTGGTTCGAGATTTGATTTTTAATAAATTGTATATGGTGGTTTATTTTTGTTTATTTTTTTCAAAAGTAAGAATAATGAAATATGGATATGGGATGAAGGAAAAAGAAAATTTCAGCCAGTTAGGAAATATCCACAATTTAGGTATGAAAATAAGATGAAAATTTTATAGTGAAGTTTTGTTTTGTTTTTTTTAATAACTTATTTTAAATAGGGGTATTGTGTATAAAAATATTATAAAGTGAAAAATGAATGAAAAAAGGTCTGGGGGGATGGGTGGATTTTTTTTAAAAAAATTATGTATTTTTACTAATTTTAAATGAATTTTCTATAATTTTTAGGTAATTTTAGAATAAATGAACAAATATTTAATTTTCTGTAAATTTGGGGGTAGAAATTTCTAGCTGTCAAATTTCCAAAAAGTTGCAAAAATCTAAGGGAATTTTTAGAAATATTTATGAATTTTTTTAAATGGGAATAAATTTATAAATTAATTAAATCAGGAAAATCGGCTTAGTTTGGTAAGTAAGGTCAAATCAAGTCAAATAAGTCCTGTTAGTCTGGGTAAGTCATGTAAGGCAGACTAAGTTAAGTCAAGTTAAGCAAATGGAACTAGGTTAGTCTGGGTTAGGCAAAGTCAGGTAGGTAGACTAAGGCAAGGCAAGTCAGGTTAGTCTGGGGTAGGCTAAGTTAGGTTAGTAGACTAAGTCAGGTCTGTGGAAACTAACCTAAGGTGGGTTAGTGGAACTAAGCTAAAGTTAGTTGAACTAGGGTAGGGTTAGTGGAACTAACTGAGGGTTAGATTAACCTAACTAGGGTGAGGTCAACTAGGCTAGGGTTAGTTGACTCAACTTGGGTTAGGGTAACTAAGCTAGGGTTAGTTTAACCTAGGGGGGTTAGTTGATTGGGGGGGGGGGGGCTAGCCTAACTATAGGTGGGTTAGTTGACTAGGGGGGGAGGGGGGGGGTTAGACTGACTAGAGTGGGGTTAGTTGATTGTTGGGTGGGGAAGGGGGTTAGACTAACTAGGGAGGGGTTACTTTAATGAGGATTAATTAACCTAATTAAGAGTAGGGTAGTTTTAATCTACCTGGGGTGCCAAAGAGAAAGGAGGAGGAGGGAGGGAGTGGCGGCGGCGAGGGCGGAGGTGCGGCGGATCCGACGGCGGCGACAACGAGGGCGAAGGCGCAGCGGCGGCGACGAAGGTAAACGGCGGTGGCGACCGAATCACGACGGCGGCGCGGCGGCACGGCGGAGAGGGACGCCGAGGGGAAAGATGTTGTGGGGGCAGGAAGGAGGTGGAAGAGGGTGGAGGGAGGAGGGGATGATGGGGAGGGAGTAGGAGGAGGAAGGTGTGTGCCCGGCAGGAGAGGCAAAGGGGCGTCCTTCCGGAAGAGGGTGGAGGGGATGATGGGGAGGGAGCAAGAGGAGGAGGGTGTGCGCCCGGCGGGAGAGGCAGAGAAGGCGGGTAAGGAGGGGGAGGAAGGAGGGAGGGTGAAGGGAGGAGGGGATGGAGGCGCGAGAAGGACAGAGGAGGCGGGGGTGTAGAGGAAGTAGGGGAGGAGGGTGAAGGGAGGAGGGGATGGAGGCAGGAGAAGGAGGTGATGGGGAGGGAGGAAGAGGGGGGGAAGGAAAGGGAGGAGAAGAAGAAGAGAGGGAGGAAGAAGGGAGGGAGAAGAAGGTGGAGGGAGGAGGAAGGAGGAGCAGTAGGTGGGGGAGATGGGGGGGAGGGTCGGGGAGAGAGAAAGAGGGGTAGGAGAGAGAAAGAAGAAGAAGAAGAAGAGAGAGAGAGAGAGAGAGAGAGAGAGAGGGGGAGTCGGTTGGGACAGGGGGGTGTCCATTGGGTGGGTTAGGAAAAAGTTCAAAAAAATAAAAATTAAAATAAATAAAAAATAAAATTAAGGAATTAAAAGAAAAAAGAGGCAAAGGGACCACGCCCACGCATGCGCGGGGCGGGGATGTTGACACGCAAGTTGCAGACGTGACAGGGGCGTCTCGGGATACGGAAAAATAAAACGCACGCGTTCACGTGCAAGGCGAGGCACGCGAGAACACGAAAAAACAAAGAAAATTTAATAACTCATAATTCGTTCGTCAAAACAAAAATCTAGAAAAAGGAAAAATGGGCCGAGAGAGGAGGGGAAAATTAGGGAAAAGTAAGATGGGGTGTCCGGAGGAAAATGAGGGCGTTCACATGGAAAAAAATGCAAAAAACAGGCCCGAAAACACATAAGGGGATTAATATCGGAAAATCCGCTCGCCAGAATGCAAGGCAAAAAGAAGGAAAAAGGTGCAAAAGAACGTTCCAACAACCTTGTCACGTCAAAACACATTTTCGACCGAGATAGGACGCGTTCACATGGGAAAAACAAAAAAATGGCACCAAAAAACGAGGTCGAAAATTAATAACAAAAAATTGGTTCACTGGAACAGAGGGTAGAAAAAAGGAAAAATGTGCGAGGGAAGGGGGGGCACAAGCCTGTCACATCAAAACTGAGTTCTGGGGGAACTGGGAGGGGTTCACATGCAAAAAAACACGAAAAATGCAGTAAAAAACGCGCGGAAAAATTAATAACTAAAAATTTGGCAATCGAAAAAGGAGGAAGAAAAAAGGAAAATGTGGGGGGAAGGATGGCAAGACACGACTGTCAAATCAAACTGGAATTCCAGTGAAAATAGGGTAGGTTCATATGGAAAGTTGTAAAAAATAAGCACGAAAAAGACTCAAAAACCCGGAAAATTTAATAACGGATGAACCATACATTGAAATGATACGGAGTAAAAAGGAAAGATATTAGGGAGGAAGGGGAGGACAGGGCTATCATGTCAGATCACCATTCCGATGCAAGCAAGATGCGTTCACATGGAAAACAATCCAATTTACGCAAAATACTTCAAAAATTAATAAGTTGAGAATCGTGTGTCGGAACAGGGGTTGGTAAAAGGGAAAAATGGTCGGCTCAAAGGGATGAACAGGGATATAAGTTTAGATTGGAATTTTGGTGAACGTAGGATACGTTCACATGGAAAGACAGCAAAATCGGGGAATGAAGGAAAACTGCAAGGGAACGGCCCCAAGGGTGGATTAAAAATGAAGGAGTGAGTGGGAAAGGGACCCCATCAGGGTAAAATCAGGGCAAGCATAGATGCAATATCAGGTTAAGGCAAATGCATAGGGGTATGTAATGTAGACGCGCAGGGACGCGTCCCCACACTTAAAACCTTAACGGATAGGGTTGACCGAGCAACATGGACCTAGTACCACACAACAAACCAACTGCTAATGTCCCCATACTTAAAACATGACCGTCACTGACAACAAAAAGTGTAGGGTTAGAAAAACTTGGCTCATGTTGTCGAGAATCAAGGTTCACTATTGATGGTACGTCCACTATCGTGGTCGGCTGCAGGAGGTACCAAGGTATCTTCACAGCACACATCCTTCATGGCAGGGACCATGCGGCAACACCCAGGGAGGTAGCTAGTTGAAGGAATCGCAGGAAATTCGTCGATGACAAGGAATATTGCACTCAACTCACGGTCACTCAACTGGAATGAAAGAGCAGTCACTCACCCCATGACTAATATCACTCGAGAAAATGATGAGGAAACCTAGAGCTCACACTTGGTTTAGGACTCGACAAAGGAATGGTACAAAGGGAGTATGCCAGGGTGCACAATTGATGGTGCATCGGTGCGTTCAACCCGTCTGGCATAGGTGCAAGGAGGAAGGCAAGGGAGCCTTGTAGTGCAGTGTATAAAGTAGAATGATGTGTTATGTGTTGATGGCAGAAATCCAGCCCGTGGACGCATAGGGAAACATAAACATACCTAACTCCAAAGGTCGTAACGTCCATCAATCCTCACCTCTCGGTAATTGATTGAAGAAACTCCAGCCACACTCAGCCCACCCTCTATCTCACGCTCTGTTGAAAGATACAGAAGGCAGCCATGTCCTGAAACCCGCTGATGTAATCCTTGTGATCACTTGTGCAAATGTTGTATGCCTTGTGCGCATTTGATGGTGCAACTGTGCATCCCGCCCTGTGCCGACATACAGTGCAAGAGGGAAGGCCAGGGAGCCTTATGGTGCAGTGCATAGGAACAAATTGTGCTTTGTGCATTGAGAGGCCCATCCCGTGTGTGCAACACTCCATTCACACTTCTCACCTCTCATTTAATTTAAAGAAAAAGACTGGTCACTCACCCCACCCTCTATCTCACTCTCTGATAGATACAGAGGGTAGCCCATACTCACATCCCCATCCTGTTAGGATGAAAGCTCACATCACTCGAGGGGTTGGTGATGAAGATCATGTCGACGATTGGTGTCATCAGGATCGTAAGGAGGAGGCATACCTAGGGAGAAAGCCTACAAATCCCGTACTTCAATGATTGGTAAGAAAAGTCGTCTGTTAAGAAGGGCAGATAGATTGATATTGTAGAGACAGCACACCAAGGGAGGTGGCTTCAAATTTCTTGCTGAAGAGGTTTTGCTAGTGAGTCAGCTATCCTGAACTACGGGGTGTTACCACCTTTTCCACAGTCAGCTTCTCGCCCAAGGGTGTTTCCACCTTTTCTTGGAACGAGACTTGTTATGACAGGGAATTTCTTACTTTTCTCCCATAATAGTTTTGTTTGTTTTTCTTTTTTTTTTTCTTTTGCTTTTTCTTTTCTCCCTTTTTTTTCCTTTTGTTTTCTTTTTTCTTATTTTTTCCTTTTTTTCCTTTTTTTTTCTTAATAAAGGGCATGGTAGAAATACCATATATCAGGACCAACCTCGGCACCGTTGTTGGATCAGACGAGAAGAGAACAATGTCGGATTGAGATGGTTCTACGAGGGGGTAGCAAAACAAGACCACCTCATGAAGAGAATCATCATGGCTATCAGAAGCACGACAAGAAGGACAGTGCGACGCCCAAAAGGGAAAGGGAAGGTCGACTGTGATTGTCAAGTTCCCCAGGGAGGGAAGTACTTCTTCAGGCAATATCCATTGATTAGAAAAGGATCATTAGCGGCATCAACGGTCTGCACCTGAACAGAGCCGTTAGGATTGACAGCAAGTACCTTGTACAGGCCCATCTACTGTTGTTGAAGCTTGCCAAGAAACTTGCCAAATCTCGAATCATAGGCTAGAACAAGATCACCTTCTTTGAACTCCTTGTGCTTGATGAAACTGTCACGATAGGCCTTGCGTCGCACTTGAGTGGTTTCTATGCACTGTAGGGCCATCCGCCGTATTTCGTCTAAACACTCCAAGTGCAGGAGACGACAATGCAGTGACTCACTATCTCCCAAGCATTATTTAATTGCCACTTGTTGCAAGGAGGGCAATTCCAGCTCAACAGGAAAGACGGCTTCTGTACCATACACTAGCTGAAAAGGGGTCTGTCCTGTAGCTGCCTTGTGGGAGATCCTGTACGCCTAGAGGGCCTCTGTAAGTCGATCGTCCCAATCACGACGATGTGCGACAATCGTTCTTGTCAGAATCGAGCAAAGGATGCGATTGGTGACTTCAACTTGGCCATTGGCTCTGGCGTAATAGGGAGTGGACTTGCGATGGCGGATCTTATACAGCTCAGTCAGCTCCTCCATGATTTTATTAAGGAAATGAGTCCCTCTATCACTTACCAACTCAAGGGGACTGCCAAAACGGGTGATAGTATTCTCGTACATGAACAGGGCTACGCTATTACCATCGTCCCGCTTTAGGACTTTAGCTTCACACCACTTTGTGACATAATCCGTACATACTAAGATGTATCTATTCTGCTTCCATCTAGTAGGTGGATCAATGGGACCCACAAAATCAATCCCCCACTTCTCAAACTACTTTAGGGGAAGAATGGGTTGCAGTGGCATGGCACTTGTTTTGGTGGATTTCCCCATTCGTTGACAAGCATCACATCTCTTGCAGTAATCATAGGCATCCTTATGGAGGGTCGGCCACCAGTATCCTGCTAATAGAGCCTTCCTGACTGTCGCTTCTCCTGCGAAGTGTCCACCACATGGTTCATCATGGCATGCTTTCAATACTATGCCGATTTCATCTCCTACAACACATCTTCGCATCACTTCATCTTTGCCTCTTTTGTACAGGGCACCGCCTAGCAAAGTGTAGGGGACCGATTCTAAGAGAAGCTTCTTCCTCTCATGACTTGAGATGCCAGGAGGATATTGTTGAGTTGCCAAGAGATTGGCTATGTCTGCATACCAGGGAGTAACTGTTTCAACTAGAAACAAAGAAGCGTCAAGAAGGTCTGGATCATCCTATTCCTCTTCTTCTGTTTGAGGGATCCGTGATAGATGATCGGCTAGGACATGGGAGCGGCCAAGCTTAGTGACTACTTCGAAGTTGAACTCCTGGAATAGGAGCAACCATCTCATCAGTCATCCTTTAACATCTGCTTTGTTCATCAAGAAGGACAAGGCTTCATGATCCACATAGAACTTGAAATGTATGGACAATAGATAGTGTCGAAACTTCTCCAGTACAAACACCATTGCCAAGCACTCAAGCTCTGTCACTGTATAGTTTCATTCCCTATCAGTGACCTTTCGGCTTGCATAATATATCAGTTGATCTAATTTAGAAGGGCCCTTTTGACATAGGACATCCCCTAGCCCTTCAACTGATGCATCTGTGTGCACATGGAACTCCTTTGTCCAGTCAGGAGGCTGTAAAATAAGTGCTTGGATAAGGCACTGTTTTAGGGTATTAAAGGCTTCTTCACAGTCATCCAGCCAAAGGAAATCAACTTCTTTCCTTAGGAGCTTGTGTTGCAGAGGGGCTGCCTTAGTTGCAAAATGTGCAATAAATCTTCTATAATAGCCCACATGGCCAAGAAATCCTCTCAATTGCTTGAGATTTGTTGGTGCTGTTAAGGCGGCAATCTTTTCAATATTTGCCGGGTCTGTTGTTATTCCTTGTGCAGAGACAATATGGCCTAAAAGAACTCCGAAGGAGATACCAAAGACACATTTTTTGGGGTTGAGAGAAATTCCATACTCTCGGCATCTGTCAAAACATTGCTCTAGGTGTCCCCAGTGCTCACGGATCAAACTGTAGACACAGAAGTCATCAAGATACACCTCAATGAAATCATGCAGATGGTTCTGGAAAGCAGCCATCATTACTCGTTGGAAGGTGGCAGGAGCAATACAGAGTCCGAATGGCATCACTCTGTAGGCATAGGTCCCCCATTCCATGATAAAGGTTGTTTTGGATTAGTCCTCTTCTGCGATTTAGACTTGGTTATATCCGTTGAATCCATCCAAGAGGGAATACAGCTCATGGCCTGCCACTGTGTCCAACAGTTGGTCTGTAAAAGAGATAGGGAAATGATCCTTCTTCGTCTTCAAATTGAGCTTTCGAAAGTTGACACATATTCGAAGTTTTCCGTTCTTCTTGGGTACTACCACAATGGGTTAAACCCATTCACTGTTAGCCACGGGATAAATGAACTCGGCTTCAAGGAGTTTCAATAATTCGGCCTTCACCAGAGCGGAATAATTAGGATTCATCCATCTTTGTCTTTTCCTTACAGGTTTGGCATCGGGCTCTAGATCAATGTGATGTTGACATACTGTGGGATCAATTCCCTTTAGGTCTTTATATGTCCAAGCAAACACATCTAATTTCTCTTTGAGTAGGTCTGTTAACCCCAACACGACGAGAGCGAAAGAAAGTGGAAAAGACGCAGGGCAAAGGCGGAAAGAAGGTAGCCCGACAGAAGGAAAAGAAGGAGAAAAGCCCAAAAGCACAAGGACAACCGTTAAAGACCAAGGCAACCACAAAAAGGGAAAGGCGCATAAAAAGCGCACCCTAAAATCCTGTAAAAGAGTGCCGGGCTCTCACCCGTGCTATCTGTAAATATAGAAGGGTAGTGAAAAGGAAGCAAGGAAGAGAAAAGAACAATGGAAAACAGGGCCTGGGCTATGACCGGCCATGTGAAAAAGGGAATGACCGCCCAAAAGGGAAGTAGGGTTTTGTATATAAAGTTGAAAAGTGAATGAAGAGCTCATTCTTTGGTGTGGCAAAACTAGTCTTCATCTTCCTCTCTTCTTCTCCCCTTCTTGCTTGTGTATGCTCTTGAGAGAGGGAGTGTGAGAGTGTGAGGGAGTGAGTGTGTGAGAGAGTGAGGAATCAAGAGGGTGAAGCTCTCCACCATCTCCTCTTCCCTTCTCCTCTTCTCTCTTCTTATCTTCTCTTGCGCGCGCTGCTATGGAGGATGAGGCTTGGAGATGGAGGAGGCTTGAGGATGCTTGAGCTAGCATCAAGAATCATGGAGCTACCGAAGTGTGAGAGAGAGGAGGGTACTCGATCAAGCATCAAGGTAAGTTCATTGCATTCGTAGGTTGGACGGTGTGTCGGCTAGGTGAGAGATGGCCATGAGAGCTCGCTTGGAATGCTTGAAACAATAAGTGGTCCGTAGGTCTTGGCGGTTGAGCGAAAGCTCCCACATTTTGGTTCCGTTGCCGGGACCACGGATTCAAGCTTGAGCACTCGGGCGCCCCATATCGAGCATTGAAGTAGGGCATTCACCCTGAAATGGAGCTTGAGATAGGTAGGAAGTCTGGTGTTTTTGATCTTCAGAACAGGTAAGTGTTTTGGAACAATCTGGTTATTAATGACTGGAAAACATGGAGAAATTAGTTCAGTGTTTTGTTTTCGATTCAGGATGTGTTTAGGATAGATTAGCAGTAGGAAATCACACACGAAAAGGCAGAGGGCTGCTGCTGTGAAACAAGGGAAAAAATCACAGGAACAAAGGGAAAAAATGGAGAAGATGCAAGGTAACGGCATAAGAAACACTAGGGAAGGAACCTGTAGTGTGTAGGGCAAAACTAGTAGAGTATAAAACTCTGGGAGGGCAAGAGGACCCCATTTCCAACCAACAGAGAGCAGAAGAGACAGAGAGTGAGAGAGTGAGCGAGCTGGGTAGCTGTCCGATTGACTGGAGCTAGGAGGACATCACATTCGGCGACTTCAGGTAATCGATCTCGTCTGCTCCACTCCAACTCTGTCGCGGGGTAATCGCACGACCAATAGGATAATACACCTAGTGAAAATCGAGCAAATCGGTGTGCGTGACCCATCGGACCGATGGAATCGGACGGCCAACCCAGTGTCCGATTCCCAGAATCGGACACTCGGACAATCGTCCGATCAGAACAACCCGTTCAATCACTAGACTCGGACTAACTGGTCCGATCGGACGCGCCACGTGGCACTCGGACCGACTGGCCCCTTTTTGTTGAAATCGGACGCTCGGATCAACTTGTCCGCCGACTCAACTATTCGGACCACTCGGACGCTCTGACTCGGACCCACCCGGTCCGATCGGACGGACTAATACACGTCACTAGTCGGTCCGACCCCTAGAATTGGACCCATCCATAATCGGACCCGAAGGAATCGGATCGATCGGTCCAATCGGACCTCCTAGGATCGGACCTCCTAGAATCGGACCGATCCCTCGCACACTCGCCCGTCCGATTTTTGAGAATCAGACACGTGGACCCTAAGACCCCCACTTCGCCCTAACATACCTGGTCCGATCCCCACAATTGGACCACTGGTAAATCGGACCATTGGTAAATCGGACGTCCGACTCCTAGAGTCAAATCAAAACAAACCTGACCCATCCAAGGACACACTGGGGCACTCCCCTAGTGACCCATAAGGCGGCCAGGACTAGAGTAGCAAGCTTGTCAGGCCCAAAACGAGCAAGAGTGAGTAAGATACAGGGGAAGCACTCACAACACTCTGATTGAATTTCCGCACTTGAAGAGCACTTAGGAAAGTTGAAAGCCTGTTTGAGCACGAGTGCACGAGGGATAACACACTTACGAGTGACCCTAAGTTGAGCACCGCATTCAAAAATTAAAAAAGAACTCACTCAGATAAATTGCCAAAAAACCCACCACTAGGAGAAAACCCAAGCGTGACAAACGCACAGAACTCCCGGTACGAACACCATGGCAAGACAGCGGAGGCAATCATTGCAGACCTAGAGGAGGAGAGGAGGCTAGCCCGCAAGGCATTGCAGGGCATAGCAGACTATAATAGGGACCAACAAGCCAGGAGCCTAAGGCAAAGCATGGAGCTGCATGAGGTGCTGCGAGTGTTGAACTTGGCTCTAGCCGAAACCGAACAGACCAGGAAAGAGCACTCGAGGGAGACCTGACGCTGGGCGAGCTCCCCATGAAACGGCTGCTCGATAACACCACGGCGGAACAAAATGCCGCTGCGCTAGCAACCTCACTACTTGCAGGACTAGGGGCAACCCAGGGTTCAAAGAGCCAAGCCAAAATACCTATTGTTGCTAAGCAACTCGACAAGTACCAACCACCGGACGACCCGTACAGCTTTGTCGAGCAGTTCGAGCAGGTCTGCGAAGCCAATGGCCTCAACGACCAAACCCAACGTTCGCAAGCATTCGGACTTTGCTTAAGCGATAAGGATAGGACGTGGTATACAAGTCTAGATGATATAGAACGAGCCAACTTCAATAACCTCAAGGACCTCTTCGTCAAGAGGTTTGCCGAACCCAGATACTCTGACAACCTGCTAGTGCGTCTGATGAACGTCAAGCAGAAGGAGAAGGAGGGCATCCGTGACTACGTGACCCACGTTAGAAGTCTCTTTAAGAGAATCCCCTTGGGCGAAAGACCGACTGACAGGGCAGTGTCAACCGTGTTCATCAGCGGGATTCGGGATGAAGAATTGTACAAAGCACTAGTGGGCAATTCGAACTTGCAAAGGGACGTGGTGGCTAGGGTTTTTGAGGAGGCCATTAGGGTCGATGACCAGCTGAGGGAGCGGAGCTCCAGGAGCTCGAACCCGGAAGAAATCAACCCACGGAGTTTAGAACGAACGCCAACCTCTAGCGAGCGATCCAACGCGTCATCCCACGATAAGGGGAAGGTCGCCGAGGTAGACCATGGCTTGGCCGAGGTCAAGACAGAACTGGCCAAAATACAGGACATGTTAAGGCGGCCTATGCGTCCGCATGCCCAGTGCGTGTACTACGGAGGAAACCACCTGCCAGCAGAATGTCAGGACCCTAGGTCAAGACCCTACACTAACTGCGGAAGGTTCGGCCATGATGCCGCACACTGCAGACTACCACGAAGACTACCATACACGCAGCCCTACGGCCAGCTCTATCCGGCTAACAGGACATAGCCATTCTATGGAAGGGGAGCTCCTCTTGCCCTACCAGCACCTAACGACACGAAGCCAGCGGTCCCTAGGGTGGACATAAACCCTACTGGTATCCCTAGGCCGCCTAGTCCCTATGTGACCCACCCACCGAGCAATGCTCCTGTGCATTACGTAGAGGAGCCCAGTGACGAAGAAACCTACATATACCCATATGTCTTGCATGACGACGAGGGCAATGCAATCCTCATGGATTACCGACCAGTACCGATGATGGCACTAGGACGAGGACGGGGTAGAGGCCTAGGAGGGCAGCCACCGGATCCAGTCACTTGTTGGACATGTGGACATCCCGGTCACGTCTCCTCACGGTGCCCAGAAAGAGAGCAGCAAAATAGGGACAAAGCCGACCAAAGGTGTTCAGAGTGCGGAATCACTCATCTTTTCATAGATTGCCCAAAACGGAAGCCGCCTTCTGGTACAGCTAATTTTCCGTCTGTCTGGGACTGTTTGGTGTTGAAAACCCCGATGGGGAGGCCACACCTATCCCCCTACGAGTGATGACCCGAGCACAAACGAAGCAGGCCGGCGTCTCTCTGCCAGGACCTAGCAATCTCGACGCTACCTCTGTAGGAAAGAAAAGCCGTAGGCGAAAAAAGAAGAGGTCAGAGGCTAAGGTCGCACTAAAAACCGGACAGTATTACGACCTTGCCCCACGGCAAGAAAGTCTCAGACACAGAGGCCGAAACCTCAGCCCCTAGAACTGCGCAACCGGAGAGCGCTAAGGTAGGGGAATACCCACACCCCAGGCGGCAATTGGAAGCCATAGAAAAGCTAAAGGAATGGGTGAGGGAGGCTCAACAGCACCTCAAGGACGTCAAGCCCATCATGGAGGATGAGATCGAGGACCTCTCCAGCATGAGTGCGCCGTCATCGCTACCCCACCCTAAGTCTGCCGAGGCGGCTACGCCACAAGCAGTACAAACAAGGACAAGGCCAGGCCTAGACGTAACAGAACCACAGGATAGCCGTGGCCATTGGTCCGGATAGTCTGAACATAGGGCAGGACAGGTGTTTAGCGATCTCCTAACCACACTAGTGACCACCCCTGTAACAGTTGCACTGGGAGAGCTGCTCAGGCAGCACTCTACCCTGTGGCAGGACCTCAAACGGTGGATCGAAAGACCACACGAGCAAACCCCAGGAAATGCTCAAGACGAGGATGCAGAAACGCACTTGCCAAGTTTGACGCTACACTCAAGCCCTAAGTCCTTGCACATCAACGCCTTCTGGGAGGGCTTAGAAATGCATGCAGTCCTGCCAGTCCTAGCCTTGGGGATACAACGAGAAGGGGGATCGTGGACACAGGAGCGGGGGTCAGTGTGCTTAACTATGCAGTGCTACAGAAGTGGGGAAACCCGCCCGTCGAAACCGCCCGGTTTAACGTCACGCTAGCAAATGGCATGCGAGTGAGACCATTCGGGGTCTTGAAGAATTGGCCAGTGAAGATTGCAGGAATCCAGTTCTCTGTCGGCTTCATCATCATGAAGGGAGTGGACTATGATATCTTACTGGGTCAACCCTGGATGCGCAATGCCAGAGTTATCGAAGACTGGGGTAACAACCTGATCTTCTTGGGCAACCAAACTGACGCTGTGAGAATAGAGATGGACACTTGGAAGACCTCACCAGTCGACCTAGATACCATCTCCATTCTACTCAAAGGAACCAACCAGAACAAGGCACCCTGTGGGTCCTTGACGAAGTATATCCCTTGCCTAGAGGACGAGCGGGATTGGATGCACGTTCTTGCTACACTTGATTTGCCATTCTCAGATCATGAAGCGTACGAGCAGGCTGTCAAAACAGTTGGCAAGCCAAGAGAAACACAGCCCACACCTGTCTACATGATGGCAGCAAGCCTCCATGACGGACCTAAGCCTGTCGCCTTCCAAGTGCCAACCAATAGGAGGGAACTTCAGGGAATACTGGGGCATCTAATGGACCGACTGGAGCGCAACGCAACCGCCAATCTCAAGCCGCTCCAAGACCTCTTGGAACAACCCGAATGGAAGTGGACCAGAGTGCACGAACTAAATCTCAGATACAACTGGGCATTGGTCCCCGACCAACAAAATGAGGCAGAATAGGCCTTGGCGAACGATGAGCAGTCCAGCAAGGCGGATTCCAGTGATGAATACGAAGATTGCCAACCCTTCGATGAAGAAAGTGAGGGTGAGATGGACACGGTAGAATATGATACCGAAGGGCGAGAGATTGAGCAAATCCGAGCAGATGCAAAACCACAGCCGAGGCCGGCCCTTAGGATGGACCAAGGGGTCATGTGTGCGAAATGTGATCGTGCTTGGTTGGAACAGATGGGGGCTGTGGATTTTAAGCAGGCCGGCTTGACTGAACCAAAAGCGGCAGCCTTGCTTAGAACCGAGTCACCCTCTGAACCGCGGCCGCCAGGGGAGACCACCTCCCCTAGTGAAAATGAGGAATTCGACTCTGAATCTGAAGTTACTTCGGAGGATGACCCAGAAATCCCTAGGCCACCCATGGCTAGACGCACCAGGGGAGATCTACCCATCCACCTGAGGCACTGACAGCTACGACAGAATAAAGCAGAGCGCCCCAACGATGTGCGATCGGAAGAGCAACGAAAGCCGCGAGACCTCCCTAAGCGCTTTTCGAAATTCAAAAGAGGGGACAGGGTGGTGGTTCTGCTAAGTGCCAAACGCCAAGGGCAAATCCGCGAACCCATCGAAGGGCCAGCCAAGGTCAAGGAGATAAACCTAGCCCTGGAATGAGAAACACCCCGACCGGTGTTCATTGCCGAGGACCTGACCACGGAGGAAGAATCCAGCCTCATCACTCTTTTGCGGGAGTACCGGGATGTGTTTGCTTGGTCTCTAGACGAGCTACGAGGGGTAGATCCAAGTGTTGTGACTCACAACATACCCATGACGACGGATGCAATGCCGGTCAAGCAGCGACCATACCCATGAATCCCAAGCATGCCCATGCTGTCAAGGAGGAAATTGACAAGTTGATGCGAGCCGGGTTCATTTACGAAATTGAGCACATGGACTGGGTATCACCCATAGTCATTGTGATGAAGAAAAACGACAAGATTCGAGTGTGCGTCAATTACAAGAAAGTAAACGCAGCGACAAAGAGAGACAACTACCCCTTACCGTACATTGAGCACATGCTTGAGAGGGTGGCAGGTAAGGAAGCCTACAGTTTCCTGGATGGCTTCTTGGGATACAATCAGGTGCAAGTGCACCCTATAGATAGGCACAAGACCGCCTTCGCCACTGAGTGGGGCGTCTTTGCCTATGTAGTCATGCCATTCAGGCTAACCAATGCCCCCGCCACCTTTCAACGCCTCATGTGCACCATATTCAAGGACATACTTTGCAAGGAGTTGGAGGTCTTCGTCGATGACCTATGTGTCCATTCGGCCTGGAACCAACATCTCGAAAAACTCCGCACGGTCTTTGAACGGTGTCATTTATATCGTCTCTCTCTCAACCCCCTGAAATGTCAATTTTGGGTAAAGCACGGTTGCATCCTGGGACACGTGGTATCCAAGAACAGCATTGCCACGGACTTCTCAAAGGTCAAGGTTATCGTGGACCTCCCACCCCCAAGTAATTATAGGGGGGTTCAATGCTTCTTAGGTCACACAGGATACTACCGGCAGTTTGTACTAAACTACGCGCTGATCGCTAGGCCATTGTACAAGTTGCTAATTGCCTTCGAGTGGACCGAAGCCTGCCAACGAGCCTACGAGGAACTGAAAAAAGCCCTAACAACAGCACCTATCCTACGACCCCCAGATTGGACTATGTCGTTCCACGTACACATCGACGCCTCTAAGTTCGCCATGGGGGCGGTGATGTGCCAACCTAGTGAGCATAACTTAGATTACCCAGTGAGTTTTGCAAGTAGGCAGCTCATGAAACATATATGAACTATTCAACAACAGAAAGGGAGGGATTAGCCATGGTGTTCGCCGTGAAGAAGTTCCGGCATTACCTGCTTGCCACCCCCTTCACCTTCTTTGTCGACCATCAAGCTCTGCTCTATCTAGTCAACAAACCTTGCGCTACAGGACATATAGCCCAATGGCTTCTCCTGCTCCTGGAATTCGACTTCTCAGTGGTAGTACGGAAGGGAAAACAACACTACATGGCTGACCATCTATCCCGAGTACCCATAGGAGAAGCTGCTGGACAAGGCATAGTGGACGAATTACCAGACAGCCACTTATTCCGCATATCCGGCGAAAAAGACCTATTCAGGGCCGACCTGACATCATATTGGGCAGATGACATAGTCCAAGTACTCGAGCATGGGCTGCCCGAACGACCAATGGAACGGGCACGGCTTAGGCGATTAATCCTAAAAATCTAGCCCTATCAGTTGATTGCAGGCCAGCTCTATAGGCTGGGGCAAGACTGTCTGCTACATAGATGCGTATGTGAGCATGAGATGCACAATGTGCTCTCAGAGGCGCACAACGGCATTACAGGAGGATGCTTTAGCGGGGATACGACAGCACGGAAGGTGTTGCAGTCCCAGCTATGGTGGCCCACGCTCTTCCGCGATGCCTCACAATTTGTCAAACACTGCGATGAGTGCCAACGGACAAGGGTCTCGGTCCGTAAAGATCAGATGGAGTTAACCCCGGTCATCGCTCACCAACCTTTGGAAAAGTGGGGTATTGACTTCATAGGACCCATCAGCCCTACGGCACAATATTCACAGGCTAGATACATAGTGGTAGCCACGGACTACCTCACCAAATGGGCGGAGCCGAGGGCCACACGAAAAAACGACGCTAGGACAACTACCAAGTTTTTATGGGAACAAGTAATCTCGCGTTTTGGGTGCCCCATCGAATTGGTCAGCGACCAGGGAATGCATTTCATCAACGAAGTGATAGCCCATCTCCTATCCACTTTCCTCATCATCCATCGCAAATCCTCACCATACTACCCTCAGGCTAACGGCCAGGCTGAGTCAACCAACAAAATTCTCATCACTGTCTTGACCAAAGTCGTCTCAGCCTCACGAAGTGACTGGGATAACAAGTTGATGGCAGCCCTGTGGGCCTACCGAACAGCTTATAAAACGGCCGTCGGACAAACGCCTTTCAGGCTAACCTATGGGACCGAAGCTATTCTTCCATTAGAATTCTTTGTCCCTAGCCTGCGGATAGCACTACAAGAACGACGGGAGGGGAGGGAGACATGGACGCAACGCTTAGTCGAGTTAGAACGCCTATCAGAGGTACTACTAGCCACCCACGTGCTTATTTGTGAGAAAGCTAGATGCAAAACCTGGTTTGACAAGCACGTCAAGCAACGAGAGTTTGAGCCGGGTGACCTAGTGCTCCTCTATTCAGTTAAAGGACACAAATAGAAGATGAAATTTAGAGGTCTTGGGCCCTTTAAGGTCCACTCAATCAGCCGAACTGGTAATGTCGAGCTGGAAACACTGGATGGAGAGGGAATCGGCTTCTTTAACGGAAGTCGAATCAAAAAATACTATCCGCCCACGCACCCACTGCATGAACAACCAATGGTGGAAACGCACGTTAAAATACGAGTGGCCACACTTACGAAAATCGGCGAAAATGAGGACGAGCTTGTAGATCCCGCCTACCTCCGCATCACAGTCACGGCCAAGCAAACGTACTCCTTCAACGCCCTGATCGACGAGGGGGCGGATTTTAACATCTTGACGCATGAGCATTGGACCCAACTTGGCGCACCAACACTTCATCCCACAACAGCCAGATTGAACCCATATGGGGCCCAATCCTACCCGCTCCTCGGCACATGCAGGGTTGTCGTTTCTATCGAGACTGAAACTATTCCCATGCTGTTCTACGTCCTACCCGATGCCAGGGAGGCAAGCACAGAGTCATTGCTCGGGCGAACTTTTAAAAAGTAGACCCGTTGCAATGTTGATTATGAGTCACAACGCATCCACCTAACAATCGGGAATGTGGCTATTGTCACAACTTCCAACCAGTGCCTCGTAACCCCAACATTTCTCAACGGACCACCATTAGAAATAGCCGCACACATGACTAAGAAGGAGGGCCGTGCATATTTACTACACCCAGATCCCCATGCACCGCAACCCGCCAAACCTAAGGCAAAACTCCAACATACTCGCTTGCATTGGGTGCCGAAGGAGCCTTAGGATCAGCCTAGAACTAGACGCGCGGGTCCGCGAAACACATACAAACCTAAACCTAGAACACCAAAACGCCATCATCACAAGCACTGCATGGTTAAGAAAATATGGGTCCCTAAAATCCTGCTGCGTGCACAAGGCTACTATGAAGGGAATGCCTTATTGTGGGTCCCCAAGGTCCCAACTGACACAAGCCCTGCTCCTACGTCAATCGCAAGGCCTTGTCCTCTGACACTTCAAGACCACGAACTGCAAAATCCACCCCAGTCATCCGACTCCTTTGTGAGTCATCCCACAGGCATCATAAACGCCCAACGGCCCAAGCACCGGCCACTACTGCCGGTGGTATCACCCAACCACCCTGGCCCGCAACCCAGCAGCCCTACCGACCGCCCTAGCATGGTCCCTAAGATCAACCCCAACTCATCCATCCGACCGTTGACCGAGCTGCTGACTCAAACAGGTCCCCCAGCAGCAACAGCTCTGTGCCGACAGAACCTCTAGCCCCAACAAACCTCAACCACCCGCCGGCCTTAAGCCTTCCTATGAACGGAAGTCATTCCTAAAGCTGGCCGCGGACCTCACCGAGGACACGGGGGATGACATTGTGGACTGCATCAAACAACTCGACGCCACCTTTGTGGCACTGGCCCTTAGCTATGACCGCCTAGACTTGGGACTGTTAGCAGAACCCCTTGCAACGGACGTGCGCACCATGCCTTACTCTTGGGAGACTTTTGAATTCGCCTTCACACAAGCTTCACTCTCTACCGCTGAGCTACTCGCTCGCGAGGTCTCCAAAGAGCAAGCCATTAAGCAACGCCTCATCCCATCGTTTGACCCGCGCACGACGTCCGGCCTCATTAGCCAAGAAACAGCAAGGTTGTCCCACCTCACGGACACTGAATCTCCCTTCTTGAAGCAGTGGTACACTCTTCGATTAAAATGGGCAATGGAAGGATGCCGCATAATGACCAACGCCGAACAACATCGAGCCATCAAGACAGCCGAGTATGATCCCACATACGTCGCACCCACCTCGTATCGAGTGTTAACCACTCTTCGAGGTCGAACCATGGACGATCATATCTTAGGACACCCCTATCTCGATCGCATCCTGACAGAAGAAGAGCTCCACATCGCAAGTCGGATCAACTCCGGAGATTTCCTCACCGATGTCCTCACATACATCACCCACGTAGGCATCCGACCCTGTGACCTGGACCACTCTGCACACCTCGAATATAACCCCAACTTCTACGATTGGCTCCTCCACAAAACAACCTGAATGCCTTGGACCCACACCCCAATCCTGGGACAGATTTTTCTTTTCCACAAGGGGGATGGGGCAGTAAATCAGTAAATCTAAAAAGCAAACCAAGCATGAAAGTTAAAACTAAAAAGTGAACCACGCATGAAAAAGCTTCAAATTAAAATGCCATGTAGAAACAGGTGATAGAAGTTTAAAAGGAAAAAATCATGATTATAAATGATAAAATCTGCTATGGTTGTCCTACGAATTGGTTGCCAAAAATACTAAGGAGTGAATTGATTGAATGTACAGGTAGTGACCATGGCAAGCCAAGACAAAGTTGGCAAACTCCCTTTCTCGGAGGAGGAATAGGTGCGGTACGGCCTCACGGTGGAAACCAGAGCATTCAATCAGCTGAAGTTCCGCCACATATTCAACTTGGAAGATATGGTTATTGAGGAACCAGCGGTGCGACAGATCATGGAGCAATGCCACTTACAACGGTATCTAGAAGCCGTGGGCCGGAGAATAGACTATGCCCTGTGCGCAGAGTTCCTACGCACCTTCAACAAAAACAGAGGCACCATCACAGTACGGGATGCGGGAGCCACCAAACAGGTGCAGGTTGAACTGACCCCTGAACTGGTGGAAAGAGCTCTGGAGCTTTCGAACAAGGTGGAGAAGAAGCCAAAAAAGGGACGTCTACGCCATGTTGGGAATGGACAAAGTGAAAGTCCACACCAACGACGGAGTCAACTTGGCAGACATCCCTGATCCAGAGATCCAGCTGCAGGCAAAAATGATGCATACCCTATTTTCGAGTCAACGGTACAATAGCATCATGTCCAGGATAAATGTGCCCTTACTCGAAAGCATCGCGGCTCAGGCATTGGATGAGGTGAACCTCAATGGCTTCGTGAGAAGGACAATTGAGGCCTCAGCAAAGGCCCTGGCAACAGAAGGAAGGGCCGTAGCAGGAGAGTCCCCCTCGCCTCGATCAACCCGCAAGGCCTCATCCTCCAAGGCCTCCACCATAGGTTTTGGAGGTGTCCTCACTGCGATCCTCCACGAGGCAATAGCGCAGGGACGTGCGAAAGAGGACAAACAGGGAGGCGGCAAAAAAGGAGGCAAATCGCTGTCGCAGTCCCAGCCCCGACCGGAGGAACAGTCAGATGAAACAGAGACAAACACCGACAAGGAGGAAGAACGCCAGACTGCACCAGAAAGGAAAGCGGAGCAACAGACCAAAGCCCTGCACGGAAAGAGAGAGGAGGAGCGAAGGAGAAAAGAGCAGGAGGAGCTCGAATGGGCCTGAAGAGAGTCAATAAGAGAAGAAGAGGAAAGAAGAAAAAGAGCTGAGGAAGAGCTGAGGAGGAGAGAAGAAGAAGAATTGGAGCTGGCAACGCGTCGCTCCATCGAGGAACAGCGTAGGAAAGACATAGAGGGAGCGGGCAGGGCATACCAATCCGAATCTGAAGCACCCGGCCCCAGCACTGGTGCGCCGGAACTTGTGCCGCTGCCTCCTACACAAGGGAAGGGAAAAGACCCGGTCAGACCCGTCTCCCCTCTCCTTGCACCAACCATGCAAATCACTCCCCTCAAGGTGACGCCCCCTGACACAACCGCCCTGATGCACACCGCAAAGGTAGATGAAAGCAATGTAGTCACCTGGCTACAATTCTTAGTGGAAAGAGAGTTGGCAAGGGAAGCAGCCGGGGCCACCCCAGTCTCAGGGGCCAAAAGGGCAGTGACGACCGAGCTGGAGCCAGGGCTAGAGGAGAAAAGACAAAAAGTGGAGGAGATTGCCACCACTACGATCATGCCCCACTCCCCACCCCCAACAGGCCACTATGATGACTATGTAAAGGAGCTGCTCGCGCAGTTGCAAACAACCAGGCAGGAAAGGAGGGTGGCGGTGGAAGATCTGGCAACAGAGCTCGAATCGCAAGCTGCCCTCCAACTGGACAGAGT
The DNA here is from genome assembly GCF_053477565.2 of Lygodium microphyllum. Lineage (NCBI taxonomy): Eukaryota > Viridiplantae > Streptophyta > Polypodiopsida > Schizaeales > Lygodiaceae > Lygodium > Lygodium microphyllum. The sequence continues at coordinate 178,319,625 of NC_141135.1, forward strand.
AAGGCAAATAACAGAATATCAAAAAGAAATTGATGTGCTTAAGGAGGAGGCCAGCACCAAGGAGGTGGAGGAGCTGAAAACCCTAAAGGAGCGCGACGCTACCTAGGAAGGACGAAGGAAAATCCTAATTTAGCGTCTCACCAGGGAGAGGGAGACAAATGCTGGAGCCCCGAGAGGAACACCAAGGAAAAGGGAATTCTCTTGCAAGAAAATCTATCTTGTAACATCAACAAGCTTGTTTATCATGTTTCATATGATCACAATGAAGAAAAGAACACCAGGCACAACAAATCTTCATGCAGCATCATGTAGATCTCCCACGGTTTTTAATAAAATCAGCCATATTCTTCAACATCTTCACAAAATCCATCAATAGAACAAAGAAAGCAAAGGAATACACCATCTTGAAATGGAAATACATCACATGGTATTCATCTTCAATATCTTCATAGTCTTCTCTCTCAATCTCTCATATACAATCACTCTGTTTGAGTAGAATTGGCTATCTCTGACTCTCTCTCTCTCTCTCCATCAATAATACATCATATCCTCACTACAATCTCTCAAAATTCACTCTCAATAATCACTCTTAGGTCGTGGATACCCCTCCCAAGAGGTATGTCTGATATGAAGAGTCACCAGAGCCACTACAGTGTCTTTTCATAGCTCACTACTATCACTTCACTCTAGTCTTCACTTGAATCTTCAGCAGCTACTTCTTCCACTTCCTTCAACTCTTTTGCAATTGTATTCACCTCTTTCCAAGGCTAGAAAACTTTCCCAAAGTCACACATACATTCCACAGAACACTTACAGAAGCATACAGAACAGTACCAGAACAGCTACAGTACAGAACAGAACAGAAACAGAACAGAAACAGAACAGAAATAGAAGACCTACAGAAGGTTACAGAAGGTCATCAAAACTACATAACTCATTCTCAAACCATTCCAAACTCTCACAAACCATTCAATAAACTTTCACAATATCTCATTCTTCATCAATCAATACTCCATCCCTCCTTACAGAAGACAATCAGAACAAAACAGAGCAAAACAGAGCAAAACAAAACAAAACAGAAGGTATACAGAACCAATCAGAATCTGTCAGAACATCACAGAACCACCAATAAACATCATGATCTTCCAAAACACAATCAATATCATCCAAAACACTCTCAAACCACTTCCAAATCAATCAATCATCTCATAAAATCAACCATTCAGCTCTCAAAAACAACAAAAATCAGCCAAAAAACAAGTCATTTCAACACTCAACATATCCCCACACTTAATAAGGAAGCGTCCTCGCGACCCAGGAAAAAGGGAATACAAGTTCATTGAAAAAATCTCAACTTTGATCTTCAATATCTCCTAAAAAAGAATCCATCCACCACGACCCCAACTTATAACCTGTTTCTGATAGAAAAATACAAAGAAAGGAAAACTCTTTATACATTAACACCTCTTATCAAACTAAAAATCACAACAAATTTGTAAAGGATATAAGAGTTTGCTTCTTTTTCATCTGTATCTGCTTCAACTCTCCATCCACGACCCCATCACCACAAATCTTCAAAACGTAGCTCGTACACGAAATTCCATAGGAAACCACCACGTTCGTTTGACATAAATGAACTCACAACACAAACACTAATACACAACACAACCATCTGAATGACTCCTGAAAAAGAGAGTTGTTCATTAAAAGCTTCCACCATACATTGGAAAGGTATCAATGAAGATGATCCCTCTTAAAAGATTGATGTTGTCGGAAACGATCCATAGATAAGGATTCATCTACAAAGTTTTTAGGAGGATTTTGAAAAAATTGGAGACAGCACATCCTTTCCAACAGGACCAAGTATCTGCTAGGCAAACAGAGGGCATGAAAATACAGTATCTCCAACTGTTGGGAATCAATGCTAACATTGACATTCATGCACAACTTTGGAATAGGCTTAGAATCATTATGAGAGTGCCTATGCATGTACGCCAGGTACCAAGCAAAGTGAGCAGTTAATCTCACTGAGGGATCTGCAGACTGTGAATATTGCTGGGCAAAATGAACATAATTCTGATAAGCTTGACTGGAAGCTGTCCATTCTCCTGGAATTACTGGCCAATTAATCTGTGGTCCTGTAAGGCAATCATCCGAACTCCATCCCCTTCTTCTGAAAATCTGATTATCAAAACCGTCACAGTCACTAACCAACTGAGGTGGTTGAGATATAGATGTGTTAGGAGAGGGTAGTGGAATAAGGGAAAGTGGATGAAGGGAAGGATAGGAAAAATCATAAAAGGAAGAAAAGGTTAAAGAAGGAGTGGCAGAAATTTGTAAGGAATTACTAAGGAACGGTGTTAACTGATAAATAAGAAATGTGGAGGGTACATTAATGAGGGGTGAAGGACAGGGTGGAGAAGGGGAAAATACCCTATCCTCAATAAAGGAACAATAAGTGAAAATAGGAATTTGAGGGAAAGATGAAGGTTGGAAAAGAAGGGGTAAAATAGTGGTGGAATTAGATTGACAAAGGGAAATATATATAGCATAGCGGTGAGCCATTTGTTGGTAATAGAGGAGGGTAGAAACAGAAGGTCCTAAGAGAGATCGTCTATGATAGGCATCAAAGAAGGTAGCATCAAACGGATTATGTTTGAAAAGATAGGTTAAGAGATCCATCCTCAGTTGGTTAGTACTCTAGGCAAAGGTAGGAGCTGTGTTTTGTCTTTGATTTAGGACCACCGAATCAATCATGGGATGCCACGAATTATCATGACAATCAGCTACTTTGGAGGAATAACTCTGGAACATGTCAGCTATGCGCAACTCCAAATGATTGATATACAAAATAGCCTGTAAGACCACATCCCCCACATAGCATGCCATATCTACCTCATCTGGAATTAACAAATCTCCTCGGAGATACATGTATGACATCAACATGGTATCTGGCATGACAGAATCTTCAAAGACCATTCTGACTACCTCTGTCAACAACTCAGCAGACCAAGCTCCACTCCAGCCATCCTCTGGAAAAGGTAAATCCATCGTGGAAAGCTTCATATAGAAAACCAACTTCTGTAAGTGGTAGTGGACAAAGAAAGAATGGTCTGGTAAGACATATTCCTGAAACTGCTCAAAGGTAGACCATAACAAGTCCATTCTGGACTGCAATCTTTCCACTTTATCTTGGAATAGAGGGCACAAAGTAGCCTGTCTCTGTAGGGCAGCCAAGTCCTGCTGTGAAAGAGAAGGAATCAATGGAACAGGAGGGCTTGGAGGAACAGAGCGGGACTTTGCAAGCTGATCTTGCAATTGCTGGATTTGGGAGGCTTGGTTGGCCACTGTGTCATTAGCCATCTGTAAAGCTGAAAGCTTGTCATCTAAGATAGCTTGGAATTCCTTCGCTTCGTTGGACATCCTCTCCTTCTCGTCTGAAAGGCTAGTAACCTGTGATTGAGCCTCTAGTAACTGGGTCTTCAATGAAGAAATCTCATCGCTTTGGATGACAACCAGTTGGGTTTGCTGTTCCATTTGCTTAAATAAATCTGCTACGGTATCCTTAGCAGAAGCTAACTCAGATGTTGCCTTATGCAACTGGTCTTTGGACTGCATGAGCTCTTCATAGAAAGATGCGTACAGCTGTTGAACACAGGCTGTCACTGACAACTCAATGGAACTTTGAATATCCTTGCAGAGGAAAGGAATGACATCTCCTGAGACGAGACTGTTCAGGGGAGGAACTGAGATCTCCAAGGATCCTTCGCGATGTGCTCGGAACAGGTTATTACAAGTGAGATACCCAGGGAGTTCACTGCCAGAGGTAGCAAGGATAGGCACTGAGAGAAGTACAGGAGGGGCTTTATCCGCTACCCTCTTCAAGCGTTTGCGCTGTATGACCAGGGGAGGTGGAGAATCATCATCCTCTATGTCAATGGGTTCTGACTCTTCTGAAGGTGGAGGAGGAGGTACTGGATCTGATGGAGGAGGTGGAGGCACAGTCTTCTGTAAACCTGAATAGGTCAAGAAGGCAGACAAATATGATCCATATGTAACATTGGTAACATTACCCCTGGTGACTTTAACAAAATGCTGATCCATTTTAGTGAGGAGGTAAGTGCTCCAATCAATAGCAACTCCTTTCAGCACCATCCTGGAAGCTGTGAAAAGCTCTTTGGACAAATAGTGGGATGGCGTTTTGGCAGGCATAAACCTGTCCTGAAGGAACTGACACATCGTCTTCCATACGGGATCAGTGATCATAGAAAAGGAAACTCCTGAAGAGTTTATCACCTTCTTAATATCGAGGATTTCCCTTGTCTGCTTCTGCAACAGCTTAAGAATCTCTTCATTAGAGAAGAGCTGACGAGTGGTCACAAAAGGTTCACCTTTGAAAGGTAAAGACAGAGCCTTCCCTAAGCCTCGAGATGTCAAAGTCATAGACATTCCTTGGACTAGTCCTGTCTTCTTGCTGTAAGAGGCCAGGAACTCATCACATAACGACGGATCCTTTGGAAGCAGGGGAAAAGGAGTGGCCACAAAAGCAGCAAGTCCCGCCTTCGTGAGGGGCTCAAAAGTAAGTAGGGAAGAGTAATCCCTACTAACTAATGGGACGTACTGGATAGGGGGAGGAGTATGAGAAGGCGCCATTCAGATAGTTACACACACACCATAAACACAGACAATCAAGGAGAATGCCTGCAAAGCAACAGACAAAAAAAAACAAGGATAAGAGAATTACCAAATAAGAAAACGTGACTCGACCAACTAACCCCAAGCAAACCACATCTTAGAAAAAATTCGACATGACCATGCGATGCATCAGACAAACACCCAGAACCCCGTATCAGGCAATAAAAGAAAACAAAACTGCATACCGTACCCGTAACCGTAACAAAAACAGAAAACCAAAACAATACCACATCCAACACATATCAAGACTACATCGTGGATAAACCAAGACTGGACCATGGAAAATAACGCTAATAACTGCGCATACCCATCCCACGAAACGGTTCATTAAAAAGGGGAAGTAAGTGCAATGAGGGGGGATTAATTTAATGAAGGGTTGATTTTAAGAAATTATTAAGAATGGGTGAATTTTTATTAGGTGATAAACCTTAGCAAGAAAACGGCGGTTCCTTATTATAAATTAAATTACCCATTATTAGGTGAAGCGGTGCAGTTATGCGATGCCCGGACTTCGATACCCGACTGGGTCTCTAAATGCAAGTTCATTGATTACAAATTAAGGTGATGTGGAGCGCTTTTTTGCCAGCGCGTGCTCATGTGACGGCTGGTTCATTTTAATTAAAAAATGAAAGTGCCTCTGTAGCGCACGTAGCGCGTGCTAAGTGAACGGCTGGTTTATTTTAATTAAAAAGTATGTGTGTTTAGCGCGAATGCGCGTGGAAACTGTGGGTGAATTAAAGGGTTTATTTTAACAATTAATTTGTGATTAAGGGGAAAAATGAAAATAAATAAAGCACATAAAATAAATACCTGGAAGGGGTGTGTATGTAATGTAGGAATGCGCACGGAAGAGTCCACCAAAAGAAGGGAATCCAGGAAAGGAAAAGTAAAGATCACTGATGAAACAACAAACAACACCTTAGCGGATGTGTGGATTTGGTTTGGGTTGGTTGTTTATTTTTATTTTATTTTATTGTATTTTATTTTTTATGGTTTTTGTTTTTTGTTAAGTTGTGATTATTAATGGTTGAATAAATGGAAAATGAGCAAGGGAGGTGAGGGGAATTTTTTTAGAATTTTTAAGAATTTTTTACTATTTGTAAATGAATTTTCTACATTGATTGGCAATTTAGGGGATTAAATGAGGAAATATTTAATTTTCTGAAATTTTAGGGTAGGCAATTTCCAACGGACAAATTCCCAAAAATTGGCAAAAAGGCAAAAGGAATTTTTAGAAATTTTTCTGAATTTTTTTAATGGAAAAATTAATGTAGTGATTAATTAAATCACCTAAATCACATTAATCAGATAAGTCAGTTAGGCATAAGTCAGTTAAGTCTGGTTAGTGGAGGTAAGTCATGTTAGTCTGCCCAAGTCAAGTCAGGTTAGTCAAGGTTGCTTAGGTTAGTCAACTAGGCTAGGGTAGTCAACTAAGTTAGGTTAGTCAACTAGGTTAAGTTAACTAGGTAGGGGTTAGTCAACTAGGTTAACGATGGTTAATTAAAACTAACCTAGCTAGGGTTAAGTTAGGGTTAGGGGTGGGGGTTAGATTAGGGTGACTAGGGGAGTTAGGTTAACCTAGGGGGGTTAGGTTAAGTTAATTAAGGTTAGTTTAAGTTAATGAGGGTTAGTTTAAGTGAATTAGGGTTAGTTTAAGTAAATTAGGGTTAGTTTGACTAACCTAGGGTTAGAGAGGGGTTAGAGAGGAGGAGGTGGTGGTGGTGGTGAGAGGAGGTGGTGACCCGGCGGCAGCGGCGACGAACGCGGCGGCGGCGACAGCTCCACGGCGCGGCGGCGGCTCCACGGGCGCGGCGGCGGAGAAGGGAGAGGGAAGAAGCGATGGGGGAAGGGGAAGAAGGAGAGGGAGGTCGGCTGGCTGGGGGGCTGGGGAAGGAGGGAGGAGACGGAGGACAGCGGGAGGAGGGGAGAAAGACGGGGGGTCGGGGGACAGACGGCGGTGGAGGGCAAAACGGCGGGGGAGGGTCGGGCTGGGGGAGGAGCAGGACGGGGGCGGGGGGGTAGGGAACAGACGGCGGCGGGGGAGGGCAGAACGGGAGGAGGCAGAAGAACGGCGGGGGGCGGCGCTGGCGGGAGGAGGGGAGAAGGACGGACGGCGGGGGGTAGGGAGAGAGAGAGAGAGAGAGAGAGAGAGAGAGAGAGAGAGAGAGAGAGAGAGAGAGAGGGAGAAACGCATAGAGAGAGAGAGAGAGAAAGAAAGGGAGAGAGAGAGAGAAAGAAGGGCGGTTGGGGGGAAGGGGTGGGGGGAAGGGGTGGGGGACCCATGGGTAAGGGGTGGGTAGGGACAAGGGCGTGTACCCCCGTCCCACGCACGTGCGCGGGGCGGGGTAAAAAAATTTGCCGTGACGGGATTGAAATGACGCTGGGAAGATGGGACGGGTTACGCAGACACGACCGGGGCGCGTGGAGACTAGTAAAATCGAAAAAGGGCGCGTTCACGCGCAAAACGGGCGTGAGAAAAAACGTAAAAATAAAGAAAAATTAATAACTCCCAATCCGGACATCAAAACGAAATAGCATAAAAACAAAAAGTGGGCAGGATGACAGGGGAAAAACAGGGAAAACATATGACGAAAGTTCCGGGAGGGGTAAAGGACGGTTACGTGCAAAAAACACCAAAAACGAACCAAAAATCGTAATTAAAAATTAATATCAAAAAATCCGTGCAGCGGAATGAGGTGCACAAAAAAGGAAAACGGTGCAGAAAGATGTGCCTAACAATCCTATCACATCAAAACATAATTCCGACTGAGATAAGACGTGTTCACATGGGAAAAACCCAAAAAACAAACCCGAAAATGGGATTAGAAATTAATATCGGACAACCCATTCATCGGAATGACATGCAGTAAGAAGGAAAAATGTCCGCAAGAAGGGGTGGCATAGGGTTATCACGTGAAAACGCAGTTTCGGTGGAAATAGGAGGGGTTCCTATGCGAAAAACTCCAAAAATACGCCCGAAAACTCATTTAAAAATTAATAAGTAAAAATTCGAAAGTTGGAAAAGGGTGGAGGAAAAAGGAAAAAGGTAGGGGAAGGCACAGGGGACACGGCTGTCAAATCAAATTGGAATTCCGATACAAATAGGGCAGGTTCACATGGAAAAATGTCAAAAATACGCATGAAAAAGTCTTAAAAAACCGGAAAATTAATAACGGACAAACCGTGTATCAAAATGAATCGGAGTAAAAAGGAAAAATGTCAGGGCTAGGACGTCAGATCCTAGTTTCGAAGCAAGAAAAGCGCGTTCACATGGAAAATCGGCTAAATTGCGCAAAATGCTTTAAAAATTAATAACTCAAAAACTGTGCACCGGAACAGGGGTAGGTAAAAAGGAAAAATGGTCAGTTCAATGGGAGGAACAGGGCTATAAGGTTGGATTTGGATTTTGGTGAACGTAGGGTACATGCACATGGAAAAATCTCAAAATCAGGGAATGAAGGAAAACTGCAAGGGAACAGCCCCAAGGGTGGGTGGAACATAACCGGGTGGGTGGGAAGATATCCCATGAGGGTAAAAGCAAGTCATGGCATTCATGCATGAGCAAGATAAGGCATATGCAGAGGGGTATGCAACATAGACGCGCAGGGACGCGTCCCCACACTTAAGTCCTTAACGGATAGGGTTAACCAAGCAACAGGGACCTAGGACCACGCCACAGACCATCCACTAACTTCCCCACACTTAAAACATGACCGGCACGAAGAAACCAAAGTGTAGGGTTAGAAAAACTTGGCCCTTTCGTCAAGAATCAAGGTTGAGTATCGATGGCACGTCCAGTGTGGTTGTCGGCGCTGGAGGGACCAAGGCATCTTTTCGGCACACGTTCGTCATGGAAGGGACCACGCGGCAGCACCCAGGGAGGTAGCTGATTGAAGAAATCGCAGGAAATTCGTCGATGATGAGAGATACTACACTCAACTCACAATCACCCAATTGGAATGAAAGAACAGTCACTCGCCCATTGACTAATATCACTTGAGGAAAAAGGATTGAAACCCATATCTCATACCCGGTTGAGGAATCGACAAGGGGGGAATGGTGCAGAAGGAGTATGCCAGGGTGCACAGTTGATGGTGCATTAGTGCGTCCAACCCGTCTGGCATAGGTGCAAGGAGGAAGGCAAGGGAGCCTTACAGTGCAGTGTACAGAACAGGGTGAGGTGTCTTGTGTTGACGGTAAAGACCCATCCTGTGGGTGCACAGGGAAAGTGGAACATACCTGACTCCAAGTATCGTAATGTCCCTCAATCTCACCTCTCGGTAATTGATTGAAGAAACTCCAGTCAAACTCAACCCACCCTCTGTCTCACTCTCTGTTGATAGATACAGGAGGGCAGCCTTTTCCTGAAACCCATTGATGTAATCCTCACAGTCACTTGTGCAAAGATTGTATGCCTTGTGCGCATTTGATGGTGCAACTGTGCATCCCGCCCTGTGCCGGCATACGGTGCGAGAAGGAAGGCAAGGGGGCCTTATGGTGCAGTGCACAGAAACAAATTGTGCATTGTGCATTGAGAGGCCCATCCCGTGAGTGCAACACTTCATTCACACTACTCACCTCTCATTTGATTTAAAGGGAAAAGACTGGTCTCTCGGCCCACCCTCTGTCTCACTCGTTGTTGATAGATACAGGAGGCAACCATACTCACTTCCCCATCCGGTTAGGATGAAAGCTCACGTCACTCTATTGTTTGTCGATGAAGATCGCGTCATCAATTGTTAAAGAGGCGTACCCAGGGAGGTAGCCATCAAATCGAATATTGTATTGGACAGGAACATGTCGTCTGCTAGAGGACAGGTAGTCACTTTGCAGAGAGACCCAGGACATAGTGTACCAAGGGAGGCAGCTTCGGAATTGGATCCGAAGGATATCAATCAATGAATCCGCTTTCTTGACTGCTGGGTGTTACCACCTTTTCCACAGCCAGCTTCCCACCCAAGGGTGTTGACCACCTTTGCTTGGAACGAGGCCTGCTATGACAGAGAATTTCTTCCTTTTCTCTCATAACAGATTTGTTTGTTTGTTTTTTTTTCTTTTTCTTGTTTTCCCCTATTCCCGAGGGTGTTTCCACCTTTTCTCGAAGAATAGGTCGGCATGACAGGGACCTAAGTCCTTTTCTCCCATAACCGATATGGTAGAAAGACCATGTATCAAGACCAACCTTGCCACTGTCGTTGGTGGAAAATAGAGGATAAGAGATCAAGGCTGGAGGGTGGAGTTGAGGGGACAGAGGGTTGCGTCCACTTCATCAGGAGTGACTGAAGAACGGCTATCAGAAGTAGCATCATAACAAGTACAGTGCCGTGCCAACGAGGGAAAAGATCAAGTGACCGTAATTGTCAAGATCCCCAAGGAGGGAAGTACTTCTTCAGGCGATATCCATTGATCAGAAAGGGATCATCAGAGGCATCAACGGTCTGCACTTGGACAGAACCATTCGGGTTGATGGCAAGTACCTTATAGGGGCCCATCCACCGCTGTTGGAGCTTGCTAGGAAACTTGCCAAAACGTGAATCATAGGCTAGGACCAAATCACCTTCTTTGAACTCCTTGTGCTTGATGAAGCTGTCATGGTAAGCCTTGCGTCGAGCTTGCGTGGCTTCCATGCACTGTAGAGCCATCCTACGAATTTCGTCCAAACATTCCAAATGCAGGAGACAGCGTTGCAGTGAATCATCATCCCCCAAACGCTCTTTGATAGCCACTCTCAAGGAGGGTAGTTCCAATTCAACAGGAAAAACAGCTTCTGTACCATACACCAGCTGGAAGGGTGTCTGTCCTGTTGCGGCTTTATGGGAGGTTCGGTATGCCCAGAGGGCCTCTGTAAGTCGATCGTCCCAATCACGACGATGTGCGGCAATTGTTCTTGTCAGAATCGAACAGAGGATGCGATTGGTGACTTCGACTTGGCCGTTGGCTTTGGGGTAATAGGGAGTGGACTTGCAATGGCGGATCTTATACAACTCTGTCAACTCTTCCATGACTTTGTTGAGAAAATGAGTACCTCTGTCACTTACCAGCTCTAAGGGACTGCCAAAACGGGTGATGATATTCTCGTACATGAACAGGGCCACGCTGTTACCATCGTCCCGCTTTAGGGCTTTAGCTTCACACCACTTTGTAACATAATCCGTACATACGAGGATGTATCGGTTCTTTTTCCTTCTGGTAGGAGGATCGATCGGACCGACGAAGTCGATGCCCCACTTCTCAAATGGCTTCAAAGGAAGGACAGGTTGTAGTGGCATGGCACTTGTCTTGGTGGGTTTCCCCATTCTTTGACAAGCATCACATCTTTTACAGTAATCATAGGCATCCTTATGAATGGTAGGCCACCAATAACCTGCTAGCAGAGCCTTCCTGGCTGTAGCTTCTCCTGCAAAGTGACCTCTGCATGGCTCGTCATGGCAAGCCTTCAGAACAATCCCAATCTTCTCTCCTGCAACACATCTTCGGAGCACTTCATCTTTGCCTTTCTTGTACAGTGCACCACCTAGCAGGGTGTAGGGGGCTGACTCTAGCATAAGCTTCTTCCTTTCCCGACTAGAAATGCCAGGAGGATACTGATGGGTTGCTAGCAGATTGGCAATGTCTGCATACCAGGGAGTTACAGTTTCTACCAAGAATAAGGAAGCATCAGGGAGGTCTGGATCATCCTGCTCCTCGTCTGCAGTTTGTGGGATACGCGACAGATGATCAGCCAGAACATGGGAACGGCCAGGCTTAGTAATCACCTCAAAGTCAAACTCCTGGAATAAAAGGAGCCATCTCATCATTCGTCCTTTCACATCTGCTTTGTTCATCAAGAAGGATAGGGCCTCATGATCCACATAAAATTTAAAGTGGGTGGATAGGAGGTAATGGCGAAACTTCTCTAGGGCAAACACCATTGCCAAGCACTCCAGCTCGGTCACTGTATAGTTCCGTTCCCTATCAGTGACTTTTCGGCTTGCGTAGTAGATCGGTTGATCCAACTTCGAGGAGCCTTTCTGGCAAAGGACAGCACCTAAGCCTTCAATTGATGCATCAGTGTGTACATGGAACTCTTTCGTCCAATCAAGAGGTTGCAAAATGGGTGCCTCAATCAGACACTGCTTCAAAGTGTGGAAGGCTTTGTCACATTCGTCCGTCCAAGTAAACTCTGCATCTTTCCTCAGAAGCTTGTGCAAGGAGGTTGCCTTTGTCGCAAAATGGGCTATAAACCTTCTGTAGTAACCCACATGGCCTAGGAATCCCCTCAACTGTTTGAGGTTGGTGGGTGCTGTCAGAGCTGCGATCTTTTTAATCTTTGCAGGGTCTGTTGATATCCCTTGTGCAGAGACAATGTGGCCCAACAGGACTCCAGAAGAGACCCCAAAGATGCATTTGTTGGGGTTGAGGGAAATCCCATACTCTCGGCATCGATCAAAGCATTGCTCAAAATGTCCCCAGTGTTCACTAATCAAACTATAGACACAGAAGTCATCCAAATATACCTCAATAAAGTTGTGTAGATGATTTTGAAATGCAGCCATCATGACTCGCTGGAAAGTAGCAGGGGCATTGAAGAGCCCAAATGGCATCACTCGGTAAGCATAGATTCCCCATTCTGTGGTGAAGGTTGTCTTGGATTGGTCTTCTTCCGTGATTTGGACTTGGTTATATCCGCTGAATCCATCCAGAAGAGAATAAAGTTCATGTCCTGCCACTGTGTCCAACAGTTGATCTGTGAAAGGGATAGGAAAGTGATCCTTCTTCGTCTTGGAATTGAGCTTTCGGAAATCCACACATATACGAAGCTTGCCATTCTTCTTGGGTACAACCACGATGGGTGAAACCCATTCACTATTTGCCACTGGATAAATGAACTCCGCTTCTAGAAGCTTGAGCAGCTCCGCTTTCACCAATGTGGAATAATTCGGATTCATTCGCCTCTGTCGTTGCCGTACTGGCTTGGCATCAGGCTCCAAGTCAATATGATGTTGACATATTGTAGGATCAATCCTCTTTAGGTCTTTGTAAGACCATGCAAACACGTCCAAATTTTCTTTCAACAAGTTGTACAAGGTTGACAACTCCTCTTCTGGGAGACTTCTACCCACCTTCAAGTGGCGTTCAGTGCCTTCTGCATCCACAAAGGTTAACTGCCTTTCACCTTCTACTTCACGGATGAAGGTCCCGCGGACCGCTTCTGGATACAGATCCGACTCCTTCAAGGGAGTGGTGTCCTCGTCTGATGTCCCACTAGAACCCACTTCTTCTTTTGGTGGAGACTTAGGTTGCTCCTTAAGATGTTGAAATGGGATTAGAGCCATTTCGGGTTTGGTTTCAAGAGTAATTACCTCTTGGCTTGAAGACTCATCTTCTGATGATATATCCAGGAACGTCACATAACAGGGACCCTCTGATGCCTGTTGGGTTTGTGGGACTGGTACTTGTTGGCACGGTGCATCATCATCATCTTTCTTTGGCAAGGATGGGTTAGGACGGCAGGAGCCACTCTTGAAAGATGGCTTGTTCTTCTTAATCCATCTTTTATAAAGGTTTTGCATATGAGAAGATCCATTTACCAGACCAAATGGTACCATCACCATTCTGTCCCATAGCATGAGCTCATCTACTTCTGATGCTTCTGGAACTTCTTCCTCAAATGTATCCTCTTCAGGTGGGATAGACTCTTCCGTTTCACTTTCATAATCTTCTTCGTCCATATCATATCCATCCTCTTCTATCTCTGTCTCTGCTTCTGCTTCTGCTTCTGCTTCTATCTCTGCTTCTGTCTCTGCTTCTGTCTCTGCTTCTGTTTCTGTCTCTGTAGGAGCTCTGTAACAGAAGAACAGATTCTCTATTTCCTCTTCTGCCGCTGTCTCTGCTCTGGCCATGTAACAGGGAGAGCAGTACATCCATGCTTCTATCTCACTGTCAGAAGTGATTTCAGAAGTCATTCCCGGTTCAGGCAGAAAGTATTCACCCATTAATAATGGCTTTGCATCTTTTGGAAGTCGGCTTACAGTATCCACTCTTAAGGAATGTGCCACTGTTTTCTTGGGAAGGATCTGTTTGACAGCATCTTCGTCTGCTGATGTTCCATCCGTAACCTCATTAGGGGAGTCAGAAGACAATTCCAAGGAGGTGGATCCATGTCCTTTTTGAGAACCATACAATTTCAGCACCACTTTGTTGGGTCCTCTACCCAAGGTCAAGGTTCCTTTGAACCAATCCGTCCTTGCTCTGGCTTCGAAAAGCCATGGTCTGCCCAGTAACAGAGGATAGGATGTACCATAAGAGTTTGGCTTCACCACCAAATAGGTTAGCCAATAATCTTTTCCAGCCACTGTAGTCTTCACATATGGGAGAATGCCCAAAGGCTTGATTCTACTCTGATCCGCCAGTCTGATGAGCCACTGGGTGGGTTGCACACCTTGTAGGCCTAGATCCTTCATTGTCACATCCGTCATAATGTTTACTGATGAACCACCATCAATCAGTGCATTTGCAATGAAGCAGCCTTCTATCCACACGCCAGTCTCTGGGGTACCCGGATCTAGGAAAGCATTAGCCACATCCACTTCTTTTACAGGCTCTGGAGCCTTGTTGGGCTTTGTTGCTGTTGAGGGAGCAATCCTTAAACCACGTCGTCTTGTCAGTATACTTTTGAATCTTTTCCGGCAACTGGGGGACAACATCAATAATTGTCGGAATGTGAGATTTGGTCTAAAGGTATCTAGATCTCTAACTAGATCGTATTCCTTAATAGGATCCACTGGCTTCTCTAACCGGTTAGGGAATGGGGCAACACCCATTTTCATTTTCCCTCTTTCTTCCAACAAAGGCATCATGGGAACTTCTTCTGCCACTTGTGGCACGTCCTCCTCTTCTGTATCCTGGACCTCTGGTTCTGTCTTTGTAACTCTCTGTGGCACTGTAGGGCTCTGTATGGCATTGTTAGGCTCTGTTCTGTGCTGTTCTTCTGGTGGAAGACTGAACTTCACTGTTCTGGCAGGAGGGTTATTTTCTTTCTGGATAGGTGGTTCCTTCTGCTTTGCACGCGTGATGGCAGCAACTTCCAATTCCACTAAATTGGAGGTAGGCTCTTGGGCCTTGGACGGACTATCAGTAGCACTGTTTTTCACTGGGGCTGGACTTGGACAGTCTTTTGCAGTGTGGCCTTCTCCTTTGCATCGACTGCATAAGGGCTTATAATCCACTGACCTTCGAGGATTTGGACAATTTGGTGAAATGTGTCCCTTTTCTCCGCATCTGTAACATTTCACTTTTGATCTCTGACCACCGCCAGACTGTCTTCCTCTGTAACTTTGAGAAGGAAATCTTCTGGGTCCGAAATTAGGACCAAACTCTCTAGGCTTGGGTCCAATATCTTGTGTTGTCATTTTGGATTCCAGCAGGTTGAATCTTGTGTCTTCTTCCTTCCTTCTCCTATCATGCATCTCCTTCAAAGAGCAAATGTCCTCTGTATGGTTCTTCCGCAAACAGTAGGAACAGAAGGCCCCAGGAATAGTTGGTTTTCGTGTACATTCAGTGGCTAAATGGCCTGCTTGATGACACTTACCACACCAAGTATTTGACCGCATCACATCTCTTCCTGCTCCTGCAACGTTGGATATGCTCGCGGTATTCACTTTCAACGTCTGTAGCTGCTCTGTAATCACATCCATCAACTCCTTTTTGATGTTTGCAACTGAGTTGGATAAATAATCCTTCAAGCTTTCTCCTCCTGACGTACTGGCAGGAGGGTTTTGAGGAGTTTCTGTAATCACTGCATAAATTGGTTGGGCTGGTACAGAGGGGTCTCTGTTCTGGTTCTGATTCAGTGCTCCTGTTTGAACTATTGGCTATTGGCTCCAGTTGGTAGGATTCCACTGTTGCTACTGATTTGTCATTGAGGAAATTGGTTGGGACCATTGTTGTTGTGGGTGAACCACCATTTGAGGCATGGATTGTGGCCATTGTGGATTTGGTGCACTGTACTGTGATACCGGGGGCATCTGTTGGTAGGGATAGGGAACAGTCCCTGGAACTGCATTTGGTGGATACATCATTCCTGGCATCAGAGGAGGTAGGACTCCTCTTCCTGTATTCATTGCTAATCGAGGTTCCACTTCATCGTACAGTCTTGCACCTTCCGTTGCAGCTTGCAGTGTGGTTGGTCTTTGCAGCTCCACAAACTTACGGACTTCTGGTTGTAATCCTCTGAGAAACACCCCCTTCTGAATGCCATAATCTAGATTATGGTTAGTCCATCTCTTCAGGATGGATTCCATTCATGAGACATAGGCTTCCACTCTTTCTCCAGAGGACTGACTTAGGTTCATAAATTCCTCTCTCATCCGCTCTTCAAAACCTTCACGCCTAAATTTAGTGAGGAAGGCCAACTTCAGGTCGTCCCATGTGCCAAAAGTTCCTGCTGCTTGTCTCTCATACCACTGAAACGCCGCGCCCTTGAAAGTGGCGGGGAATATCGCTAACCAATGCTCAGGGGTTCTGGCATTGTTAGCCACACACGCTACCATAAACTCTGCTACATGAAGATCGGGGTCTTCATTGTACTCTGTCAAGATTGTGGGAGAGAAGGAAGGAGTCTCACTTGTAGCTTTCTTGCTTGCACAATGGGGGAAGACACACAAGGGTGGAGGCTGAAAACTGTTTTTCTCTTCTTAGTTGTGTAAGCCAAAAGAACTCTAGTACAAAGAAATAGAAGAACCCTCTATATGGGTCTCAAACCAAACTCAACTAACTAAGGTGGCATACTAACTGAGCCACGAACTAGAGTAGATAAGGATAGCTATCATGTAGCTATTATTCATGGGCGGTGTACCAACCACGTCTGCAACTGACAAGTCGGTGACATAAATACACAACGGTCACCCTGGCGTATCACGAGTGGAGCTCGATATCTCAACATACTCTCCCTTAAAAGCTGGCAATGGGACTACATTCGCTGGCCTGTCATCAATATTTCCAGGATGGATCTGGCTTGGAAGTGGACCTCCAGCAGGAGGAGGAAGGGCTTGATGTGCCATTGGGACTTCTGTAAAGAGTTCCACAAGGGCGTCAAAGGCAGCTTCTACTGCTAGCTCGTTCTCAGCCTTGATTTTTGCTTTCTCTCTTCTCACGTACCTCTGGACTCGTTCTAACGCTTGCCTTTTTATTGCGTCATTCATCAAGGGGTTGGCTCCACTATGTTGTTAGTGCTCCACAGAGGGTTAACAGAAGGCTTCAGTCTCTGGAGGACTCTCTTGCCAACATTTCTTCTACTTCTTTCTTTTCAACGTCCCTGAATTTTGCTTTCATGCCACTGCACAGAGGAAGGTATTCGGTTCTGAAGGTGTCAAAATGCATATGTCTGAGCATTGTGGTGGTGCCATCATCATAGTAATGCCAACTTCTGATGGTTTCAATAGTGTATGTTGTGAAAAACACTCTGTCTACCAGCTTCCAGTGGGTTGCTAATTGAACAAACAGAAGATTATCAGTACACCAAGCATCCCATGTATCTTGCTGTTGAGCGTCTACGAACAAATTCCAACTCTTTTCCTTCTTGTCTTTGTGAACCTCTACAGACCAAGACTCTTGAAGCTTCTTCACAATCTCCCATTTGATGTTGTTTGGAAACTTTTCAATGAATGCCAAATCTTCCATGGATGGTCATTCTCTCTGTTTCTGCTCTTCAGTTTGTTCCCAAACAGTTTGCCACCAAGATGCAAGTTTCTGCTGCTTCAACAGGAAGAGGAAACTGTCCACCACATAAAGCATGCATCATGATGGTGATGTGTTTCCGCCATTGTGGGATGAACTTCTTGTGGAAAGTGGCTTTGATTATAAGGAATTCCAACTCTTCAGTGGAAGAAGGAACTTTACAAACATCCATTGAATTCTTCTCTTCTTGGCAATGCCATTTCCTTCATTTTCAGCCTCTTCTGGTGCTTGTTGATGGCAAGTTTCCCCGGCTGCGCACCAAAAACATGGAGCCCCGAGAGGAACACCAAGGAAAAGGGAATTCTCTTGCAAGAAAATCTATCTTGTAACATCAACAAGCTTGTTTATCATGTTTCATATGATCACAATGAAGAAAAGAACACCAGGCACAACAAATCTTCATGCAGCATCATGTAGATCTCCCACGGTTTTTAATAAAATCAGCCATATTCTTCAACATCTTCACAAAATCCATCAATAGAACAAAGAAAGCAAAGGAATACACCATCTTGAAATGGAAATACATCACATGGTATTCATCTTCAATATCTTCATAGTCTTCTCTCTCAATCTCTCATATACAATCACTCTGTTTGAGTAGAATTGGCTATCTCTGACTCTCTCTCTCTCTCTCCATCAATAATACATCATATCCTCACTACAATCTCTCAAAATTCACTCTCAATAATCACTCTTAGGTCGTGGATACCCCTCCCAAGAGGTATATCTGATATGAAGAGTCACCAGAGCCACTACAGTGTCTTTTCATAGCTCACTACTGTCACTTCACTCTAGTCTTCACTTGAATCTTCAGCAGCTACTTCTTCCACTTCCTTCAGCTCTTTTGCACTTGTATTCACCTCTTTCCAAGGCTAGAAAACTTTCCCAAAGTCACACATACATTCCACAGAACACTTACAGAAGCATACAGAACAGTCTACAGAACAGTACCAGAACAGCTACAGTACAGAACAGAACAGAAACAGAAGCTCTACAGAAGACCTACAGAAGGTTATAGAAGGTCATCAAAACTACATAACTCATTCTCAAACCATTCCAAACTCTCACAAACCATTCAATAAACTTTCACAATATCTCATTCTTCATCAATCAATACTCCATTCCTCCTTACAGAAGACAATCAGAACAAAACATACCAAAACAGAGCAAAACAGAACAAAATAGAAGGTATACAGAACCAATCAGAATCTGTCAAAACATCACAGAACCACCAATAAACATCATGATCTTCCAAAACACAATCAATATCATCCAAAACACTCTCAAACCACTTCCAAATCAATTAATCATCTCATAAAATCAACCATTCAGCTCTCAAAAACAACAAAAATCAGCCAAAAAACAAGTCATTTCAATACTCAACAAATGCCCACCTTCAGAGTAGAAATGACCAGCTATCTGCAACCAACTTGGAGGCGCATAGCCAGCTCGAAAAAATTAGACAAGACGTTGCAGAGCTGGATCAATTGAGGGCAGAACAGGTGCGCAGGTTATAGGCGACGCAGGACCAACTCAACGAGCAGATTGCAGAGCAGCACCGAGAGCAGTCCCGCTTGCACCAGGAGCTCGAAGCCCAACAACAACAGCTTATGGCAATGACCCTCTAACAGGGGGAAAAGCCTGGAAGACATGGAGAAGCGGGCAAAGGAATGGGCAAATCATAACGAGCAGAGAGTGCGGGACCTAGCACGCCGGCTCGCCAAGGCGGAGGGCGACAAAGTGATGGTTGAAAACCAGGCAGAGGCAGCCCAACTTGCTATGATGGCTCAGTAGCGCACTTTCATCAACACGCTACTCCACACCACCCACTCAGAAACAGAAGAGGCCAATGATCAGTTGCAAAGAAAGCTAACCATTGCGCGCAAGGCCCTTACGGCAGGCCTGCACGTACCACTGCAACTAGGAGGCCCTCCGCAGAGCCTGGAGGAACAAAGGAAATGTCTGGCACAAGCAGGACTGACAACACAGGAGATGGATGACATGGGTTTCACTGAGGAGAAAACACAGGAGGAGGAGCAAGTGGAAGGGGGTGAGCACGAGCTTGAACTAGGGCCTCAAGACGAGGAATATGCCCCGCCACCCCCTCAACCCCAACAAACTGAAGTGCCACCCCATGACGCACCCGTTGAACGAAGAGCGGCCCACACCACCCGAAGGAAGGAACTGGTGGAGAAGGCAAGAAGAAAACTCAAGGCCAGACCCGCCCTGAAACAGCCTGCCCCTTTCCCGTTGCGCACCCAAGACTCCCCCGCTGAGTACCGTGCTGAGATGATTATCTAGGAGCAGCAGGAGTATAGCCGAGACCCCTTCGACCTACGCTTCGAGTTTCCCACTGCCGTGAATAGGGTGCTACACATTCTGTTGGTGGAGGATGTCATCGCCATGGGGGTCCGGCTCAAGGCTAGATGGTTAGAAGAGCGTGAGGCCCACCCAACTGCTTGGGGGACCGAGGACCCCGAATTTTGGCAAGACAAAGTCCTCCATGTACCTCGCACCATGGAAGGCTATAGTTCCCAACCCACCTGGAGGCATCGCATTTTTTATGTCAACCTGGAGGCGTGGATGGCGTTTTGCAACACCCTCCCTTCGGAAAGGAACGACCCCACCTTTATGCCGTTTCCTCGAAGGGTAGGAGTGGATTTTAACCCGTCCATCCACGGCAGGTTTGACTTTCCCGTTATTTATAATGCCAACACCACTTCCCATAGGAATGCTCTTCTCTTCACCCTGCCCGACTTGTATAGCTCCATAAATAAATTCCTTACTGAATTCTCTTCTTGCCCTGACCCAACCTTCATCACCACCTGTAACTACCTTAGATTAATTAGAATCCTAGTACACCAGGAACCTGCACCCCAAGAGCGCCACCTTCCGCCCCTTTATTTTGATCCCAATGCCATAGACAGCACCACCATGACTCGTCTCATGATGCGTGCTACCCTTTTGCCATCCTTCTGTGGTGCACTGCTGGAAGACATGAATGATAGCAAGTTCACACAGTGCAACCACCCCTTTCTCTCCACCACCACCCTTAAAATCCGCCTCCACACTAAAGGCTACTTGCTAAGCCGAAAGTTCCTCAACAAGGCTCCCCGGCCTCCGCCCACCCTTCCCCACCATTCGGATGATGAGGGGTAGAACTCCCGTTATCCCTTGTGCTGTTGCCCCCATGTAACCATGGCAAAAAAAAAAAAAAGTCTTGAACACAGTCAAAGGTGTACTTCATCTCCCCATTACCACCCTTCTGCTCCATGCGGCCCCCGCCGCCCAGTCTCCTAACTACGTAATATTTAAATATGCACACGCACGGCACTCATATAATACCTACACAGAACTAATTCACAGTTTGGGTCCTCAAATGCAGGACAACACTCTCAGCTTGCTTAGAGTTCGACCTGTCTCCCAAACTAAGTCTTGTGCACAATACAGAGACTAGCACCACCGCTAGGGAGAGACCACCTGACAGGTTTTCAATTGCAGGTGTCGACAACCACAACCCAAGTGGCATTCATTCTTCATCAACCTCCCATGCTGATTTCCCACCCAACATCCAGCGAGCCGGTAAAATCATCCAACGCGGCATTCCCAACCAACCCCCGCATACCCAGTCACCAGGGCAGACCCCAAGCCCATGTCCCCCCGAAGTCTTCAGTGCCTACCACCACTTGCTCCCTACGCCAGTAAGTGCCATGGGACTGGCACTCGTCTAGGAGGGGGGCAATGTTAACCCCAACACGACGAGAGCGAAAGAAAGTGGAAAAGACGCGGGGCAAAGGCGGAAAGAAGGTAGCCCGACGGAAGGAAAAGAAGGAGAAAAGCCCAAAAGCGCAAGGACAACTGTTAAAGACCAAGGCAACCACAAAAAGGGAAAGGCGCATAAAAAGCGCACCCTAAAATCTTGTAAAAGAGTGCCGGGCTCTCACCCATGCTATTTGTAAATATAGAAGGGTAGTGAAAAGGAAGCAAGGAAGAGAAAAGAACAATGGAAAACAGGGCCTGGGCTATGACCGGCCATGTAAAAAAGGGAAAAAGGGAATGACCGCCCAAAAGGGAAGTAGGGTTTTGTATATAAAGTTGAAAAGTGAATGAAGAGCTCATTCTTTGGTGTGGCAAAACTAGTCTTCATCTTCCTCTCTTCTTCTCCCCTTCTTTCTTGTGTATGCTCTTGAGAGAGGGAGTGTGAGAGTGTGAGGGAGTGAGTGTGTGAGAGAGTGAGGAATCAAGAGGATGAAGCTCTCCACCATCTCCTCTTCCCTTCTCCTCTTCTCTCTTCTTATCTTCTCTTGCACGCGCTGCTATGGAGGATGAGGCTTGGAGATGGAGAAGGCTTGAGGATGCTTGAGCTAGCATCAAGAATCGTGGAGCTACCGAAGTGTGAGAGAGAGGAGGGTACTCGATCAAGCATCAAGGTAAGTTCACTGCATTCGTAGGTTGGACGGCGTGTCGGCTAGGTGAGAGATGGCCATGAGAGCTCGCTTGGAACGCTTGAAACAATAAGCGGTCCGTAGGTCTTGGCGGTTGAGCAAAAGCTCCCACAAGGTCGCGAAGGACCACTAATTCCTCTTCTGGAAGATTGAGACCCACTTTCAGGTGGTGTTCGGTTCCTTCAGCATCCAGGAACGTTACTTGTCTTTCACCTTCCACTTCGCGGATAAATGTCCCACGGATTGCTTCTGGATAGAGGTCTAGCTCTTTCAAGAGAGTAGTATCCTCATCTGATGTTCCACTAGAACCAGTATCCTCCTTCTGAACAGATGACTCATTTGTCTATTTAAGTTGCTAGAAGGGTATCAGAGCTTTATTTTCTTCGGTGTGAGTGGTAACTTCTTCTGGACTTAGGGATTCATCTTCAGAAGATGCATCGAGGAATGTCACATAGCACAGACCTGCTAGAGGCCGTGGCTTTGAGAGCTTGGGCTTCTATTGGCAGTGGGCATCATCATCATCTTTTCTTTTGACTAAACATTCAGGGCGACAAGAGCCACTGGTGAACTTAATTATTATGCTTTTAATCCATTGCTTATACAAATTTTGCATGCTTTGTGGTCCATTGACCAACCCAAACAGAACCATGGTCATTCCATCCAGTACCCTGAGATATTTGGCCTCTGAGGTCTCTATAGGAACATTAACCTGATCATCCGCTATTAGAGGGAATTCTTCATCTGCACTTTCATAGCCTACTTCATTTTCTTCCTCATCAGTTTCATCCTCATCCTCTAGAGGCTTTGACTCTACTTCTGTAGAGGCTCTGTAGGAGAAGAACACATCGTCTGCCTCTGCTTATGTCACCAGTTCTGACTCTGCTTCTACCCCTCACTCTGTATCTGTTACTATCTCTGTATCTGTCTCTGTATCCGATGTGTCTCTGTTCCATAGCCGCTCTGTATCTACTCTACCTCTGTACTGTCTCTGCTCTGTAACTATATTATCTCTGTACTGACTCTGCTCTGTCTCTATGACTGTCGTGTAACAGGGAGAACAATACATCCATGCTTCTATTTCACTGTCAGAGGTAATTTCAGAGGTTAATTCTAGTTGAGGCAGGAGGTATTCACCCATAGACAAGGATTTTACTTCACTTGGCAGTTGGCTTATAGTGCCCACTATTAGGGACTATGCCTCTGTTTTCTTAGGAAAGATTTACTTAACGGCTTCTTCATCTCCTAATGTACCATCTGTTGCCTCGTTAGAGGAGTTAGTTATGACTTCAATGGATGTCCATCCATTGCCTTTTTGCGAGCCATACAACAGAGGGTATGAGGTCCCATAAAATTTTGGTTTGACCACCAAATATGTCAGCCAATAGTCTCTTCCTGCAAGGGTTGTTTTTACGTATGGGAGGATGCCCAACAGTTTAACTCTACTTTGTTCTGCCAATCGGATAAGCCACTATGTAGGTTGAATTCCTTGCAACCCTAAGTCCTTCATTGTGACATCCGTCATTATGTTTACTGATGAGCCTCCATCAATCAATGCATCTGAAATGAAGCATCCTTCTATCCATACACTAATCTTTGGGATTCCAGGATCTAGGAAGGCATTAGCCACATCTACTTCCTTTACAAGCTCCATGGCCTTATTGGTCTTGGTTGCTGTTAAAGGAGCGATTCGGTTAGTCCATCTCTTCAGGATGGATTCTAATCACGAGACATAAGCTTCTACTCTTTCTCCAGAGGACTGACTTAGATTCATGAACTCCTCTCGCATCCACTCTTCAAAACCTTCACGCCTGAATTTAGTGAGGAAGGCCAAGTCCCATGTGCCAAAAGTTCCTGCTGCTTGTCTCTCATACCACTGAAACGCCGCACCCTTGAAAGTGGCGGAGAATATTGCTAATCAATGCTCAGGGATTCTGGCATTGCTAGCCACACATGCTACCGTGAATTCTGCTACATGAAGATTAGGGTCTTCATTGTACTCTCCCTTAAAAACTGGCAATGGGACTACATTTGCTAGCCTGTTCATCAATATTTCCAGGACGAATCTGACTAGGAAGGGGACCTTTGTCAAGATTGTGAGAGAGAAGGAAGGAGTCTCGCTTGTAGCTTTCTTGCTTGCACAATGGGGGAATACACACAGAGGTGGAGGCTGAAAACAGTTTTCCTCTTCTTAGTTGTGTAAGCCAAAAGAACTCTCATACAAAGAAATAGAAGAACCCTATATATGTGTCTCAAACCAAACTCAACTAACTAAGATGGCATACTAACTGAGCCAAGAACTAGAGTAGATAAGGATAGCTATCATGTAGCTATTATTCATGGGCGGTGTACCAGCCGCGTCTGCAACAACTGACAAGTCGGTGACATAAATACACAACGGTCACCCTGGCATATCACGAGTGGAGCTCGATATCTCAACACTCCCCCTCGAGCTCAATCCCAATTCGTGCACACCAAGCAGGTCTCTGAACTTGCGCAGCTTCTCTGCGCCCAATGCCTTCGTGAATATGTCAGCTACCCGATCCTCTGTGCTGACATAAACTAGATCAATAAGACCTAGTAAAACCCTCTCTCGCACATAGCGATAATGCATCTCAATGTGCTTTGTTCTAGCATGATAGACTGGGTTATTTGCCAAGTGTATACTACTCATGTTGTCACAATAAATGACAACTGGCCCATCTGTAGGCTGATGCATATCATAAAGTAGCTTATGCAACCAAGCTACTTCACATGCAGCCATTGCTGCACCCCTGTACTCAGCCTCTGTGCTGGACAAGGCAACTGTAGGCTGTTTCTTACTGCTCCAAGTGACTGCAGCACTCCCAAAAGAGAACACATATCCACTGGTAGATCGTCTATCAGAAATACTACCAGCCCAATCAGCATCAGTGTATCCATGCAACTGTATCTGAACCCCAGTCTCATAAAATAGTCCATACTGCAATGTGGACTTCACATACCTGAGTATGCGTCTAGCCGCATCCAAATGCGGTTTCCTTGGAGCCTGCATAAACTGACTTAAGCCGCATCCAAATGCGGTTTCCTTGGAGCCTGCATAAACTGACTTACCAATCCAACAGCATAGCTCAAATCTGGCCTGGTAATAGTCATATAAATCAAGCTTCCTACTATGCGTCTGTACATAGTAGGGTCTTCCAAAAGCTCACCTGCATTTGTGCTCAGCTTCACATTCTGCTCCAAAGGAACTGAAATAGGCTTACAGCCTGTCATCCCATATTTGGATAGCATGTCCAATCCATACTGCCTCTGCAAGAGCTGTATCCCACTTGGTGATCTAATCACCTCAATGCCCAAGAAATAACGCAGCTCTCCCAAATCCTTCATCTCAAACTTCTGCTTCAATAGCATTTTCACATGAAGGATATCTTCATCACTGTCACCTGTCATAATCAAATCATCAACATAAATTACAAGTAGCATATTACCTTTCTCTGTTTTTCTCACATAAAGTGAGAAATCTGCCTTGGAAATCTGAAAGCCAATAGTGACAAGATACTGTCCTATCTTGTCAGACCATGCTCTAGGTGCTTGCTTCAAGCCATACAAGGCTTTCTTCAACCTGCAAACAAACTCAGGATGAACAGCATGCACATAACCTGGTGGCTGCTCCATATAGACCTCTTCTTGCAAATCACCATGTAAGAAGGCATTCTTTACATCCATCTGATGTAAAGACCATCCCTTTGATGCAGCCATAGTAATGGCTGCTCTTACAGTTGCCATCCTTGCAACTGGACTGAATGTTTCTTCATAGTCAATGCAATATGTTTGTGCATACCCCTTGACTACTAATCTTGCCTTGTATCTGTTCACAGAACCATCTGCATTGTGCTTCACCTTATAAACCCACTTACAACCAATTGCATTCTTACCTTTAGGCAAAGGTACTAACTCCCATGTAGCATTTGCTTCCAAGGCATCCATTTCTTCATCCATGGCTTTCTCCCATTTTTCTTTTCCCATGGCTTGCTCAAAAGAAGTGGGTTCTGGTTCCTGTATCACCTTGACCATATATGCATAGTGAATGGCTGTAAATCCATCATATTTCAGCCTATCCACAGGATACCTAACTCTGGTAGACCTGCGCAAAGTGGGTTCACTCCCAGGTGCTCTCAAAACATCCCTAGTCTTCCTTACTCCAGGTGTAACAATAGAAGGAATACCCAACTCATCATCAATGCTCTGTTCTGAGCCACTGGATTCACCATCCACATAAGAGTGACCTGCATTCACATCAAACATGGGCTGATCTACCTTCTCTTTTCCTTTTCGTGATACCTGCATACCATTATCTGCATTGCTTTGAGAAGATTCTCCTGATCTCAATCTGCCTATCCATGGAGAAGAATGTGAACCACTGCTAGAGGACGCTCCAGATCCACTAATATTTTGTGACTGCTGCTGTGAATTCTGTGCAGCATTACCATTTTGTGCATCTACATCATCAATCATATTTACTAGTTTATACCAGCTACTCATCTCATCAAAAACAACATCTCTGCTCATTGTAAACTTACGAGTAGAAGGGTTATAGCATCTATACCCTTTTTGCTGCAGAGAGTAACCAATAAAGATGCACTTCTCAGCTTTTGGATCCAACTTGGATCTCAACTCATCTGACACATGTACATAGGCAATGCAACCAAAAATTTTCAAGTGAGAAATATCTGGTTTCCTACCAGTATACCTCTCCTCTGGAGTCATCCCATGTATTGCTACAGTGGGAGTCCTATTCATTATGTAGACTGCTGTAGCAACTGCTTCAGCCCAATAAAAATCTGGCAAGTCTTTTTCATTGAGCATGGCACGAGATACCTCTCCAATATGCCTGTTTTTCCTTTCTACAATTCCATTTTGCTGTGGGGTATGACTGCATGAATATTGCTGCTTTATGCCATGCTCCTGCAAGAACCTTGCAAACTCATTTGAGAGGTACTCTCCCCCTCCATCTGACCTTAGGCATTTTATTTGCAAGCCTGTTTCTTTTTCAGCCATGGCTTTAAGGGTTTTGAAATGCCCAAAAACTTCACTTTTCTTTTTCATAAAATACACCCAAACTTTTCTGCTATAGTCATCAATAAAAGTGACAAAATAATGACAGCCTCCAAGAGATGCAGCTTTAGTAGTCCACACATCAGAGTGGATTAATTCCAATGGCTTCTCACTCTCTTGAACATGTCTAGGAAATGGTTTCCTTGCCTGTTTTCCAAACTGACAGGCTTCACATACCTTATGCATTTCTGCAACCTTGAATTTTGGCAATCCTGCAACAATATTTTGGGCCTGCATTGATTTAAGTCACTGTACATTAACATGACCAATGCGTTTATGCCAGATATCAATATCTGCAACTACACCGGTCCCATGTGCAAACATTGCTGCACTCAATTCAGACATGTCTACATCCAACATAAACATTCTGCCCTTCTTCTTTCCTTTTGCTATCAAGCGACCTTTATTTTTCATATCCTCAACAAAGCATCCATGAGGATTAAATCTGACCTGCAAGCCCTGTTCAACCATTTGACCAACAGAAACCAGATTCTTGGTGATATTCGAGACATGAAATACATCGGACATGTATTTCTTTTTCCCATCCTGCATAGACAAAGGAATTTTTCCAATCTGCACAATAGGATGTGCAGTATCATCACCAGTCTCCACAAATCCTGGTTTTTCCATTTTCCTTGCATCCTCCATCCATTCTGCATGACCTGTCATGTGGTTTGATGCACCTGAGTCAACATACCATACATCATTGCTTTCTTCTGCACTTGTCACAGAATTGTTCATGTGCTGCACCATGAACAAATGCTCATTTCTATCATCACCCTGTCTACTAGAAGATGCATAATTCCCTTGTTGCAGTTTTCCATTCATAACGTCATTCTGCTTTTTATAGCAGTCTTTAGCCATATGACCCATTTTACCACAGTAGTAGCATTCAACATTACTATTTGCATTTTGACCTCTTTGCCATCCACCACGACCTCTTTGGCTCCCCCTGCCTCTAGAGTTGCCACGTCCTCCTCCATAGGACTGGTTTTCTTGAGTTTGCTGCATATTCTGATTTCTACCACGGCCTCCAAATCGGCCTCCTCTACCTCTGCCTCTACCTCTTCCAGTATTTGAGTAGAAGACAGCTTCTTTTGAAGTTCCTCCTAAAGAAGATGCACCACCATTTCTCTAGTCCTCAGAAATTAGAAGAGCAATCAACTCCTCAAAATCAGGAAATCTTTCACGAACTGAAATGGATGTCCGAAACTGTGCATAATCCTTTCCTAGACCATTCAAGGTCACGGAAACTAAATCATCATCTTCCACTGGTGACCCAATGGAAGCAAGTGCATCTGCAATCTTCTTCACCTTCATGTGGTAGTCATTGATGCTCATATTTTCTCTTTGCACATTATGCAACTCTTGCTTGAGCTGCATTTTCCTGGCTTGCGTATTTGTGCTATACATTTTTGACAAAGTATCCCATGCCTCCTTTGGCGTACTTGCATCCTGAATATGCACAATCATAGAGTCTGAAATGCTGATAGACAGCCAGTACATAACTTTCCTGGCTCTCTCATGCCATGTTTTAAATGCCTGCATTTGCTGTTGATTGGGAACATTAGGAAGAACTGGTTCTTCTTCATTTCCTGCAACAAATTCCCAATATCCTTTTCCCATAAGGAAATTCGTCATTCTAAACTTCCATGCTTGGAAGTTGTTCTTGTCAAGCTTTTCAGTGACAATCTGTGAAAGAGAATCAGATGCCATTACAGAACACTACAAAAAATTCTGTCACTGCAAAAAACACAGCTTCACCCTCACAAGGGAAAATCTGCAAAACTGGCGAAAGTGGTATTTGACCACACAGTCACTTCCTAGTGACGATTTTGCATCAACAGGCAACAGGGATGATTCTGTAACTCCCAATGTCTCTGCGCACAAGCATACGATGCAATTTCTACAGTAACTTTTCACCGACCTGTAGAACAGTGGCTGCACAGTATAAAACTGGGCCTTTTTCTAAGTGTGTGCAGAAAACTTCCGCCTCCAAAACAGGCCCCGAAATGGCCTCAAATAAAAAAAACAAGGTCGCCAAGGGCTAAAGCCCTTATCCTGTAGCATATACTGCCCTCTTGCTTCACTGCGAAGGGCGTCTCAACCTGAGACAATGCACTCCTGCACTTCCGGCTGTGCTACCTGCAGAGATCTGCTCCCAAAACAGAAAATGAAAGCAACACTGCTCCTCTTACCAGAACACCGTGAGCTTGGCTTGCTTTCTTGAGCTCCTTACCACGAACAAGGCTCTGATACCATGTCAAGATTGTGAGAGAGAAGGAAGGAGTCTCACTTGTAGCTTTCTTGCTTGCACAATGGGGGAATACACACAGAGGTGGAGGCTGAAAACAGTTTTCCTCTTCTTAGTTGTGTAAGCCAAAAAAACTCTCATACAAAGAAATAGAAGAACCCTATATATGGGTCTCAAACCAAACTCAACTAACTAAGATGGCATACTAACTGAGCCACGAACTAGAGTAGATAAGGATAGCTTGTCAAGATTGTGGGAGAGAAGGAAGGAGTCTCGCTTGAAGCTTTCTTGCTTGCACAATGGGGGAAGACACACAAGGGTGGAGGCTGAAAACAGTTTTCCTCTTCTTAGTTGTGTAAGCCAAAAAGAACTCAAGTACAAAGAAATAGAAGAACCCTATATATGGGTCTCAAACCAAACTCAACTAACTAAGGTGGCATACTAACTGAGCCACGAACTAGAGTAGATAAGGATAGCTATCATGTAGCTATTATTCATGGGCGGTGTACCAACCGTGTCTGCAACTGACAAGTCGGTGACATAAATATACAACGGTCACCCTGGCGTATCACGAGTGGAGCTCGATATCTCAACACTCCCCCTCGAGCTCAATCCCAATTCCTGCACACCAAGCAGGTCTCTGAACTTGCGCAGCTTCTCTGCGCCCAATGCCTTCGTGAATATATCAGCTACCCGATCCTCTGTGCTGACATAAACTAGATCAATAAGACCTAGTAAAACCCTCTCTCGCACATAGTGATAATGCACCTCAATGTGCTTTGTTCTAGCATGATAGACTGGGTTATTTGCCAAGTGTATACTACTCATGTTGTCACAATAAATGACAACTGGCCCATCTGTAGACTGATGCATATCATAAAGTAGCTTATGCAACCAAGCTACCTCACATGCAGCCATTGCTGCACCCCTGTACTCAGCCTCTGTGCTCGACAAGGCAACTGTAGGCTGTTTCTTGCTGCTCCAAGTGACTGCAGCACTCCCAAAAGAGAATACATATCCACTGGTAGATCGTCTATCAGAAATACTACCAGCCCAATCAGCATCAGTGTATCCATGCAACTGTATCTGAACCCCAGTCTCATAAAATAGTCCATACTGCAATGTGGACTTCACATACCTAAGTATGCGTCTAGCCGCATCCAAATGTGGTTTCCTTGGAGCCTGCATAAACTGACTTACCAATCCAACAGCATAGCTCAAATCTGGCCTGGTAATAGTCATATAAATCAAACTTCCTACTATGCGTCTGTACATAGTAGGGTCTTCTAGAAGCTCACCTGCATCTGTGCTCAGCTTCACATTTTGCTCCAAAGGAACTGAAATAGGCTTACAGCCTGTCATCCCATATTTGGACAGCATGTCCAATCCATACTGCCTCTGCAAGAGCTGTATCCCACTTGGTGATCTAATCACCTCAATGCCCAAGAAATAACGCAGCTCTCCCAAATCCTTCATCTCAAACTTCTGCTTCAATAGCATTTTCACATGAAGGATATCTTCATCACTGTCACCTGTCATAATCAAATCATCAACATAAATGACAAGCAGCATAATACCTTTCTCTGTTTTTCTCACATAAAGTGAGAAATCTGCCTTGGAAATCTGAAAGCCAATAGTGACAAGATACTGTCCTATCTTGTCAGACCATGCTCTAGGTGCTTGCTTCAAGCCATACAAGGCTTTCTTCAACCTGCAAACAAACTCAGGATGAACAGCATGCACATAACCTGGTGGCTGCTCCATATAGACCTCTTCTTGCAAATCACCATGCAAGAAGGCATTCTTTACATCCATCTGATGTAAAGACCATCCCTTTGATGCAGCCATAGCAATGACTGCTCTTACGGTTGCCATCCTTGCAACCGGACTGAATGTTTCTTCATAGTCAATGCCATATGTTTGTGCATACCCCTTGACTACTAATCTTGCCTTGTATCTGTTCACAGAACCATCAGCATTGTGCTTCACCTTATAAACCCACTTACAGCCAATTGCATTCTTACCTTTAGGCAAAGGTACTAACTCCCATGTAGCATTTGCTTCCAAGGCATCCATTTCTTCATCCATGGCTTTCTCCCATTTTTCTTTTCCCATGGCTTGCTCAAAAGATGTGGGTTCTGGTTCCTGTATCACTTTGACCATATATGCATAGTGAATGGCTGTAAATCCATCATATTTCAGCCTATCCACAGGATACCTAGCTCTTGTAGACCTGCGCAAAGTAGGTTCACTCCCAGGTGCTCTCAAAACATCCCTGGTCTTCCTTACTCCAGGTGTAACAATAGAAGGAATACCCAACTCATCATCAATGCTCTGTTCTGAGCCACTGGATTCACCATCCACATAAGAGTGACCTACATTCACATCAAACATGGGCTGATCAACCTTCTCTTTTCCTTTTCGTGATACCTGCATACCACTATCTGCATTGCTTTGAGAAGATTCTCCTGATCTCAATCTGCCTGTCCATGGCGAAGAATGTGAACCATTGCTAGAGGACGCTCCAGGTCCACTAATATTTTGTGACTGCTGCTGTGAATTCTGTGTAGCATTACCATTTTGTGCATCTTCATCATCAATCACATTTACTGGTTTATACCAGCTACTCATCTCATCAAAAACAACATCTCTGCTCACTGTAAACTTACGAGTAGAAGGGTTATAGCATCTATACCCTTTTTGCTGCAGAGAGTAACCAATAAAGATGCACTTCTCAGCTTTTGGATCCAACTTGGATCTCAGCTCATCTGGCACATGTACATAGGCAATGCAACCAAAAATTTTCAAATGAGAAATATCTGGTTTCCTACCAGTATACCTCTCCTCTGGAGTCATTCCATGTATTGCTGCAGTGGGAGTCCTGTTCATTATGTAGACTGCTGTAGCAACTGCTTCAGCCCAATAAAAATCTGGCAAGTCTTTTTCATTGAGCATGGCACGAGATACCTCTCCAATATGCCTGTTTTTCCTTTCTGCAATTCCATTTTGTTGTGGGGTATAACTGCATGAATATTGCTGCTTTATGCCATGCTCCTGCAAGAACTTTGCAAACTCATTTGAGAGGTACTCTCCCCCTCCATCTGACCTTAGGCATTTTATTTGCAGACCTGTTTCTTTTTCAGCCATAGCTTTAAGAGTTTTGAAATGCCCAAAAACTTCACTTTTCTTTTTCATAAAATACACCCAAACTTTCCTGCTATAGTCATCAATAAAAGTGACAAAATAATGACAGCCTCCAAGAGATGCAGCTTTAGTAGTCCACACATCAGAGTGGATTAATTCCAATGGCTTCTCACTCTCTTGAACATGTCTAGGAAATGGTTTCCTTGCCTGTTTTCCAAACTGACAGGCTTCACATACCTTATGCATTTCTGCAACCTTGAATTTGGGCAATCCTGCAACAATATTTTGGGCCTGCATTGATTTAAGTCGCTGTACATTAACATGACCAATGCGTTTATGCCAGATATCAATATCTGCAACTACACCGGTCCCATGTGCAAACATTGCTGCACTCAATTCAGACATGTCTGCATCCAATGTAAACATTCTGCCCTTCTTCTTTCCTTTTGCTATCAAGCGACCTTTATTTTTCATATCCTCAACAAAGCATCCATGAGGATTAAATCTGACCTGCAAGCCCTGTTCAACCATTTGACCAACTGAAACCAGATTCTTGGTGATATTCGGGACATGAAATACATCGGACAGGTATTTCTTTTTCCCACCCTGCATAGACAAGGGAATTTTTCCAATCTGCACAATAGGATGTGCAGTATCATCACCAGTCTCCACAAATCCTGGTTTTTCCATTTTCCTTACATCCTCCATCCATTCTGCATGACCTGTCATGTGGTTTGATGCACCTGAGTCAACATACCATACATCATTGCTTTCTTCTGCACTTGTCATAGAATTGTTCATGTGCTGCACCATGAACAAATGCTCATTTCTGTCATCACCCTGTCTACTAGAAGATGCATAATTCCCTTGTTGCAGTTTTCCATTCATGATGTCATTCTGCTTTTTATAGCAGTCTTTAGCCATATGACCCATTTTACCACAGTAGTAGCATTCAACATTACTGTTTGCATTTTGGCCTCTTTGCCATCCACCACGACCTCTTTGGCTCCCCCTGCCTCTAGAGTTACCACGTCCTCCTCCATAGGACTGGTTTTCTTGAGTTTGCTGCATATTCTGATTTCTGCCACGGCCTCCAAATCGGCCTCCTCTACCTCTGCCTCTACCTCTTCCAGCATTTGAGTAGAAGACAGCTTCTTTTGAAGTTCCTCCTGAAGAAGATGCACCACCATTTCTCTGTTCCTCAGAAATTAGAAGAGCAATCAACTCCTCAAAATCAGGAAATCTTTCACGAACTGAAATGGATGTCCGAAACTGTGCATAATCCTTTCCTAGACCATTCAAGGTCACGGAAACTAAATCATCATCTTCCACTGGCGACCCAATGGAAGCAAGTGCATCTGCAATCTTCTTCACCTTCATGTGGTAGTCGTTGATGCTCATACTTTCTCTTTGCACATTATGCAACTCTTGCTTGAGCTGCATTTTCCTGGCTTGCGTATTTGTGCTATACATTTTTGACAAAGTATCCCATGCCTCCTTTGGCGTACTTGCATCCTGAATATGCACAATCATAGAGTCTGAAATACTGATAGACAGCCAATACATAACTTTTCTGGCTCTCTCATGCCATGTTTTAAATGCCTGCATTTGTTGTTGATTGGGAACATCAGGAAGAACTGGTTCTTCTTCATTTCCTGCAACAAATTCCCAATATCCTTTTCCCATAAGGAAATTCGTCATTCTAAACTTCCATGCCTGGAAGTTGTTCTTGTCAAGCTTTTCAGTGACAATCTGTGAAAGAGAATCAGACGCCATTACAGAATACTGCAAGAAATTCTGTCACTGCAAAAAACACAGCTTCACCCTCACAAGGGCAAATCTGCAAAACTGGCAAAAGTGGTATTTGACCACACAGTCACTTCCTAGTGACGATTTTGCATAAACAGGAACCAAGGATGATTCTGAAACTCCCAATGTCTCTGCGCACAAGCATACGATGCAATTTCTACAGTAACTTTTCACCGACCTGTAGAACAGTGGTCGCACAGCATAAAACTGAGCCTTTTCTTGAGTGCGTGCAGAAAACTTCCGTCTGCAAAACAGGCCCCGAAATGGCCTCAAATCAAAAAAACAAGGTCGCCGAGGGCTAATGCCCTCTCCCGCAACATATACTGCCCTCTTGCTTCACCGCGAAGGGCGTCTCAACCTGAGACAATGCACTCCTGCAATTTCCGGCTGTACTACCTGCAGAGATCTGCTCCCAAAACAGGAAATGAAAGCAACACTGCTCCTCTTACCAGACCACCGCGAGCTTGGCTTGCTTTCTTGAGCTCCTTACCACGAACAAGGCTCTGATACCATGTCAAGATTGTGGGAGAGAAGGAAGGAGTCTCGCTTGAAGCTTTCTTGCTTGCACAATGGGGGAAGACACACAAGGGTGGAGGCTGAAAACAGTTTTCCTCTTCTTAGTTGTGTAAGCCAAAAAGAACTCAAGTACAAAGAAATAGAAGAACCCTATATATGGGTCTCAAACCAAACTCAACTAACTAAGGTGGCATACTAACTGAGCCACGAACTAGAGTAGATAAGGATAGCTATCATGTAGCTATTATTCATGGGCGGTGTACCAACCGTGTCTGCAACTGACAAGTCGGTGACATAAATATACAACGGTCACCCTGGCGTATCACGAGTGGAGCTCGATATCTCAACATAGCTATCATGTAGCTATTATTCATGGGCGGTGTACCAACCGCGTCTGCAACAACTGACAAGTCGGTGACATAAATACACAATGGTCACTCTGGCGTATCACGAGTGGAGCTCGATATCTCAACAACCTTGAGTCACCATGGGGACTTCTGTAAAGAGTGCTTTTAGGGCATCAAAGGAGGCTTCTGATGCGAGCTCGTTTTCAGCTTTGATTTTTGCCTTCTCTCTTCTCACATACCTCTGGACTCGTTCCAACACTTGCCTCTTTATTGTGTCATTCATCAGGGGGTTTGCTTCAACTAGTTGGTCTAGACTCAACAAGATAGTGTCAGAGAGGGCTTCAGTCTCTAAGGGATTCTCTGGCCAACATCTCCTCTACTTCCTTCTTTTCAACATCTCTGAATTCAACTTTCAAACCACTACAGAGGGGAAGTATTCTGTTCTGAAAGTATCCAAACTCATTCTTCTTAGGATTGTTGTTGCGTCATTATAATAATGCCAGCTTTTGAGGGTTTCAACAGTGTATGTTGTGAAAAACACTCTATCTACCAACTTCCAGTGGGTTGCTAATTGAACAAACATAAGATTGTCAGTGTACCAAGCATCCCATGTATCTTGTTGTTGAGCATCCACAAACAAATTCCAACTCTTTTCCTTCTTGTCTTCGTGAACCTCTATAGACCAAGACTCCTGAAGCTTCTTCACAATCTCCCACTTGATGATGTCTGGAAACTTCTCAATGAATGCCAAATCTTCTATGTATGGTCATTCTCTCTGTTTCTCCTCTTTAGTTTATTCCCAAACAGTTTGCCACCAAGATGCAAGTTTCTGCGGCTTCAACAAGAAGAGGAAACACTCCATCACATAGAGCATGCATCATGATGGTGATATGTTTCCGCCATTGTGGGATGAACTTCTTGTCGAAATTAGCTTTGATAATGAGAAATTCCAACTCTTCAGTGGAAGAAGAAACTTTACAAATATCCATTGAATTCTTCTCTTCTTGGCAATGCCATTTCCTTCATTTTCAACCCCTTCTGGTGCTTGTTGATGGCAAGTCTTCCCCGGCTGCGCACCAAAAACATGGATCCCCAAGAGGAACACCAAGGAAAAGGGAATTCTCTTGCAAGAAAATCTATCTTGTAACATCAACAAGCTTTTATTTCATTCTTTTGATCACCGAAACAAAGAAAACAACAATTCTTCACGCAGCATCATAGAAGATTTCTCCCATGGATTTGATAGAATCAACCATATTCTTCAACATCTTCAAAAAATCCATCAATAGAACAAAGAACACAAGGGAATACACCATCTTTGAATGGAAATCAATCACATATTATTCATCTTCAATGTCTTCATAGTTCTCTCTCTCAATCTCTCATATACAGTTACACTGTTTTGATAGAATTGACTATCTCTGACTCTCTCTCCTCTCTCTCCATCAATAGTACATCATATCCTCACTAAAATGCTCTCATAATAACCCTCAATAATCCTTCTTAGGTCTTGGATGCACCTCCCAAGAGGTATGTCTGATATGAAGAGTCACTAGAGCCACTACAGTGTCTTTTCACAGCTCACTACTATCATTGTCACTTAGTCTTCTCTTCAATCTTCAGCAAACAACTGTTTCTTCCACCTGTTTTAGCCCTTTTGAACTTAGATTCATCCTTTCCAAAGGTTATAAAACTTTCCCAAAGTCACACATAC
The DNA here is from genome assembly GCF_053477565.2 of Lygodium microphyllum. Taxonomy (NCBI): domain Eukaryota; kingdom Viridiplantae; phylum Streptophyta; class Polypodiopsida; order Schizaeales; family Lygodiaceae; genus Lygodium; species Lygodium microphyllum. The sequence continues at coordinate 178,356,360 of NC_141135.1, forward strand.
ATTCTATAGAACACCTATAGAAGGTCTACAGAACAGTCACAATACAGCACCAAAACAGCTACAGTACAGAGACAGAGGCTCTACAGAAGATCTACAGAAGGTCACAAAAGGTCATCAAAACCTCATAACTCATACTCAAACCATTCCAAAATCTCAAAAACTATTCAATAATCTTTCACAATATCTCAATCTTTATGAATCATCAATCCATGCTTCATACAGAAGACAATCAGAACAAAACAGAAGCTATACAGAATGTATACAGAACCAATCAGAACCTATCAAAACATCACATCTCCACTAAGAATCATCATGAACTTCTAAACATAATCAATATAATAGAAAATACTCTCAAATACTTCCCTTACAACCATACATCACTCTAAATCCATCAAAAATCAATCATTCAGACCTGAAAAACAACAAAAATTAGTCAAAATTTCAGTCTTTTTCCACTCTCAACAAGGTCACTTCCTATAATCCTCCAGCCTTGTTGGGAAGAAACATTCTTTGTAAACCCTAGCGTGGGAGAAGAGGCCATTGGTGCTGCTCTCCTACAAAAAGATCCAGAAACATCCTTCATGAGGCCTGTGTATTTTGCCATCCACCTCATGAAAGCCTCAGAGAAATCTTACACCTCCATGGAGCAACTAGTGTTGGCCCTCATGTTTGCAGTAACCAAATTTCGGCCATATTTACTTCCAAAGAGGTTTGTGATCATGACTGTGGAGGATATGTTTCCCTATGCACTACAACATATGGAAATCTCTGACAAAATAGCAAAGTGGGTGGTCCGACTTCAAGAGTTTGATTATACAATGCAGGTTGAAAAAACAACTCGAGCATGCCTGGCTAATATTTTGACAAACAAGTGCTATGAGAAAAATCTCAGGGTGAAAAGAAGGACCTTCCATCACCCCCATCCATAAAGACTCTTGTACATGCTTATAGCCTCTACTTTGATGGTGCATACAAGAGAACTAAGGATAAGGCAGCCGCAGGCATTGTTGTTTTCTCTCCTTTAGGAGAGAAAATCTATGGTAAAGGAATCATCTTAGAAGGTGTCCACTTTAACAATGAGGCAGAATATCAAGCTTTAAATCATGGTCTTTGTTGGTGTCTTAGTAATTCAATCGAGAGGTTGAATGATTTTGGGGACTCCATGCTATTGGTAAGGCAGATGCAAGGTACATGGGCATGCAAAAATACAAACCTCTCTAGTAAAATGAGAGAGGCCAAATCTCTTATGAGAAGATTTAGGGAGGCACAAGTACATCATGTGCCAAGAGACCAAAACACGGATGCCGACCATCTAGCATCATCAAAGCTGAATGAGTCAATGGTGGGAGCAGTGGCTATCAAATCCCCACTTCAGCAAGGCAAGGAAGACTTAGAAGATATTCTACACCTCTTAGAGCAAGGAGAAGCTCCCAAACACCTAACTAAAGGAGAAAGACAGTGGCTATCTCGGAAGCCTACAAGATATCGCAAGGTAAATGATAGTTTGTATTGTCTTGGTAAGGATGGTGTGCTTAGGAAAGTGCCTTCAAAGTGGGAAATTAAAGAAATCTTAAAAGCTTGCCATGATGATGTGTGTGGAGGCCACTTTGCACACGACATCACAAGTAGAAAGGTTCTACAAGCTGGCTTTACTAGGCCCAGTCTACACCGAGATGTCAAATATTGGTGTCAAACATGTGAAGAATGTCAAAAATCAGGACCACGACGGCTCATAGCAGAACCCCAAACCCCAATCAAGGTCTATGGACCCTTGAGAAGTGGGGAATCGATGCCATAGGGCCTCTACCACACACTCCATCAAGAAAAGACTATATTATCATGGGGGTAGATTACATGACTAGATGGGCCGAGGCTATGCCAACTAGAAGAATCACTGCTAAGGAAGTGAGTAAATTCATCTTTGACCACATTTGTTGTAGGTTTGGTACCCCTCTTGAAATACTATCAGATAGAGGACCAGGGTTTAGAGCTAATGTGGTGGGTGAACTCATGCAAAAGCTAAATATTCAATGACAACACTCTACCCCTTACTACCCTCATTGCAATGGATTGGTGGAGAAGGTAAATGGAATGATTTGTAAAATCATCAGCAAACAGGTACATTCAAGGCCCCGGGATTGGGACAAGCACCTTAGTGGAGCTCTATGGGCTTACAAAACGTCCTTCAAAACCATGTTAGGGTTCACACATTTTCATCTATTTTTATTATGGGACAAGAGGCTCTTTTTCCTATTGAGGTGAAATTAGCTAGCCTTCGGGTATTAGGTGGCACAATAGGCTCTCAAAAGGAGAAGTTACATCGAAGATTACTGGACCTAGAGAGGCTACAATTGGATCGTGAAGAAGCCATCAACCACTACTCCCAGGAAGCTGAGAAGCATAGAGAAAAGTTCAACAAGAAGCTAACATATAAAAACATCAAGGAGGGATCTTTAGTGCTTCGATATGATAATCACTTTGATAAAAGAAAGGATGGCAAGTTTCTCTACCGGTGGGAGGGACCATTTTCGGTCACAAAAAAATTCAACAATGGCTCCTACAAACTTCAAGACATTGAGGGAAAAGTGCACAAAACCAGGGTAAATTGATGGCGCTTCAAACTCTATCACATCAGGGTGGGGTTAGCTCAAGATACCAAAGAATGTCTAAAGGCATAAATACCTCTAGCCAAGTTGGGGGGGCTATATGACCCGAGAAAATCACAAAAAAAATATTTTTCTAACACTTTGTTGATTTTTTGTACATTTGGAGGTTTGCAATAAAGAAGAGGGTGGGAACAACCTCTTGGGAAATCCAAGAAATCACTGGATGGAAATATTTCATAAACCGGTTTACAAAGGGGGGGTGAAGAGTAAAGATCAATAGAGGAATGTGAAGGAAAAATGTGTAATGTGAAAAAAAATGACATGAAATTGATTTGGAGCCATCCAAAGGGCATGTGAGGCTCATAATGTCATGGCGTTGGAGCCTTATGATAATTCAAACAAATGGGACCCTTCTTGGATTTTTTGGTGGAAGAAAAATCATGCTCATGATTTTGTAAGATTTGTTAAAAATACTTCCACTCCGATCCAAAAAAACTTTTCAACAAAAAAGTTGTAGCGTGTGAGCTGAAGTTTTGGCTGGTATTTTTTTATAATTTTTTGGAGCCAAAATGGTGGTCGCCAACTTTTTCCAACTGCAGTGGAGACCACCTCCCAATTTTATACACACCCACACTTTCTTCCCCACACTTAACACTTCCATAAAACATCATTCATTAGACTCCCAACCCTTTCCCCTCTCTTTTCCTCTCTCTCAAGCTAATAAACCATTAGAATTCCCCTCCTAAATCACCCTCAAATCATTCTTAATTGTAGTAGTAATGTATGAATTCTCACTACTCTCTCTCCATTATCGCTAGATATGATCTTATTTTATGAAGATTCTCTATATTTTTTTATATGAGAGCTCTTGGACTCAAGCTATGGGGGGAGAATGGAGACAACTCACCTATGATGGAACTTGATTAAGCACAAAATTGGTCAACAAAACATCTAGATGGAGCTTCCACATTGGTGGAACCACCTTAATGCAACTTTGATGGTGTTAATTCCTATTCTGTCTTAACCTCCTCCCTAATCACCCTCAAGGCCTATATAAAGAGGCCTTCTCCTTTGTAATTTGCAAGAGAGAGCCAAGAGGCCTTCTTCAACCCTATTGAGCCTTCCCCATTCTCTCTCATGAGCTCATGCAGTTCATTCCCTTACTATATCTTATGCATGCTCTACACTGTAATAAGCCCATGCTATTGGTGTCCATATTGTGTGTATTAGTTATATCTTGAGGGTTCTCCATCTCTTGTGCCCTCTTAAGTTTTATTGATTCATCTATTTTTTGTAGTTATCTCTCTCTCTCTCTCTCTCTCTCTCTCTCTCTCTCTCTCTCTCTCTCTCTCTCTCTCTCTCTCTCTCTCTCTCTCTCTCTCTCTCTCTCTCTCTCTCTCTCTCTCTCTCTCTCTCTCTGTTTTCCTCTCTTCTCCCTCACAAGCTCCTCTCCCTCTTGCATAGCATCCTAGTCCGCTCTTCCATGACTAGGTGGTGCTTGTGGCAGAAGGGAGTTTGGTATAGTATAGAGGCTGCCATACCGAATTTCCTCCGTCAAATACTTACAGGTCGTATGACCATAGAACCTTGTGAGAAGCCTCCCAGTCCTCTAGGACCACCCTTTCATAGGACGATGGACCCGTTGGGGGTTTCGCCCACCCACTTCCCTCAATAGACATTCTTTAGTTATCTAATTAGGTCCTACCACATTTATGTGTGGCATTTAAAATCAACTTCTTTAATTAGGCCTTTTAAGAAACATGGTTCATTTACGTAACTTATGGCACTGACACAAAAATAATTTAGACAAGTTCCTTGGGAGTAAACTTTATATTATAATTTTAACTTAGGTACAAGTTTTGTCTAAAAAGGATGATTCTCGCAATCCATGAGGATGCATCTTATTTTCTCCAAGTTTTCGCCCTTGCACTAGTAGCAAGGCCCTGAGAATCCGTCTCAAGTCACGTAGATCGTTTGAGTAGGACCCAGAGGCATGGAATTTACAGCCAGAGTCCCCCTTGGCATCCAAGCATCCTCCTATGTTCAAGCTAACCTACGGAGAGACCTCTCATGGTGGGTTTAGTCCAGTTCTTGTCATGGTTATTTAGAACCCCCTTGGATAGGGTTGACGGCCAGTTGGGGGTGGTTTTGCATGTCCTCCATGAATTCAACCTGATTCATTATTCCAATTTCTTTTGTGAGTTTGGGTCATACAATCCTTCCATAGACCATGTTTCTAAATTTACAAGCATAAACAATAATGAAGAAGAGTTCTTGGGACATTTGCTAAGGTGGATTTTCCATCTTTGAGTGCTTAGCATTCACACTTCTTGGGTCTTTCTTGCCTTGGCGATAGTTGCCATGACCTTTTGAGGGATAAAGAATACCCTTGTTCTGACCTCATTCCTATGTGATAGGAGCAAGAAATTATGCTATTGGATTTGTATCCGTTAGTCTTTGGATGGTAGCTGTCCTAATTTTGTTAGATATGATCAATGCCCCACCCTCATTAGGTGCCATTAATGATCCATGGTGCTCAAAGTTGTAAGGCCCCCACTATGAGGAGAATCCAAATGTGAGCCCGGAGTCCTGACTTGTATATCAGATGAGGTCTATGTGACCGGATGGAAAAAAGGTGACCATTATGGGTCTAATCTTTGGGTTAGACGGAGTGGTTAAGCTGGTAGCAACTCGAGGCACATTGCATCGAGTTGCGGTGTAAGGGAGTTAAAAGGGGCCCCTATTGTGGGGTCCGAGGGCCACAGAAGCGGCCCCTGGCTGGGGAGTCCCAGGGGGGCCAGCGGCCCCCCTAGCGGGGGTCTGGGGGCAGCACCTCCAACCCGATGGTAAAGGGAATATTCCCTGGCCGACTAGTGGAGGCTTATATGGTACGTTGATCAAGCCAACCTAATGGCCTTCATAGGCTATAAAAGCTAAACCCCTTCACAGCCATCGATCATTTATCTTTCACCCAGTCAGAGTTTTTGTTCCAGCTAGCCTTAAGCTCTTCACCTATCTTCTATCTAGATCACCATCTAAGCTTCACACAGTGGAAGCGCACGAGTGGACAGAACCATCTTTGTATCAGTTGTTTGAAGCTAAAGAATTTACTGATTTTCCTCTTATCTGTTGTGTACTCTCTATCTCTTTCTCAGATTCTATTCGCTGCGCCGTGTAATATTTTACATGGTATCAGAGCCCAGGGGGCTCTAGAGATCGGAGAGTGTGCAAGAGGCAAAGGCTTCAACAACAAAGAGAAACTATGTCGACTTCCAAAAGCGGTTCTGGCACATTAGGAAGCGGTGCAAGAGGTGATGCTGCTATACTGGCTATTCAAACATTGAGGATTCATCCACTAACCTTCAGCGAAGGCAAGTTAGATGGTACAAACTACACCTTGTGGAAGTTCAAAATTACAACTATCCTTAATTCTTATGATCTTCTGGAGACTGTGCTGGGGACTGACGCAGAACCACAGCCTACCCTCGACCCATCAAATCCTAGTGTGATGATTCCTCTGAATGCAGATCTTCTACAAGCTTGGAAACGAAGGAATGTAGATGCATTGTGTGCCTTAGTTACAAGCTATTCTGACAGTGTTCTAACTTTGATTCAGCATACAACCAAAGCATCATAGGCTTGGAATGTACTAAGGAGTCAGTATGAAACACGAAACCAAACAAGGATTCAAAACTTGGAGAATCAACTAGCAACAAAGAAGTTTGCTGAAGGAGAGACAGTTGAAGCATTCATCACTCGATTTAAGAATTTGCACGACCAAATGGCTGGCACTGGGAGACAAAAGACTAGTGAAGAGCTAGCTCGGAGGTGTCTTCAAATTTGTCCACAAAAGTTTGATGGACTAGTAACTGCCCTTAATACTCAGGTGAGACCTCAAGCTTTGACTTTTGAGGAGTTGAGAATGAAAGCCCGAGAAGGAAGCAACAATGGAGATGCTGCATTCTCTGCCAATGCAAAAGGCAAAGGTGGTTCCTCCATAAAAAATGATGGTGACAAAAAGAATAAGGGCGGCAAGGAGAAGTTTCAAGGAGAGTGCTTCTACTACAAGAAGAAAGGACATGCAATTGCAGATTGTCGTGTCAAGAAGGCAGATGAAAAGAATGGTACCCTTAAAAGTAAAGGGAAAGAGACAGCCAATACGGCTAAAGGAGAGTTGGAATTATTCATGGTGACCATTGAGGAAGTGTGCTCCTCGGCACAAGAAGAATCTACCACTGACTCATGGGTGTTAGATAGTGGGGCCTCTCGCCAACAAGAAAGGTCTATACAGTTCTATGCATCCTCTTCAACAATCCATCACTGTGACGGTTGGAAATGATGCTAAATACCGTGTTGCAGGCACAGGTACTATTTCTTTTGTTGCTGCAAATGGTGAAGTCAAAAAGCTTTCAAATATGTTGTATGTTCCTGAAATCAGGAGAAATCTATTATCAGTTTGTTGCCATAACTGTTCTTGGTCATGAAGTGAGGTTCAAGAAGACAGGTGTAGAAATTCTTGATAGTGCTAGCACAATTGTTGGCAAAGGAGAAATAAGGAACAACCTGTATGAGCTAAGTGCTCTTACAGCCACCGCTGGAGTGGGCACAAGTAAGCTTTGGCATGAAAGGTTTGGACACATCGGATTTGTAGTGTTGAAGGAGATGCAAAAGCAAGGTATGGTTGCTCACCTACCTACAATAACTGAATTGAAGGAACCATGTGAAGCTTGTATGATGGGCAAGCAACAGTGAAAGGCATTTCCACAAGAAAGAAAGAATAGAGCACAGGCTCCTCTAGAGTTGGTGCATCCTGACTTGTATGGTAAGATGCCTACACAGGCCTTGGGGGGATCTTCTTATTTTATGTTGATTGTCGATGACTACAGTAGGAAGATGTGGGTGTACTTCCTTCGTGATAAGGCTCAAGCTTTTGTTAAGTTTAAAGAATGGCTAAAACTTGTTGAGAATGAAACAGGGAAAAGCGTGAAGAAATTTAGAACAGATGGTGGTGGTGAGTTCAACTCAAAGGAGTTTGAAGGCTTTTGCAAGAGCAAAGGGATCAAGTGTCAATTGATGATGCCTCACACACCTCAACAGAATGGTGTTGTGGAATGCAGGAATCGCACCATTGTGGAGATGGCAAGATGCATGCTAAAGGGCAAGGGATTGCCTAACCATTTTTGAGCTGAAGGTGTTAATACTGCAGTCTATATTCTAAATCGGAGCTACACAAAGGCTCTCAAGGGAAAAACACCTCATGAGGCTTATGCTGGTAAGAAACCATCTGTCTCACATTTTAGATTTTTTGGATGTGAATGTTATGCACATATTCCAGATGAGAAGAGAAACAAGTTAAAACCAAAAAGCAGAAAATGTATCTTCTTGGGTTATAGTGATGAGCAAAAGGCTTACAAATTATATGACCAAGAGGCAAAGAAGATGATGCCAGGAGGCATATTCCACGGTGGATTCCGTGAGGTTTTACGGTGGATTCCGTAAACTTAGATGACCGGGGCTCATACGCAAAGAGGATTCTTTGTGCGAGAAGTTGATGGGGACGCCTGTCCTTTTCGGGCGTTTCATTAATTTAGTGTGTACATGGGTGATTCCATAGCGGGTGATTCCACAAAATGCATATTAAATTAATAAACGTTTATGAGTTTAGAGTGCGCACTCGTAATAAATTAAGGTTAGGATTTATTTCTAACCGGTTGATTTATTTATGTAGCTGAAGACTGCTAGGTATTCACTTTTGTCGGTTTAATTGTGTTATTTTACTAACGATTGTGAATGCTTCAGTTGATGTGTAGAGATAGCAGCAGTGGCGGAGGAAAGCATTGGAGTCTAGCGGGTTTTCGGTTATATTTTGATAGGAGCCACGCCTATATTTTGTTATGTCTATAGAGCTATAGAGACATCGATTATTTATTATTATTTTGTATGCGCTTATGCGCTTGGATATGTTATTTCTATTTGGACATTGAGATTGGGCGTGCCAAACTCTATGGGCACCGTCCATTAGCTTTATTTTCTTATTTTTGGTAGAAAGCAAACTCAAAAGCTAAAAGCTTGTCATATTTTTGTAATTGGGCTATTTTTGAGCATAAAGATTGGAAATATACATTAAATACATGCTTTGTGAAGCGCTCACACAAGGCATGGGGGAGATTGAACCCAATTTGTCTCTTGTCTCATGTCGTGCTTGCTTTTACATGGGTTTTTGTGCTAAAAAGTAGAGTACTTTGTTCTTGGGGACCTTCCGGGATTCACCACGTGAGCTATCTGCGTCCGATCTGCGCACCAGTGGTATCAGAGCGGAGCAGAGATCAAGGGCTTCCAATCGCTACCAATCTCGGGCGAAGGCGGAGCTCCAGGAACAAACGGCCTCTACAGTCAATCTCGTCGCGAACCGTCGATACAGGCAGACTTCTGGCGATCAAGAACCCCTATTTCCACTGTCAGATCGCGAAGGACTAGGCTCTGTCGGCGGAGGACCACGCAATCATCTTCTTCACTAAACTCGTGGATAATACAGTAAGAAGCCATAACTTTTGCTTCAAAAAGCTTAGTCTTGAAGTTAAAAGCTTAAGAAATTGGAAGAAACTCCACAAAACTTCTCCACGAGGTATCTGAGGACGCCCGAGAAATCCGCGACGTCATCAAACACCTCCTCTCGTCCTCCACGGATCACGCTGATTTCCAGTCGTTACTTCCTCCTTAGTAAGCTTAAGCAATTAAGCTTATTAAGCTTAAGCTTAACTCATTAAGCTTAAGACACTTCAAGCTCTGCAAGTCAGTTAAGGCAAACAAGTCTGTAAACTCCGGGTCACGCACTCCTCAAGTCAAGTTCAATAAGTCACTTGGAATCAAGTTCTGCAAGTCGGCTAAGTCCAGCAAGTCAACAACCCTGCAAGTCTGTTAAGTCTGCAACTCTGCAAGTCAGACTAAATCAGAACTGACTAACGCTTAAAACTCATAGAAGACTTGTTCGTATGCAAAAACTCAGAACTGGAAAGTTGTTCGCAGCAAGCTATTCTACCTATCTACAAGTTTGTTGAAATACTTTCAGCAAACGGAGACAGAAATATTGCAAAATTTCTAAAAATTGAAGAAGAAAATACCCAAAAAGACATAGCCTTGTAACCCCAAATTTGAGCTACGCTCATCCCGCTAACTGATTTTGAGTGAGAAAGGTTTGTTGAGTTTTACAGGATGACTACCCCACATATGGATGATCCTATGGCTGAAGACGACCTACCCGAGCCTACCATGGAACAAAAGCTAGATCTTATCATGCTGCAATTGGAAGAAGAGCGAAGAGCTAGGCAAGCCTTGCAAGCGCAATTGACAAAGCTACAAGGAGCGTCCACTGATAAAGAAGAACCTCAAGCTGAAGATCTGATTCGCCGTACCATCGACGCCACTCTTGAAGCACAAACCATTCGCAAGGAATCCAAGATAAGTAAACGAAGTTTCAAGTTTCGCACTTTCAATGGCATAAGAGAAGGAAAGACTGTTTTATCATTCATTAGCCAGTTTGATGACTATTTCCATGAGGAAACTTATCCCGAGAAAGATAAAATCAAGTGTGTTACTAATCATCTGATGGATAGAGCATCACTTTGGTGGACTGTAGTCCGCAAGAGTATAGAATGTCCTGCTACATGGGAAGATTTCAAGAAGAAGTTCATGCAAAATTTCCTTCCACCGCAATTTCATGAGAAGGCTATCAAGCAATGGGATTTACTTCAACAGTGCGATCGTGAGCCTATTCCACAGTATACAGAGCGTTTTTGGAATGCACTCCTACAGCTACGCATGCTTGAAGATGTACCAGAAATGACACATAAGCGGAAGTACATGTCTGGACTTCTTGGACATTACTACGCTGAGGTGAATATGTTTAAGCCTGCTACCCTTGAAGATGCCATCTCCTTAGCTCACGACACTGAAGATAAGTTACGCGGAAGAGATCGACGACCACAGCCATTCCAAGCAAACGGTAATTATGGATCTAAACAATTCAATTCCAATTTCAGAAGGTTTAATCCAGGTCGTTTTTCATCACCATCTTTCCGCAAGAATTGGCCTAAACCACCTGCATTACCATCCACTGTCAATCCAAATCCTAAGCCTATTCAACAAGCAAATCCAAATATACCCAGACTCCCAGCCATTGCAAACAATGTGACCAAAGCCAAGCCCATCGTATGCTACAAGTGCCACCAGCCAGGGCATCTCGCAGCAAATTGTCATTCAAAGAAGCCATCAGCACATATCAACTACCTTGGAGCTATGGACGAAGACGAGCATGAGGATATGCTGGATTTCACTGAAGAAGAAGATGATCCTACTACTACTTCCGACACTTTACCAGGTATGCCTACTTTACATTCATTGTTGACTATGAAATGTATGGTGCATGGAAAAGAAAGAATTATATTACATGATGACGGTAGTACCCATGACTTTATTTCAGCAAAATTGGTAAAGGAATTGAAATTGCATACTGTATCTATGCACTATCGCATAAAAGCTGCATTTTTAGGTACTAGGTACAATGGCACACAAGAAGTTCAAGATTTAGAAATTCAAATTGGTCCATATATTGAAAGAAGAAATTTCTTAGTTGTCCCATTACAGTCTAGTGACATTATTCTAGGAATGCCATGGAGACACCAACATAATCCCAATATAGATTATTCCACACACACAATGAATATAAATTTTCAAGGAAAATCTATTACATTATTTGGTATGCATGCATCTCATATGTTTCCACTGCTTTCACATACTCAAGCAAAACGTGCACTATGCAAGAATACTAAATCATATCTCATTTGGGTGAATGAATTGCACACAAAAGAAACTCATATGCACCCTAGACATAAGGAATTTCTTGCATATTTTAAGGACTGTTTTGCAGAAGACCTACCACCAGGTTTACCTCCATCACGTCCAGAAGACCATAAGATTGACCTAATACCTGGCACACAACCACCTTGCAAAGCCCCATATAGGCACAATCAAATAGAGAAAAAGAAATCCAGAGTCAAGTAGAAGAATTACTAAATAGAGGTTTAATTCAACCTAGCAGTTCTCCATTCGGTGCACCTGTGCTCCTAGTCAAGAAAAAGAATAATACTTATCGGATGTGTATTGACTACCGAGCATTAAACAAGATCACTGTCAAGAATAGATATCCTATACCTAGAGTTGATGACCTTATGGACAAACTGCAAGGATCTTCTATATTTAGTAAAATTGACCTTAAATCTGGATATCATCAGGTGAGGCTAGATAGATCCGACATATTTAAGACTGCATTCAGGACACAGTTTGGCCATTACGAATTCTTAGTTATGCCATTCGGATTAACTAATGCACCTGCTACTTTCAGTAGAATGATGAACCGTATTTTTCTAAAATATCAGTATTGTGTGATTGTTTTCTTTGATGATATTTTAGTGTTCAGTCAAAGTGAAAAAGAGCATTATGAGCATTTATCATTAGTTTTTCAATTACTGAAAGAAAATCAATTGTTTGCAAATCCTGAAAAGAGTGAATTCTTTAAGACAGAAATAGAATATCTAGGTCATATTGTATCAAAAGAAGGAATTAAAGTTGATCCTAAAAAAATTGATGCAATATTGCATTGGCCTATTCCTAAAAATGTACATGAATTACGCTCATTCCTTGGTCTTGCTAGTTTCTATAGGAAGTTTGTACGTAATTTTTCATTACTTGCTTTACCACTGACCAAACTTCTTAAGAAAGGCATTGTTTATCAATGGACTGAAAACCAGCAGAAATCCTTTGATTTACTTAAACGTGCATTGACCAACGCCCCTGTCCTACAATTGCCTGACTTTAACAGACCATTCTTTCTAGTTGTGACTGATGCTAGCGGATCAGGAATAGGAGCCGTGCTAATGCAAGACAACCATCCAATAGCATATTCTAGTTCTAAGCTGAAACCCTCTGAGCTTAAATATTCCACTTATGACAAGGAACTCTTAGCAGTTGTCCAAGCATTAAAACAATGGAAGCATTATTTAATGGGTTCAGAATTCATGATAAAGACCGACCAGCAAAGCATTAGACATCTACTTAGCCAACCCCAAATTTCTGACCGTCATATCAAATGGGCTTCATTCATTCAAAGTTTCCATCCTATCATTCAATACCAACCTGGAAAAGAAAATGTAGTTGCTGATGCATTGAGTAGAAGACCTGCAATATATAATATTTCTATCATATCTTTTGATTCTTTGATTGCTATGAAAGACACATATCACCAGGATATTACTTTTCATTCTGATTGGCAAAAATTAGTTCAAAATAATTTCATTCCTGTTGATTCATTGTCATATAATGATGGATTCATGTTCTTTGAAAAGAGACTGTGTGTTACTATTCCATTCCGATCTTTTGTTTTGAATGAAATTCATTGTCCCCCATATCAAGGTCATAGAGGTATCATTTCTACATTACGCATGTTAACTGAAGATTTTTATTGGCCGCATATGGATGCAGATGTATCTAATTTCGTTTCTGAATGTTTGATTTGTCAAAGAATAAAAAGACATCATGGTAAACAGTATGGGTTATTAATGCCTTTATCTATTCCATCTAAACCTTGGGAACATATATCTATGGATTTCATTACTGGTTTACCAAATACTAAATCTAACCATGACATGATTTGGACAATTGTAGATAGATTTAGTAAGCGAGCATATTTCATTGCATGTAAGAAAGCTTTAACAGCATCACAAGCAGCACAGTTATTTTTGAAAACTGTTTTTACTAACCATGGATTGCCGAAAGTGATTATTTCACATAGAGATTCTAGATTTTGTAATAATTTCTGGATTACACTGTTTGCAAATCTAGGCACAAAGATTGATTTCTCATCTGCATTTCATCCAGAAACAAATGGACAAACAGAAGCCACAAATAGCACCATTCTAGATCTTTTACGTGCATACACTATCTCTAAACCTCAGACATGGGATACTCATTTGCATTTATTACAGTTTGCTTACAATAATACACCGCACACATCTACAAAGAAAGCACCTTTTGAAGTTATTTATGGACATAGATTATCTACACCTGTTGCATCTTTGTCTAATAGAATACAAAGTGCCGATGATATTGCTGTTATGCATAACACTATTTTTGATGAGGTAAATGATATGATTGCTAAAGCCCAACAATCATATACCAAACAAGCCAACAAGAAAAGACAAGCCATGAATTTCAAAGTTGATGATTATGTTTGGCTTAGAATAGAAAAGCGTAGACTGCAAAGTGTAGATAGACATCCAGTTGTCAAATTAGCCCCTAGATTCTACGGACCATTTAGAATCATTCATAAGATTAATGACAATGCATTCAAGTTAGAACTGCCATCTCATTGGAAAATTCATAATACATTTCATATTAGTTTACTGAGACCATTTAGAGGACAATTACCTATCCACCCTGTCTATGAAAACCCACCTTTACTAGAAGAAGAGACTGAAATACTTGAACCAGAAGCCATTATAGACACTGACTACATGACCACTAGAACTGGCCGAAGGTATTCTAGATATCTAGTGAAATTTAAGAACCATCCTGTAGAGGAAGCACAATGGATGCACGCTAGAGACCTAAATGCTTTCCCCACTCTGTTAGCTCCACATTGAGCTAATAGCAATTGAGGTCAATTGCTATCCCACCCTGGGGGTATGATGCCAGGAGGCATATTCCACGGTGGATTCCGTGAGGTTTTACGGTGGATTCCGTAAACTTAGATGACCGGGGCTCATACGCAAAGAGGATTCTTTGTGCGAGAAGTTGATGGGGACGCCTGTCCTTTTCGGGCGTTTCATTAATTTAGTGTGTACATGGGTGATTCCATAGCGGGTGATTCCGCAAAATGCATATTAAATTAATAAACGTTTATGAGTTTAGAGTGCGCACTCGTAATAAATTAAGGTTAGGATTTATTTCTAACCGGTTGATTTATTTATGTAGCTGAAGACTGCTAGGTATTCACTTTTGTCGGTTTGATTGTGTTATTTTACTAACGATTGTGAATGCTTCAGTTGATGTGTAGAGATAGCAGCAGTGGCGGAGGAAAGCATTGGAGTCTAGCGGGTTTTCGACTATATTTTGATAGGCGCCACGCCTATATTTTGTTATGTCTATAGAGACATCGATTATTTATTATTATTTTGTATGCGCTTATGCGCTTGGATATGTTATTTCTATTTGGACATTGAGATTGGGCGTGCCAAACTCTATGGGCACCGTCCATTAGCTTTATTTTCTTATTTTTGGTAGAAAGCAAACTCAAAAGCTAAAAGCTTGTCATATTTTTGTAATTGGGCTATTTTTTAGCATAAAGATTGGAAATATACATTAAATACATGCTTTGTGAAGCGCTCACACAAGGCATGGGGGAGATTGAACCCAATTTGTCTCTTGTCTCATGTCGTGCTTGCTTTTACATGGGTTTTTGTGCTAAAAAGTAGAGTACTTTGTTCTTGGGGACCTTCCGGGATTCACCACGTGAGCTATCTGCGTCCGATCTGCGCACCAGAAGATCATCGCGAGCCGTGATGTGGTGTTCAAGGAGGAGTAGCATACAGTGGAGGAGGACAAGGCAAGTTCTTCCACTTTATCATCAAGCGAAGAAGTAGTCCACTATGAACTTGTCCCGAGAGCTATCCCTATCCTTAAGGAGGAGGAAGCATCATCTTCAGATGATGAGGAAAAAGTTCACCAACCTGACATCACCCCACCGGAAAAGCCATTGCCACGCTGAGTGAAGCAGCTCTATGACCACAATAATCCTATGCATGCATCTGTTGAGGAGAAGGCAGACGGACCAAGGAGGTCTCAGAGAATAGAGGAGCAAAGGAGGGCTTCTGCTCACATAGTCAATATGGCCTTGATGGTTGAGATTATGAGAGAAGTAAAGGAGCCAACTGACTTAGAAGAAGCACTTGTAGATCCATCATGGAAGGCTACTATGAAAGCAGAGTATGATAGCATAATGAAGAATGACACTTGGGAGCTAGTGGATCGACCAGCAAAGCAGAAGGTTATTGGCACCAAGTGGATCTGGAAGGTAAAGTACAAGGCTGATGGTACCTTAGAAAAGTACAAAGCTAGACTAGTTGCCCAAGGATTTTCACAAGTTGAAGGGTTTTATTTTCAAGAGTCATTTTCCCCAACTGCCAGAATGACCACTATTCGCACGGTACTTGCAGTGGCTGCCCACAAGAAGTGGCCAGTGTACCAAATGGATGTTAAGTCAACGTTCTTAAATGGTGACCTCAAGGAGGAGGTGTACGTGGCTCAGCCACCAGGGTTTGAGGCCCCCCCATTCTGAGAACAAAGTGTGTAAACTGAAGAAGGCATTGTATGGGCTGAAACAAGCCCCCAGAGCATGGTACCAATGGATAGATAAGTTCTTTTTAAACCTAAACTTCAAAAGATGTGCCTCAGATGCTAACTTGTATGTTTACAGAAAGGCATGGTAAAAAGTTTGTAGTGATTGTCCTATATGTGGACGACCTTCTTATTACAGGTGACTATGAAGATATGATCAACCAAACTTGAAAGGCTTTGAGTTCTGAGTTTGAAATGACAGACTTGGACTTGTTGCACTATTGTTTGGGGATTGAAGTCTAGCAAGAGCCAGGAAAGATCTTCATCTCTCAAAAGAAGTATGCATGGGAGATCTTGAAGGAATTTGGCATGACCGAGTGCAAGGAGATAACTACACCTATGGAGGTGAATGCAAAGTTATCCGTCGCGGATACATCAGCACTAGTAGCAGACATTGGGAGGTATAGGAGATTGATCTACTTGTGTAACACCAAACCAGATATCAGTTTTGATGTTGGTGTTTTGAGCTGGTTCTTAAACAAGCCTCATGAGAGTCATTGGAAGGCTGGGATGCAGGTGCTTAGATACTTGAAGGAAACTCTTGACTATGGTATCACATACAGTTTCAGAACTTCTCTTGTGGGGAAGTATGACTCAAATTGGGTAGGAGACAGTGATTCCAGGAAGTCAGTTTCTGGTTATTGTTTCTCTTTGGGTTCAGGAATTTTCTCTTGGATTAGTAAGAAGCAGCCAAGAGTGGCATTGTCTTCTACCGAAGCAGAGTACAAGGTAGCTCGTTTTGCTGCATGTGAAGCAGTATGGTTGAGAAGGATTCTATGGCATATGGGAGTGCAAGATGAAGAACCAACTGCGCTGAGATGTGACAATCAGAGTTGCATTGCCATTTCCAAAAATCCAGTGTTTCATGCACGCACCAAACATATAGAGATCCAGTATCACTATGTGCATGATTTGATGGAGGATGGGATAGTGGAACTGGTCTATTGTCCAACAAAGGAGAATGGACCAGATATCTTCACCAAAGAACTTATGAAGGATCTGCTTCAAGTTCATCTTCAAAGACTCGGCATTGGGCTGAGGAAATAGTTCACCTATGGGTGGACATTGAGGGGGGGTGTTAGATATGATCAATGCCCCACCCTCATTAGGTGCCACCAATGATCCATGGTGCTCAAAGTTGTAAGGCCCCCATTATGAGGAGAAGCCAAATGTGAGCCCAGACATTGGTTGGACATTGGTTGAGTCCTGACTTGTATATCAGATGAGGTCTATGTGACCGAATGGCAAAAAGGTGACCGTTGTGGGTCTAATCTTTGGGTTAGATGGAGTGGTTAAGTTGGTAGCAACTCGAGGCGCATTGCATCGAGGCTTATATGGTAGGTTGGTCAGGCCAACCTAATGGCCTTCGCATGCTATAAAAGCTAAACCCCTTCACAGCCATCGATCATTTATCTTTCACCCAGTCAGAGTTGTTGTTCCAACTAGCCTTAAGCTCTTCACCTATCTTCTGTCTAGATCACCATCTAAGCTTCACACAGTGGAAGTGCACGGGTGGACAGAGCCATCTTTGTATTAGTTTTTTGAAGCTAAAGAATTTACTGATTTTCCTCGTATCTCTTGTGTACTCTCTATCTCTTTCTCAAATTCTGTTCGCTGCGCCGTGTAATATTTTACAAATTTGCTAGCCTTTAGTCCAAGATTCTTATCTTGGCAATACAACACTCGAGTTTTCTTGTATTGACACCGAGTTTTATCATGGTTAAAGGTGATATCTCCAAGGGTTTTTTGGATTTATTGCAGCCACTTGTAGGATAGAGACCAATGAGTGGTTTACTTGTCTCCAAGTCAACCTATGTTTGTAACAATAGCTTGACTTATTCACAATTAAATACTAATTAAGTCAAATTAAACCTTAGCCTTACGTATCATATAGGGTTTCATTTATCAAACTACCTCAAACAATTAAGTTTTGCAATTCATATGCGCAACTTATATCTATATTTTAAGATGAATCCCTAACATGTAGTGCAATTGAAACTGTCCATGATGCCACACAAATCTAGATAGGAGTCTTTCCTAAGTCGATGATGCAATGCAGCTCTTCTATTCTTGGGAATTCATTTTAATGCACTTATGCAAATCATAAATAGTGACTTGTATTTTTCTTTATGCGAGGAACATGAAATCACCATGCCTAATACAAATGCAAGCTACTTCTCTTTAAAGGTTTATAGGAGCCTAATACTCAGCTTAGTATTGCAACAACCCATAGATACTTAACCATTTCGTGGCAACTCATGATCATCATGGACTTGATTCAAGCCTTTACACCTACCTTTCCAATTATGAAAATTTCGCGATGCAAAAGTATGATTTCTTTCTAATGATGACTATGCTTTACCATCCCATTCATAGGGCTTGACATCGTAAGAGTACCTGGTTCTAGAGTGTCGAATTAGCATTTATACCTGATAACCCATTTTTCAAATCTTTTTCCTCTTAAGCGTGCCAATGCTAGTGCATAAATCTAATGCTCTACAAACACAATCAATAAAGTCCTTGATTTAAGTGTGCACCAATGCATAATATTTTGTGCAAATTGTTCGTTCTATAACATGCTAGAGTGCAATAAAACACAATTCCCAACATGATTTTATAATACAACCTAGTTGGTGGTTAGCTATCGTAGATTTTTGCATGAATACTCCTCCCTACCTAATATAGTCGATCTACATTTTTAAAATATTCCTACCAAAGTAAGATTTATGGAATGCACATGGCTACCAAGTGTCGCGGTTCCTTGACTTGTAGCTCCATTGGTTGATGTGGGATTCACACTTGATTGGACCTTAATTCACTTGGGAGGCATCGTATAGTTTGGCCTTTCCTTCACGGATACGCACATGGGCTACAAAGGAGTTAACTCCTCGCAAGGGTGGCTGTGGGAACCCTCTCAAAGAGGGGGGGGAGAGGAAGCTTGAAAGCTTTTAAGGAGATTCTCCCTTTCTCTCTCTCCCTCTCTCTCTTTCTCTATTCCTTAGTGTCACACACACACACACACACACACACACACTCTCTCTCTCTCTCTCTCTCTCTCTCTCTCTCTCTCTCTCTCTCTCTCTCTCTCTCTCTCTCTCTCTCTCTCTCTCTCTCTCTCTCTCTCTCTCTCTCTCTCTCTCTCTCTCTCTCTCTCTCTCTCTCATTCAATCGGATAGTAGGGGGGAGAGAAAAATGAGGTGCCCCTCTCCCACCTAGGGGGGGATTTTATAGCATTGTGGGGGTGGGATAGCGTGGTATGGAGCCCCCCTTTATCTCTTTCTAGGCGGCCAAGTGGGTCAGTGCCATGTAGATTTTGGTTGATGGAGAGAGAAGGATTAGTGGTGTGCCATCATCCTGATTAGCGCCCTTGTCATCATTGCCACATTTCCAGCTCCATCATCGTGCTCGACGTCTCACTACAGCTCCCCCTCCATCCGACAGCTAGGGGGGTGGGCAAGGGGAGCATTATTAAAAAAATTTCATTTTTAAATACTAGGAGGGGGTCTTACGGTGACATTTTACATTTTGGGCTTACAAAGCCTTAGTAGCCTTAGTGGTCAATTGTAAAAGTTCTTCATAAGGCCTTGGTAGCCCCATCATTTCATTGGTCATCCAACAACCTATTGAGGCCTTAACCTATCTATATCACCTTAATTGGCCACCATGAGGTGACCAATTCCACTAACCATTGTGCAAATAAAGTGGCCAATTTGGCGCAATTGATTTGACCCTTGCCACCTTTCCATCTTTTCATATTTTGGCTTTAAAGCCTCTTTTGCTGGATCGAAGGATGCTTGTTAAGCCATGAGGCCTTATCGATTGTTTCATGTTATGCGCCAAAGGCCTTGTTTCAAGCATGAGGCCTTCCTATGGTTTTGGCCAAAGACCTTATTGATGTAGCTATGGCTATCACCATCAGACTTAAGTGCATTCTCAAGGGGTGCACCTATAAGAAATCATCGATATAGTATGTGTTCAAAGGATATTAAGAAATACCCTTTCTTTACATGTTATAAGGCCATAAAGTGACCCATTTTCCTTTACTAAAATTATGAAAAATTTAAATTATAATTTAAAAATAATTTTATAAATATAATCCTATAAATTTACCAAATAAATATCCTTTCTTTGAATTCATGTAATATCTTCTATAAGGTGCACCCCTTGGGAGTGCATTGTGTGGTATTGTTGTTGAGTGGCCTATTGTACAATGTGGTAGAGTGCCCTTAACATGGGTCAAGTAGACTAGAATTTACGTGATCAAATAACATGCCACCAATGACATGGCCAAGTAGATGATTACGTGATGCTATAGCAAAGTATGAATGTGCTTGAGTTGGGGTTAAGTGTGTCCTTTTCGGTGCATTAGTGAACACATTTAGCATGGCTTAATGAATAGTAGTACTAGAGTTGGTGGATGTATCCATGTGGCTAATGAAGGTTATTTCCATGCCAATGTACGTAGTTGATGTCGTGCCACTATATGGACACAATGTGAAAAACCCTTGAGTGCATTATCATCTAGCTTTCTTATTAATCTAGAGAGTCAATGTCATATTAGTCATTAGTGTTAGTATCCATATTATCGATGGTTCAAACTTATGGGATTTTTGGACAATTTTAGTCTATTTTTTATACTTTTGATATAATTTTTTTGTAAGTATCCTAAAACAATGAAAAAAACTTCTAGAATAGGGTGTCATGCAAAAAAGAAAGTTACTTTTTAGCCAATTTTGGAAATCTCATGCAAAAAGAAGGGCTCTTGAATTTGCACTATGCGTGATCACATTTTTCAAGCAACAAACAATACTCGAGATGGTGAGGAGGAAGGAGGAGCAATTCATGATAATTCTAAGTAGGTGTCTTGAGGTTTCACCTACCTTTCAGAGCCAACGAAACCATTAGATTTATCGTCTGAGCAACAAAGTGGAAGCTAATGTTTGGTGCAAGTTTTTGGACATAACAGGGTGAACTAGGACATAGTGAAGGGGGAGACTCATTGTAAACAGGTTTTCTTAATCAAGGATCATTTTTGGGATACTTTGAGTCTCCGATCTCTTGCATGTGTGTTGTTTCATCTCTCCTTGGTCTCTACTCTATGTAATCTCTATCATCATCCTGCTCAATATAAGAATTTGCCTAATCTCTAACATCATATACATCTATCCATCAATTACTACTCTTATTCAATTCCACATCCAGAGACTTGGTTACTTCCTAGTATACGAGTAGATTATCTTCACACCGAGTTGGTTTAGTGTTAGGGCTCATGCCCATTGACTCAATGATTGTATCCTCATGTTAAGTTGTATGGGTTGATGAAGAGCATGTGCAAGCAACTTTAATCATGTAGTTTGGGTTGTGGTTGTGTGGTGGATGTGATGTGCATACACCTATGTGAGTTAACCAAGGTCATCATGGCTCTAATACATACATGGATGCCTTTCAGTCAAGTGCATGAGTACCAATGCTATAGTATAAATAGAGTGTATGACAAGACTAATCACTTGATACCTTCTTCTTTTACGTAAAAACTAATACTAACCCTAGTAGTAGCCAATGAGTATCCCAATAAGTGGTGGTGACCTTGCATGGATTACCATGGCTCATCTGTAAGGTGTCCTCCAATCTCATTCTAAGGTGCACCTTTTAGTAGTCCATCATTAGTAGGTTTTCCAAATGATGCTGCTTAGTGCTCCCTTGGAGTATCACGAGGTTTGTCACTTAGACCCTACTGAGGCTACATCACAACAGAAGTGTTTTTGTAATAAAAGTTGCCTCTTCAATGAAAATTATAGGAAATTACACAAATACTAACAATAATTGCTAAACAATAAGAAAGGTTGAGAACCATAGCTTTCCATTTCTTTATTCAAAGTGTCTTACAACCAATAATTACAAGAGATGTTGAAGTCATGGTAGCTTGAGAATCAATCGATCACAGCTGTTGCAAGGAACTCACCCCTTACAATGGTGAGGAAGGAATTATCTTCAAGCTCCAAGAAGTGCAGATGTGAAAATGATTAAAAAAGATGATTTACATTGACACCCTCTTGCCTTTTATACTCCTATTTAAAATAGGCTAATTACTTAACTAAGGTAGAATGAAAATTTGCTTTATTACAATCCATCCTTGCCCAAAAGTTTTGTCCTCAAATTTTTGAAGACTGAAAGGACAAGTAAATGGTAAATGTGAAGAAATGAGAGATCAATGCTGAATATCCTTGTTGAAGTTGTCCATTGAAGAAGATAATCTTCCCTTGAAATGAATCTCCAAAATAAGCTCAAAACAGTGGAAATCTTGAATATAATTTCATTGTCTCTCGTGTGTTCCTAATGTTTTCTTTGCACTACTTCATTAAGGCTTTTACCTTTTCCAACTCGTCTCAAGCAAGAGGATTCACTTTGTCATGAAACAATGCTAAAGGTACTTGGAATTCATATCCATACAATGCCTCAAATGGTGACATACCAATACTCGTGTGATGAGTATTATTGTAATAGAACTCCACAAGATTAATCCAATGATCCCATGCATTCTATATATCATGGAAAAACTGACTAAGTTAGATTTCTAACCATTTATTGACCCTTTTAGTTTGCCCATTTGTTTGTGGATGGTAGAAAAAACTTGGAGTTAGTTTGGTACCCATGCAAGTAAAAAGGCTTTTCCAAAAATTCCCCTTGGAATCTTGTTAGAAACAATCTTCATAAGTAATCCATGAAGTTTAAAATTTTCTTCCATGAACTAATCTACCACCTGATTTTTTGGCTGAATATTGGACTTTGGTAGGTAAGAAGTGGGTTGATTTTGTAAGATGATCAACCAAACAAAAAGCTATTCTAGTCCTACTTTGTGGTAGGAAGTCCTGTAATAAAATCCATGCTGATATCAATCCATTTACCATGTGGGATAGGCAAAGGCTGAAGTAGACCACTAGGCAATAAATTTGAATCTTTATTCTGCTGGCATGGTAAGCACTGCATCACATACTCCTTGACATCTTTCCAAAGTCCCTTCCAATAGAAACATTTATGGATCTTCTCAAAGGTTTTAAAACAATCCAATATGTCCTGTGAAAGGAGAAGAATGCATCTCCTGTAAAATTTGAGACCTAAATGATGACTGTGGGGTCAAGTATTTTCTCCCTTTAAACCAAAAGAAGTCCATTTATGACACTTGAATTTGAAAAATTCAGATCCACCGTCTTGCTATAATTTCTTCATGATATTGATAGTGTGCTCATCTAAAAGATATTCTTCTTGAATGTCCTAGATCCAATCCTTATGTATAGTAGAGATAATAGAAACGGAACATGCCCACATCCTTGATAAGGCATCTCCACTACATTATCCTTGCCTGCCATATAAGAAATCTCAAAATCATATCCCTGAAGTGTAGCTAACCATCGTCTTTGTTTGGGAGATAGATTTTGCTGAGAGAGGAAATACTTCAGCACATGATGGCTACTCTTCACCTTAAAATGGATGCCATAGATGTAGTGGTGCCACTTTTTGATTGCATAAAGAATAGATAACATTTCTTGCTCGTAGATGTGG
Source organism: Lygodium microphyllum (assembly GCF_053477565.2). Taxonomy (NCBI): domain Eukaryota; kingdom Viridiplantae; phylum Streptophyta; class Polypodiopsida; order Schizaeales; family Lygodiaceae; genus Lygodium; species Lygodium microphyllum. The sequence continues at coordinate 178,379,975 of NC_141135.1, forward strand.
ATTTCTCTTTCTTTATCATCCAACTTCCTGCTTTCATAAGCAATAATTAATGCCAGGAGGCATATTCCACGGTGGATTCTATGAGGAACTGTTGATTTGTCGAGGCTCGTACACAAGGAGGATTCCTCATGTAAGAAGTTGACGGGGATGCCTATCCTTTTCAAGTGTCATATTACTTTAATGTGCTCGTGGGTGATTCCATAGCAGGTGGTTCTGTAAAATACATATTAAATTAATGGATTTTTATGAGTTTAGAGTGCACTACTCAAATTAAATTAAGGACAGAGTTCCAATCTATTTAATTATTTTGTAGCTGAAGATTGCTAGGTATTCACTTTCATTGGGTTTTATTATTTTCTAACAATTGTGAATGCTTCAGTTGATGTGTAGAGGAGGCGGCGATGGCATTGGGTAGCACTAGGCGATGATGTGAATCCAAATGCCTAGAAGAATTACTATTTTTTATGGGCATGCACCTTATCACTAAAGGCATGGTGCCAATATTTATTTGAGCGCACGTATTTATTAAAGTGCTTGACAAAATATTTATTATCTAATATGTGCATATGTTCTCCGTTAATTATTTCATTATTTGATATTTGTATTTGGGCACACCCCGACTTTTGGACGCCCAAATGTCTTACTTTATATTTGGTCAAAAGTAAACACAAAAGAAAAAGCATGCTATTTGTAAAGTGGGCTATTTTTTAGCTTGAAGATAAATAAATCTATAAATACATGCCTTGTGAAGTTCTCACATAAGGCATGCGGGAAGATTTCACCCAATTTGTCTTTTTGTCTCATGTCATGAAAATTCTATTTTGCTCTTTACTTGAAATTATGAAGGTTTTTAGAGTTCTTTGTTCTTAGGGACCTTCCGAAATTCACTACGCATGCATACAATATCCAATCTACATACTAATAACACCATGATCTTTGCATAAAATAGCCCCACTACCTTTGCCACTAGCGTCAACAAATATAGTGAACTCCTTGGAAAAGTCTGGGCACACTAAGATAGGTGCTAAGATGAGAAGACACTTTAGCTCATTGAAACTCATAGTGGATGTAGCATCCCAAAAGAATGCTTCCTTTTTCAATCTGTCAGTGAGAGGAGCTGCTACATGGGCATAATTCTTGATGAATATCCTATAGAAAGAAGATAGTCCAAGAAATCCTCGCAACAATGAAGTAGAATTCTGTGGTATTGGCCAATCCTTAATGCATTGGACCTTATTTGGATAAACCATAATTCCTTTCTCACCAACTACATGACCCAAGTATTCTACGCCATTAGTGATAAAAGTACATTGTATTTCCTTTGCAAAATTTTTGTGTCTTCTCAAGGTAAGAAGGACTTCTCTGACATGCTTAAGAAGTTCCTCTCTATTCTTGCTATATATGAGAATATGATCAAAGAATACCAAGACTGATTTATACAAGAATGACTGCAAAATCTTGTTCATAAGAGCTTGGAAAGTTGCAGGTGCATTTGAAAGTCCAAATGGCATAACTAGGAAGTGGTAGAGACCTCTTTCTGTCCTAAAAGCTATATTGTACTCATCCACTACTTTCATCATTATTTGGTGATACCCTGAACTTAAGTCAATCTTAGTGAAAACTCTTACATCCTTGAGTTCATCCAACAAATCATCAATGCGGGGGATTGGGTACCTGTTCTTTATGGTGCTCTTATTTAAGTCTCTATAGTCAATACACATCCTAAATGACCCATCTTTCTTCTTGACAAGTAGTACGGGAGAAGCAAAAGGTAATTGACTAGGCTGAATAAACCCCATTTCGGCCAGCAAGTCTTTAACCAATTTCTCTACTTATTCTCTCTTATACTTGGATAACCTATAAGAAGGTTTGTTGATGGGTTTAGTGTCATGCATTAAATCGATAGGATGATCCACTTCTTGCTGAGGAGGCAATGATGTAGGGAGGTGGCTAGAATATTTTCCTAAAGTCTTTTAAAAGGTTTACATAGACATGGATCTTTCTCTTTAGGTGAAGTAGATTGTGGATTTTCATCTACCTTTGATAGAAGAAGTGTGAAAATGCAAGACATAGCATTAATTTCCTTCTTCATCTTCTTCTTGCTGATTATTTCTACTTGCTTTCTCTCTATTTCATTAAGTTTCACTTGATGCCTATTCCAAGTAAACTCCATGAACATTTGATTTAGGTCCAAAGAAAAATTTCCAAGCTTTTTAAGCCAATCGCAACCAATGATGATGTCAATAAGACCCATATCTAGGACAATCAAGTTCGTCATAATAGTGCAAGAGTGTGATAATTCAATAGAAGTCTACCACCATATCTCTTTGCTTAGCTCTTGAGCACCATTAGCCACTTGTACCTTCAGTGGGGCATCTATTTCTTGAGGTAGTAACTTCAACTCATACAATGATTTGGCATTGACAAAACTATGTGTGATACATGTATCAATGAGAATATGAGCAACCTTTGAATTTATAGTTACCTTGAGCTGAAGTGTATTTTCACCTTTACAACCCATCCATGAATCTTGAGATATGGAACATAACATGGGCTGACAAGAAACCATAGAAGGAGATCCACTAGGATCAAATGGACCACTTGGATCATAAGGGAAATTATTAACTTGCTTTAATTCCTCTTGTGTGTCCTGATCATCATGCTCATGTATCTCATCACAAGTAGAAACTGCCTCTACTTGCAAAAGATCTCCTTCGTGTGTCTCCTCTTCATCAAAGTCTTCAATATTCAACATATTAGACTTTACCATATATCCTTTGCACGTGTGCTTGTGCTCAGGAGACCATTTCTCCCCACATTTAGAGCATAGACCCTTGGATTTGTCTTGGGAAGTGCCTTGTTGCTATTGTTATTGGGATATTGCTTAGTTGCACCTTCAATCCTCTTGAATTCTCCTTTTGGATCAGCAATATATATGAAACAATTGCCCTGTTTTGAAGCATATGCTGTAGGGTAAGTTGGAACCTTGCTAAAATTATTTTGAAACCTGTTTTCAGCTCTAAATCCCTCTCTTTGTTGGTTGAATTGCTATTCAGATATCATAGGCTAATTTGATTGATAATTCATTCTTGTTTTGGGCTAAAATGAAGTCAAATCTCTTCTATATTTCTAGCTATACCTTTCAGCATATTGAATGGCTACACGGACATTTGTAGGCTTGGTTGCCCTAACTTCAGCTAAAAGGTTTGGATCAAGACCAAAAATATATTTGTTTAGTTTGGCTGAATTGGAAATGCCTTCCACGTACATGGAAAGGTTTAAGGACGAGCTGGAATACTCCCTCACAGTAGTTGGCATGGAACACATTTGATCACAAAGTCCTTGACATCCCTCCATAAGCCTTTCCAATGAAAGCTCTTGGCAATCATTTCATATGTTTTGAAAACACCCAAGTGACCAACAGTGGAGCAAGAATGCATCTCTTCCATAATCTTTTGCGTTAAGGGGGAAGTTTGGGGGATGACAATCTTGCCATGGGACCAAATAAGGCCATGTTGAGCTGATATTGGGAGTTTTCAACCATGACCCCATGTTGTAATTTTTGGAATATGTGGCTGAAGTGATCATCTAACAAGTAAACCTCATGAAGCTCTTCAACCCAATCATTATGCAATTCTGAGATAGAGAACACTCTGCATACCACATTCGAGAAAGTGAATCAGCCACAATATTATCCTTTCCTTGAGTGTGCAAAATGTCAAAGTCATAGTTTTTAAGGTTGCCACCCATTGCCTTTTCTTAGGAGTAAAAGTGGATTGAGTCAAGAAGTACTAGAGGACTCGGTGGTCACTTTTTACTTGGAAATGAGTGCCATACAAATAGTGGTGCCATTTCTTGATGGAATGGAGGATGGCCAACATCTCCTAGTCATATACATTCATTTGCATCTCCTTCTTATCAAACTTGCGGCTCTCAAATGCAATCACACCATGCTCTTGCAATAATACGGCACCAATACCCCTACCACTGGCATCACAATGAATGGTAAATAGCTTAAATAAGTCAAGGCAAACAAGGATGGGGGCAAAAGTAAGCATGTCCTTTGAATATTTGAAGCTATGATTAGCAATGGCATCCCAAAATAATGCTCCTTTTTTAAGTGATCACTCAAAGGTGCTACAATGGTGGCATAGTGCTTAATGAAGTGTCTATACAATGAAGAGAGACCAAGGAAGCCATACAAAGAAGTGGTGGTGGAAGGAGTGGGCCAATCTCTAACACATTGTACCTTCTTCGAGTCAACATGTATGCCATTTTTGCTCACAATGTGTCCCAAGTACTCCACAGATGTCTGCATGAGGGTGCATTTTCTCTCCTTGGCAAAGAGTCGATGCTCTCTCAATATGTCAGATACCCTTTTGACATGTGTCAAGTGCTCCTTGGATGATTTGTTGTAAATGAGGATGTCATCAAAGAAAACAAGCACAAACTTGAACAGAAAGGGTTGTAGGATTTTCTTCATGAGGCTTTGAAATGTGGCAAGGGCATTAGTCAACCCAAAAGGCATCATTAGAAAGTGATAAAGTCCACGATCAGTCTTGAAGGCCATTTTGACCTCATCTCCCTTCCTGATACGAATCTGATGGTAGCCATAGTGCAAGACAATCTTAGTGAAAAAGCATGCCCCTTTCAACTCATCCAGCAAATCGCCAATCCATGGGATGGGATAGCGGTTCTTCACCGTGATTTTGTTCAAGTCTCTATAGTCAATGCACATGCGAAAGGAACCATCTTTCTTCTTGACTAACATGATGGTAGGGGATGCATAGGGGGTAGAACTCGGCTCAATGAAGCCCATCTCTAACAACGCCTTGACATGCTTTGCAACCTCTTCATGCTCACACTTGGAGAGTCTGTGAGGGGTCTTGTTTACTGGCTTGGAATGGGACTCTAAGTTAAGTGGGTGGTCCACTTGTCTCTTAGGAGGAAGGATTGTATGCCTCTAAAATAGGACATTGTATTCCTCAAGCAAGGCGTGCAAGGCTGAATCATTAGTTATTGCAGAGGGCTCTGATCCAAATTCTCCTTATTCAATTGCAAAACAAAGATTTGTGAGCATTTCTTAAACTCCCTTTTGAGTTGCTTTGCTATAATGAGTAAAAAATCAACATGATTTTGAACTCCCTCTAGGTGGATAGGTTGTCCATGCATCATAAACTCCATGTAGAGCTTAGAGAAGTCCATAGCAATTTTTTCCAATTATTTCAGCCAATCACAGCCCAATATGACATCAATGGGGCCCATATCTAAGAAATTTAGATCAACTAGTGCTGCATGGTTTTCAGCCAAGTATAAGGGAATTGCAGGACATACATGTGTGCTGATTTCTTCTTCTCCATTTGCTACTTGGACCTTCAAGGGGTGATGTAATGCCATATGGGTGCATTTCAACCGATCAATGGTTGATTTATTGACAAAATTGTGAGTGCTACCAGTGTCCACAAGGATGAAGACATGGTTTCCATGGATACTTCCTTGAATGCGAAGGGTGCTGGGACTTCAAAAACCCATCCAATCATCCAAGGAGATAGAGCAAATCAAAGTGGTAGGTAGGTGGGATGTCAAATCAAGTATCCATGCTAAATCACTACATGGGTTGAAAGGAAACCCATCCTCCAGGTCATAGAACTACTCGTGATCAACATCCTCTGTAGGCTCAGTCTGGTTGGTGGGCAGGTCATCCTCATCATTGTGCTAATCTTCCATGACATACATGCTATGAACTTTGACCTTAGCTATCTTGCACATGCATTTGGAGGCATGATCAACAGTGTACTTATCTCCACATTTAAAGCATAGGCCGTTTTCCTTCCATCCCTTCACAACATTCAGAGAAATGAAGCATTGGCTATTGGATCCATGGGAAGGTGATGCAGTGGACTATTTATTTTTAGCATACTTATTCTCAGTATTAAAGCCAAATGTTGTCCCAAAAATGCCCATTTTTCTATCAGCATGGAAGGCAGGGTAAGTGGGTACTTTGAGACTATTATTGGGCATAGAAGTGCCTCAAAAACCACCTCCGTATGGGGCTGATCTTGAAGGGTTGCGGGGCTATTTAGAACCTTGCTAAAAATGCTCATTCTTGCAGTACTTTTGTGCATATCTCTCAGCTAGTTCAATTGCATCAAACAATGTGGCAGGTTTCTAGGCCATGATATTGCCGATAGGCTTAGTTCCAACCCATAGATATACTTGTGCAATTTAGCATCATCGCTAATGCTCTCCACATACATGCTCAAGTTCATGAACTAATTTGTGTACTCATGCACAGTGAGGTTACATTGGTCAAGTGTACCATCGTCTTGCCAACTGCTCTTTTTCCATAAGAGACACAAAAACTTAGATCATATGTATTTTAAAATATTCCCAGTCAACGAACTAATGATTCTCTCTATTGATATAGCACCAATGAGATACTCCAAGGTCTATTGAGTCCGAGAGTTTAAGAGAGCCATGTATTTGATTGCTTCATCAAACTTGGACATCATTTGGTGATGGCTGGTGACCATTTCATTATGCAGTTCCATATGATGAAGCTCATGCTCACAAAGGGTGTGATTGAGCAGGGTGTATGGGTCCATTTTGGGAATTTCCTCCTGTGTATCACCATGGTAATCCTGTGCCAAGCTTGGTTCCTCATTCATGAATGTTTGCGAGTCTCTAATCTCCCTCTGGAGTTCCTCTTGGGCCTTGCTTTTGCCTTTTTGGCCAACCATCTAGATGCAATCCACAAGACCTAATGTCACTATATGGGGCGTAACTTTTTGTAGGAAGCTCCAATTGATGAGATTTTTGGTTCAAATCAGAGGGGACAAATGCCTCTTTTAGATGAGCTATTAATCTATGTGATAGAAAATTATCAGAATTTTATGCAAGGAATTAATGTGCCTGTAGAGTAGTCTGCACCCTATCCACAATGACCCTAGTGCACAAAAATAGCCATAACTTTCAAACCGTAGCTCTGATTGGGGAGATTTTTTCTTCAAACTAGAGGGGACAAAGCCCTCTTTGAGGTGAGCTATAGGGTTCACTCCTACATTCAAAATAGAAATTTCTGCAATAGGATCTTCTTGACTATCCTACAAGACTGTAACCAAAAACACTGTTTGGCTCTTATTGCAAAAGACTTATATGGATGGAGTATAGTTAGAGAGTCCTGATCAGCAACATAAATAGCATCCTGAGCATATTGAGCATTATCCCAAGCATCATTTCATACACATCTTCTCTGCCATCAATGCATGAGTAAATTCACTGCCATGCATCTCTTCTGATTGCATACACTTCAAGTGTCATATATGGGTGCCATTAGCATTGTGGGGGTGTCCAAAGGGAATCATTGCATCAAGGAAAGTGGAGATCATGGGGGGAGTTCCTACACTTTCATACAAGTATTGAGCTCCGGATCATCGAGAGGTGGGCAAAGTCCCCCCCTTTGCAAAGTTCCCCCTGGGTTGTGCACCCCTTCAGGATCTTAAGTGGTAAGGGAGGGTCACCTCTCTTTTGTCTTACCACCTTGCCTGGCATTGGCTTTTTTCCTCAGCCGGAGTATACCTTGGTAGTCCAATGACTCATGGATGCTACTTACCCAATTTACAATAGCTATTATTCATTTTGAGGATTATCCAAAAGCACAAGACAAAATGGGGGTTAATGTTAGCCAATACATTGAATTTCATGACTAGATATGATGCATCCATGCAAAGGGGATTGACTACTAAGCCTATGCAAATTTTAATCTCTCCGACAAGGGATTAAGCTCAAAAAGTGGCCGAATTTGAGAGATTAAGATCAAATTGGCATACCTCTACCATTCTTGGTGAGACCATTGAATCATAGCTCATCATGATGCCCTTTTGCTCCATCAATCAAGCCCAATTGGTTGGGGCATTCCCATGAAAGAAGACTTTAGCATTCGAATGCTCCCGATGATGATGGCTCATGTGCTTGTTCTGGCTCCAAGGTTGTGGGCTAGATCAAGAGCTTGGACTGAGAAATAATGGCTTCCCACAAGCATTATATAGCAAGGGATTCAACCGAGGCTTCAATTTTAGGGAAGGGAGGGTCAAATCTTGCTAAGGAGGGTTCAGCCCTTGCCCCAGGAGGCCAAGAGTGCCAAGGGGAAGGCAAGAAGCAGGAGCAAGAGGCAGGAGGGGGCTAGAGGTAGCTGCCTATTGCTTGTGGCAAGGTTTCCCTAGTCACCTAGGTACTCCAAATGGAGCTGGAGATGGGGGGAGTTAGGTTCAAGTGTTGGGTGATGCCTTGGAGGTGTCTAGAGCAAGTTTCCACAGGTTGTGTGGGCTAGCAACCATGGTAGATTCCAAGAGGGTGAGAAGGAGGGCTGGAGCAAAAAGTAGCTAGGTTTTTGTCCTCTTCCAAATCCTGGAACTCTAAACTTGGTCTAGAACTCCTAAATTTTGCATGAAAATAAGTGATGAACTGCTATTTTAATTGGTTTACCTCCAGATATGTCTAAGCCTCTAACCATAGCTCTTGCTTACTCCAAAAAGCTAAGGTTAGTTGCAGTCCTTCTTGTCGTATCTATACCTATAAGCTGAGTAACTAGGGTTTTCGGGATTTGAAAAGGAAAAAAGGGGAAAGAAGAAAAGGACAAAAGTCTTAAGCTCTAATACCACTTGAAATGAATGAAATTGAGAGGAGAGAGAAAAAGAGCTGAAGAGAAAGAAAGAGAGCAAGAAGACGAGAAAAGAAAACTACAAGAGGAGAGATAAAGATAGAAAAGAGGAGAGAAGGAAGGAGGAAGCCATGGAAGCTGGAGATGAAGGTGAAGAGTATGTTCTTGATAATAATTGGTTGCCTAATCTGGGACTCTTACGCCTTATATACCCCAATAAATGTGATGGGGTGTCTAAACCCTAGTTGGTGTGTATCCCACTTGTCACATGGCTATGTTTTCACCTTTTCTAGAGGTATTGTTTCTTAGATATCCATGGTGTTGAAATGCATGGCCTTATTCACTATGCAGAGGCAGAGTATGTTGCAATCACAGAGGCCTATAAGGGGGCTCTTTGGTTAGGCCATCTGATCATAGATATTGGTATTTTTCATGTGGTCCCTATCCTATATTTGGAATCTACAAGTGTTATTCGCTTGGCCAAGACACTGATCTTTCATGGAAAGACAAAGCATATTGAGATGTAGTACCACTTTATCCTAGAGGTCATTGAGGACAAGTCCATTAAGCTTATCAAGATCTCAATTGACCAAGTTCCTATAGATTTTCTCATCAAAGGTCCTTCATTATAGCATTTTGTCTTCCTTAGGAAGTTGATGGATGAGATGACATACTATGGGACCGAAAATGGGCACAACACTGGCTATAGGGCTCTAGCCAAGCTCCTATGCTCATCAAACCAGCCTCGCGACCAAGAGCATCTAGAGGCTATATACTAATCTAAATAAATCATGTGTTTATATCAATTTGTAGTCTAATGACTTTCCCATCCCAAATCTAATAGAGGAAGTATCCCACATACGCAACTGAGTAACACTTCATTGCATGCATATACAGAGCATCCCCCAATCGTTCTTTGTGGCTCCTACAGCTCTCCTACACCTCAAGGATTGGCCCTAGGATGTGCCATCTCAAACATTAAATACAATCCTAACATTGTCCACTCTTTTTTCAAACTGCACATTCCAAGAGATATTTTTGTTTCCTCACTTAACCAATCCCCAAAGACAATTGTACTATCCTACAGCTTAGGCCCTCCTCAAACTCTCATCATTGGTCAATAATTTTAACAACCAATTGTAATGCATCTAAGAGACTTTCTATTTCTTCATAACATGTATGAGAATGCAAAGGCAAGTTGTAATACCATATAATGCTAAAACAAAACACCCACAAAATCATCCAATGTGTCATGTGAAAATAGCATTCTTTTAATGATTTCCTTTCTAACATATTACTTCATTGCTTCGAAACAACACCGTACTAATCTGTGCTATTGTTCCTTTAAACTTTAATAAAATGAGTCATATATGTCATAATATGAATGAAAATCAAAATTTAATGGATACTTAACATTCCATAACCCTTTCTTCCTACCATTTAGGTTTTGCAATTGTGCACCGGTTAAAGAGGGTGTAGCATGTCATTTTTTCATGTAGAAAAGTAATAAATACACACTTTTACATAAGGATGGAGGTAGACTAACGCAAATCCCCATGCCCTATCTTCACCATATATCCATACATATATACCTAATTTATAGTACTTTTTTACATGTGAAAACTAATTTTTTCATCAAAGTTTTTATTTTTATACATTTTATTATTTAATGTAATATTAATTATTATTTTCTTATTTTTAAATTGATGAATCTTATGTGGATTATAATTAAGCATTACATTCAATATAACTCCAAAGAAATACCATTCGAACTATAAAAATCCATGAGATTATTATTTTTTATTAAATCTCATATTATAGATTTTACAATTTTGATTTATTACTCAAATTTATTAAATATTTTATAATTATATATTCAAATATTTTCAATCATATTTCATAGTAAAAATGAAATATTCATTATAAAATTCAATAAAAGACGCTTACATTATAATTTGCATATGCAACCCATCGTATTTCAAAAATGAAAAGTCGTTGAAGCTCTTTTACAACCAATGGCGTCACCTCATTTGTGCTTTCTTGTTCCATTCCATGTATCTCGTCACAAACTAGCACCCATTCCCCCTCATCTTCTTAGCCCATATGAACAACGTTTATGATGAGAGAGGAGGAGAGAGAAAGACTAAAATCTGAACATTTCAGACAATGCATTAAATCATGCATGGTTTGGAGTGATATGAAGCATAAAATTGCAATATCTTAATCCCAAAAAGAGGATTCATAATGCGAAGAGTTGTAAGACTCCATTTTTTCCAAAAAAACATGACTGTTTTTCTAAGTTTTGTGGCTTCTAATCAACATTAGTCACTTAAACTTTAAAATAATCAATTCACTCTTTCATGTTCACACTCTCGTGCAAGTGGTTTTGGGTTCACTAGATGAGTAGCTTTCTGGCATCAAAATCTATTATCTTGGCCTTTGTCACTTGCTTTTCAAATTCCAGATCTAGTATAGCTGCTTCATAACACTAAACCTTGCAGTATTAAATGGAGGGTCAAACGGATCAGATGAACAAACACTTGCATTGGATTTTCAACATCGAAATGCATCTAGAAAAACTCAAGCTCCTTAGTCCATGATCAACTAATTTTCTGCAAAAAATACCGCTTTTATGGATCTCGAACCACTTTTATGCTTTAAATTCAACTCTAAAATCCAGCTCTCATTGGCAATGATGGGATAGGGTGACAACATGTCAAACCCATGAATTAATATGCACAAACATAAACCATAAAGAGCATCAAGCTGTTTCAAATAAATCTCTTACCCTATCCCCGACAAAAGCAAGGCATGAAGTCCACAAGGAATAGAGCAAGCATAGTTTGAAGCTAGTTACTAACCAACTACTCCAACAAAGACCTGCTAAAAGAGCTATCAAAGGAGTCATCCTAAGTGGTGGTCTAACCTACCTATCTGACCCAGCCAGGAACTCCTACTAGGACAGGAATCCTATAGACTGGTCGATTGTAAAGTCACATATTTTTTATTTTACCACTTTTTTTTATTCAGTACTTTATACTCAGGTATATAAAAAGGAGGGAGTTGAGTATATTGTGACCCAAGGAGAACAAGGCATCGGCCTCATGTCCAATCTTGGTACCCAAGAACCCACCAAGCTCTTGCAAGGCGATACTGAATCATTTTTCTTCCGCTCACTTTTATTTTTACTTCAACCATCCTTATTTATTTTCAGCTAAATGCCACCCCTAAGAAGACAAGGCATTGGCCTTGGGTCCAAACTCATCCCCAGGAACCTACTAAACCTTCTCAAGGAAATGAATATCTGCTCTCGGAATTTATTTTTCTTTATTTTATTATTTTAGGGATTAATATCTCTTTGTATACACCTCTGTATTTTATATATGTCAAATATATTTAATATTTATTTTTCTCTTTTATTTGGCAAGCTTCCCTAACTTCCTCACAACTAATAGGGATTCTTAAAAATAGATGCATTGTAGGCTATCAGTACAGGGTCAATAGGACTACCCTCAAAAACAACTCTTAGAGTGTTTAACAATGTCTTTACAAGAGGTGAACAACTGCTCAAACCTTACTAGACATACATAACCTAATCCTGAGACTTCTGAAATATGAGAAGGATCGAAGCTTGCTTGGATCGAATCTTGCTTGGAAGAGCTATGGCGGGAGAGCAAGAGCAAGAAAGAGAGAGACCAAATGGGAACTCCAACAGTCACAATGTGTGACTCAGCCTTCTTTTATTCAAACTATCACTAAAAGAATAAAGAATAAAGTGACGGTTAGGCACCCACCACTTGCAGTGTGCAGTGGCAGGTATTGTTAATGTAGTAATACACACGCGCCTAGGTGGAGATATCTGCCTTTACCCCCAACAACCTCCCAAATGAATCTAGTGAGGAGTGAGAAAGAAAAAAAAAAGATAGTACAATGTACACATGTACAATAGGATGAGGAAAAACATCATCTCAGCCAATGCCCATCAATCTCCTGAGGAAGGCAAAGCACGCAATAGTGAGGCTTTTTGTGAGCAAATCTGCAAGATTGTTGTCGATGGAGATCTTGACAAGGTCAACAGGCTTGTTGTTCTCCACGACCCCATGTATGAAGTGATACCTCACCTCAATGTGTTTCACCTTTGCATGGAAGACTGGATTCTTAGCTAGCTGAATAGCACTCATAAAATATGAATGCAGCATAGGTATAGTCTCAATCCCAAGGTCATGAATCAAATGGCCCAACTATATGGTCTCCTTGTAAGCCTCAGTGGCTTCAACATACTTCTCCTTGGTGGTAGAGAGAGTCGTACACTTATAAACCCTAGACATCTAAGAGATAGCACCTCCAACATAGGTGAATACATAGCCAGAAGTGGACTTCCTACTATCTACATGTCCTGCATAATCAGAGTCTATGTATCCCACAACTCTTGTATCTTGGTTGCCATAGCAAACACACATATCTGTAGTGCCCTTCAAGTACCTCATGATACCCTTCACCACATCCTAATGTTTCTTACCAGGTGTAGCCATATAGCGTACCACAACACCAATTGCAAAGGTGATATCTGGACAAGTGGCTATCATGGCATACATCAAACTGCCCATGGCTAATGCATAAGGGATCTTGGCCATCTCCTCCCTCTACTCATATGTATGTGGACAATCGACCTATGAAACTTTCACATAAGAAGGTAATGGATAGCTAATAGGCTTTGCGTCCTACATGCGGAAATGCTCAAGGACTTTATGAATGCACTCCCTTTGTGAGAGCTAGAGTAGTCCCTAATGCTTGTCGCGCTTAATGCACATACCAAGAATGTGAGAGGCATGTCCCAAATCCTTCATCTCAAAGCTCTTCTTTAGCTAAGATTTAAGAGCATCCAGCTCATCATGAGCTTTCCCTGCTATCAATATATCATCCACATAAAGTACCGAAATAGGCAATGAACCATCACGAGCTTCCTTCGTGTAAAGACACAAATCCATAGCACTCCTGTTGTAGCCTTGTGACTGCATAAAGGCATCATACTCCCTAGGTGCCTAACTCAAGCCATAAAGACTTTTCTTCAACTTGCACACTAGGTGCTCCCTGCTAGGTTCTGCAAAGCCCTTAAACTGCTCCATGTACATCTCATCATGCAAATCCCCATGCAAGAATGAAATCTTGACATCCATCTTATGCATGTCCAAGTCAAGTTGCGCGACTAAGGCCAAAACCAAGCATAGGAGAAAAGACTTCATTAAAGTCAACTCCATGCTCCTGTTTAAAACCCTTAGCAAAAAGTCTTGCCTTATAACCCATCTTGGGTGTCTAAGGGTACTTTTCAGCTTGTACACCCACTTGTGTGATAAAGTCTTCTTGCCAGCAGGCAAGGAAACCAAATCCCAAGTCATATTCTTATGCAAGGAGTCTATCTCAATCTGCATAGCCCTCTCCCAGGAGTGACTATCAACCCTGATCATAGCCTCATCATAGGTGAGAGGCTCTCATTCACTTGTAACCAAGATATAATGCATCGATGGCTCAAATCTATCAAGTGGGCATCTATCTCTAGTAGAACGCCATCTCACAACACGCTCTGCTACATGTCCAACACCCTAGCTATGTGTACCAACTGTTGTTGCAAGTTGACCAACTAAATGTGGAGGAGCATGTGGCTCCTCCTGGAAGATAACACTACATATCTCTACCACCTTCTCAAGCTGCCTATGCATCTTGTCTTCATGGAAGACTGCATCATGGCTGTAGATGACTTTTTGCTCTTGTAGATCCCAAAGGTGATAACCCATCTCGCTTGCATCTCCATAGCCAAGGAAAATGCATTTGATACTCTTAGGATCCAGCTTACTATGCTTGTCCTTGGGCATGTGGCAGTATGCCTCACATCCAAAGACATGTAGATGTGCATAAGATAGAGGTTTCCCAATCCATACCTTCTCTGCAACCTAGAAATCCAAACCACTAGAAGGTGATCTATTTATGATATGCATAGTTGTACTGACTGCCTCAATCTAAAAGCTATCCGGTAGGTCTGCATGGTTAAGCATATTGTGTACATGCTCCTGGATGGTTCTATTCATCCGCTCAGCCAAACCATTCTAGGGTGGAGTATAGGGGGCAGTCAACTGATGCTCAATACCCCCTTGTCACATAGATGCTCAAAAGCACATGGCACATATTCTCCCCCATTGCCAGTCCTAAGGCATTTCAACCTATGCCTAGTCTAGCTCTCAACCAATGCAAGCCATCTCTGAAACATAGTCAAGACATCTGACTTAAGCTTAATGGGATAAGCCTAGACCTTACACAAAAAAATTTCAATAAACATCACAAAATACTTTGCACCACCCATAGACTAACAGGGCATGGGCCCACAAACATCCGAATGTACCAATGCCAGGGGCTCACTCATATGTGTCCTACCGGACTTCTTATGCATATTCCTAGTCTATCTGCCATAACGACTATGCTCACATGAATCAAAACATGCATAGTCAAGGGGGGCGATAAGTACTACAAACCAAAAAGCATTTTCATTCCCTTCAAGGACATGTGGCCCAAACGGGCATACCAAAGAGATACATATGGGATGGAACCCATTGACAAAACATGGTCAATAGAGGACCGAGCAACTATAAGAGGATAGAGGCTACTAGCCTTGGCACCTCTAGCAAGCACAAGTTTTCCATGGGTGATCTTTCAGGAAAAATCCCCAAAGGAAACATGAAACCCAGCATCATCAAGCTGCCCTATAGACATAAGACTATGTGTAAGCATAGGTACATGATGTACATCCTATAACACAAAAGTACTGCTAATAGAGAACTACAGCCTCTGGCATCCCCAATGCCAATAATAGCAAATGACCTGTCTCATCACCCAAGTGAATTCAAGCAAAGACAGTGCGGTAGGATTTGAACCACTCACGACATAGTGTAACATGAAATGAAGCACCAAAATCCAAAAGCTAGCACTGCCCATACATAGAGTGAACCTCAATCAATGACGTAGCATCACAAGAACTGTGGGCGTATATGACCCTTCTTGTCGCAATGATGACATGTCACATTAGCATTTCTCCCACAAGACTTGTTGTGCGACTTACCACGTGACTTAGACCTAAACTTCTACGAGTCTTTGCCACGGCCATACCTACGCACATTCTTTCCATTACCATCTCTGCCTCTAACAGTCAAAGCATGCAACACACGAGAGGCATCCAAGTTCTTACAATTTATCTCTTCCTGTAGAAGAGCACTCTCTATATCAGGCAAGTTCAAAATAGTAGTAGGAGCACATAAGGCAGTGCGGAATACATCCCATGACTCACTCAGAGTTCCAAGAAAAAACAATGGAGTAACCTCATCATTAAAGGTAATACCCTGCAAAGTCAAGTTCTTGAGAATAGCATGGAACTGGCTCAAATGAGTAGACATCATCATATTCTCCTTCATGCATAGGTCCATAAGTTGCTTTAGCCAATACATCTGACTTGCTGGATTTTTCTTGTCATAGAGGTTCTTGATCTTATCCCAAAGCTACCAAGAACTATGTGCTTCCTCAACCACATTGTAATGCACATGTTTAATGAGAGACAAGATGAGGGTGGACTTGCATTACTCATCAAGCTCATCCCATTCATCATCAGTCATAGTTTCAAGCTACTCGCCATGCATCCTTAGTGGCTTTATCTATGATTTCTGCACCAATACTTGCCAAACTTGGCTCTTCCAATAGGTATAATTCATATGTGATGTTGAAGATAGCACTTTCAATAGAAGAAGATGCCATACTGCAATCCAAAACGATGCAGACAATTCAAAACTACTTATTGTTTTCTATTGTAAATAGCCAAAATACCATCAAAACCAAGACAAAATGACCATGAACTGATAGTTAATGATGCTACCCACCAAGTACCATCAAAAATACATAAAAGCAGGATGATTTAGCATGAAAAATACATCATAGTCCATGTATAACTTCTTTCTATAATAAATTACAGCCACATACAATGAGAGTAAACTGTAAGGAAAATGAACGCACAAGTCAACCACTAATTGTCAAAGCATTTTTGGAATCAAGCAAGCATAAATTATCAACTGACAATCATACGGACATTGAGCAAACACCCAAGCATGTCAAATGAATCCGTTAGTAAGCTAGTACACCCCCTGTGTGATAGGGAAAAGTGTACACAATGCTGGCAAGACATGACACAAATAGGTGTATGCTCAGGGAGTGCAAATCCCGAATCAGCCCAAGTATATCTATGAGGACCATAGCATATCAACCATGCAACATCCAAGTAAGATCCCAATCTCAAGTATCTGAATGCTCAAGTAGCATAAACCACCTACACAATGCCTACCAAGCATCCAAAGATGCTCCCACTGGCACAAAAGCCATAAATGCCAAGCAATAAAGCTCGAACAAAGGATGTAAGAGTGCGCCAGTGACAAGTGTCCAAGATCAAGCATCAATGAGACATCCCGAGCATATAGACTCCATAGCACCCATACATAGCATCCATAGACATCAAGTACATCCAAACTGTAACTTTGACAAGCTAAGAAATAGCCAAAGTAAGCTATGGGAAATCAAATGCAAGCCAAAGCAAGGCTCAGTACCATCCAACTCCAGAGAATGTAACGAGCATGTATAGGTGGCATAAGCCAAGCATGTTAAGACAATCGATCAGACATAAAGTACATGCCATAAGTACATCAAAGATGGAGGTCCAAATACTATGCGAAGCGAGCTCAAGCTCAACCAATGATCTGAGAGCAAATCAAGCTCAAAGTCGATCCTCGATTATCAATACATCAAAGTACATCTCCAAAGCATGTCCAGATTCCAAGAGGCATAGGCAAACATGAAGTAATAGGCTTCAACCCACTATTTTACAATAGTGATTTACTATTCAAAACTAAGATTTTTCAGCCCAAAAAATCAGTCCAAGATCATGGCAATACATATGCCTTGTATCCCCCAACAATCAGTCATCAATAGGCATCAAACCACTTAACTAGGAAGCTCCAAACAAGCATAGGCATCAACTGCTAGTGTAGCATTGACATTTAATATCTGTAAGCTGCTGTAAAATATTTCAAAAAGGTGCTACAAAACCTAGTATCAATGTCCAAGGCTTGGGAGGCTTCAATGTATGTCAAGAATCATTGCCAAGGGTGCCATAATGATCTAGGAGCAAGGCATGACCTTCAACAAGTGGGATATGAGCTGTCCAAGAGACCTGTAGATTAGGTGAAAATCATGCTGATCTGCTTGGGGTTGCTACTATTGTTGTTGTGTTGGTCAGGATGGTAAGGAAACCACAAGAGGCCTATGTCAAGATATGGAGCACCGTAGCTTCAATGGTGCTACCCCCTTTCTCTTCTTAGACCTGTAGACCTGTAACTAGCATGAAACCTTGAAGAAAATGAAGAAATACCTCTAATACAATGCCCTAAGGGTGCCCAAAGGGTCTGTGCAGGTGCTTGAGAAGCTGGGGAGTGATGAGAGCTTGAGAGAGTCGACTATGGTTGCTTGGAAGGAGACCCAATGAGTGTAGGTAATCAATATAAAGCTAAAGGAGTCATGAACCAAGCCTCGAGCAATCATGAATCCATGCTCTAATATCAATTGAAAGGTGAGAAGGATTGAAGCTTGCTTGGAAGAGCTATAGCAGGAGAGCAAGAGCAAGAAAGAGAGAGACCAAATGGGAACTCCAATAGTCACAATGTGTGATCAAGCCTTCCTTTATTCAAACTATCACTAAAAGAATAAAGAATAAAGTGACAGTGATGGGTGCCCACCACCTGCAATGTACAATGGTGGATAATGTCAGTGTAGTAATACACGAGCAACTAGGTAGAGGCGCCTTTACCACCAACAACTTCATGCCACCTTAATAGGAGAGTCAAAAGAAAAATATCCCACATACATATACACATACAGCATAGAGGGAAAGAACTTGTAAAAGAAGGATATCACCTAGACTTGGCCACAAGAAGCTTCTGTGCAACAAGAGACTTTCTCTAGGTGCTCCATCTAATCTATTTGGTGCCACTTTGTATGCTTCTGTCCATTCAAAAACATGGTTGTGAGATAAAATATTCATCAAGGGTAATGACTATGGCTCATAACCCATACTAACCATCGGTAGTCATAGTTAAGAAAGACATCTTTAACAAATGTATAATTGGCTAGGGAATCTGCAAAGTGATTCCACTATTGAGGAATCACCTAAGGCGGCACTACCTTCAAGATCTCAAGGGTGTCCAAAGTCACACAATGATATATTCTTAGAACATGATTCCTCACACTATAGGTCCCATTCAATTGGTTGATCACTAACTGCGATTTTCCTTTCACTAATAACCAATGAATACCAACACATCTGGCTAGATTTAACCCCATAAGCAAGGCCTTGTATTTTGCCACGTTATTCGTAAAAGCGATGCCTAAATAAATTCCATTTTCGTGGGGATTCCAATAAAATCAATGCTCGACTTCTCAAATAGTAGCATAGCCATGATAGGAGTCAATGGGTGCTTCCTATTATCCTATTGTCATGTCTCTGAAGCATAATAGTTATAGCTCCAAAGAAAACTAGAGGTTAGCAAATTTGTGTAAATTATAAACCTTTAAATGTAGCCACAAAAGGGAGATCATTATCAACTTCCTTTCATAGATGAGATTTTAGATTTAGTTGTGGGAAATGAAAGGTGTAGTGTTTCTAATGTCTATTCAGGTTATTTTCAATTATCCATTGCTCTTGAAGATTAGAAAAAAATATATATAACTCCTTGGGGATGTTTTTGTTATATAATTTTACCTTTTGGACTTAGTAATGGAGGACTAGCATGGTATTAAGGAAGGGTAAACAAAGTGCTAGCTCCTTTCCTATGAAAATTTGTGAGAGCTTTTTTTTACGATGTCTATGTACATAGCTCAAGACTTAATCATTGTGAAAAGCTGGATAATGTGTTCAAAATAATGGATAGTTGTGGTTGTTAATTAAATCCAAAAAATGTAAAATAGCTCAACCAAAAGTGAAACTTCTTATTCATGTGGTTTCTGAGAATTGAATAGAGCTAGATCTTGAAAATTTTAAACCTTTGGTCACTTTAGTGGCTCCTGCAAATACAAAGGAGCTTATGACTTTCATACATCAGGTAAGATATCTGTCAAGATTCATACCTTTGGCTTCTCAACTGCTCTATCCATTATAGATGGTAGCTAAGAAGGATCTGTTGGAATGGATAGTAGAAGTTGAGGAAGTATTTCAGCAAGCCAGCATTATCTGTCTAAGCCCCTGATTGGGAATGTGAATTTTTTGTAAATCCATCAAGAGGAGAAGATGCTATTGGAGCAATCCTTATGCAACAAGGAAAGAATTATTGATATAGGAGACCTATAGATTTTGCGAGTTGAGTGAAGTTGCAAGTCGAACGAGCATATACTAAAATTGAATTTGTGATGATTTGTTTAATCTTTACTTGTTGCAAAAGATCATGAGGTATTTGTTACCTAAACCCTTTACAATTTTGACAAGCTATACACTATTGCCACAATTAGTAAATAACTCAAATCTTTCAAAGAGAGCTATCAAATAGATGACTAAGCCTGAAGAATTTTAGTATGAATTTCAAGTTGAAGATTGAACTCAAGCTAAATAGCATATCTTTTGACTTATAAGGGAAGTTTCGTCTTGTAAAAAGGAAAACTTAGGGACAAAGTAGAAGTTAAACCAAAAATTGAAAAGTATTTTTCTATGTAATTTGATGGATCGTATCTCATGAATCTCAAAGAATGAGTAAGAAGATTCTAAAACTAGAAACAAGAAAATAATTCTTGGTCATGATATTTTTTTTAAATGGGGAATTGATGCAATTGGTCCTTTACCTCATACATGAAGAGGAAAGATTTATATTTTGATTGTAGTTGATTACCTTTCTTATTGGGAAAAGGCCAAAGCCATTAAAAACATCAAAGCAATTAATGTGGGGGGAAATTTTATATATGAGGATATATGTTGCAAGTTTGGGACACCTTTAGAGATTATGTCTAATAGGGGACCTGGTTTCAAAGGAGAATTGATTGATTGTTTCAAAGGAAAACTGATTGAGTATCTTTGTGAGAAAATGAAAGTAATGAAGCAATTTACTTCACCTTATTATCCTCAATGCAATGGTTTGAATGAATGATTCAATGGTGAGCTAATTAGGATGTTGTCAAAGTTGACTAAAGTGTTAAATGTGGTCATATCACTGGTTCTTAGGTGCCCACAGCCTAATTTATGGAAACTCCCCCTATTCTTTATTTGGTGATTGGTCACCCTATTTTATGGTATGACAACTCCTTCTTTTTTCTATAAAAGGAGGGAGTGTGGCCCCAATCTATTATCACACTTGTACTTGCAAATTCTTGGTGTGGAGAGAGGGAGCTTGTGGAGTGTGTGAGCTGGTGCTCAATCATTGTACTCTTGTCATAGTGTTTTCCTATTATCAGTTACATCTTATGGATTGTCTCTTTTATCGATCTTATGTCTCTCATTATTCCACTACATGTTTTTCTCTTCTAACATAGTATCATATGTTTAAGGTGTCTACATCCTCTTAGTTCACTTGGGACCTATTGATGGCTCGAGTGGATGTTTCTTCTTGACTCTAATGATACTGCATGCCATGCTCCTAATTAGAAGGGGCAAGTATGTGAGTGGAGAGAGGGCATGTTGATGCTCTTTTCTTACTGGTGGATTTGTTGTGTGTCATCAATTTTACATCTTTTGGTGATCCAAACCTTGGATTGGTGTATCGAGCACCAAGTTTATGCTATGATGAGTGACATGATGTTTTCATGTGGTCTTGCATGAGGGGACCCGAAGGGCATGGTTGATGCTCTAGTGGAGGGATCTTGGTGTCGGGGAGAGTTATCCATAGAGCTTGTGTGGTTATAGGAGGTGCAAGTGGCAAACTCAACTATTTTGCTTTCAAAGAGGGCTTATGGCATTTGAACTTCTTCTTCAAGGTGCTTTCTTATTGAGGCACATCCAGCAAAGTGCACACTGCTAAAGTATCCATAGTACATCCTTGGTGCTCTTGTTCATTGTTTGTTCACCTATGCTCCAAGAGAGGGTGTTAAAAGTGGTCATATTGCAGGTTCAAAAGCACCCACAACCTAATTTATGGGCACTCTCTTTATTCTTTATTTAGTAATTGGCCAACCAATTTTGTGGTAGGGAAACTCCTTTACTTTTGTCTATAAAAGGAGGTAATGTGGCCACATTCGATTATCACTCTTATACTTGCAAATTTTTAGTGTGGAGAAAGGGAGCTTGAGTGTGCGAGCTAGTGCTCAACCATTGTACTATTGTCATACTGGATTCATATTCTTGATTACATCTTGTGCATTATCGTCTCTTTCATCGATCTTGTGTCTTTCATTATTATGCTGCTTTTTTTGCTCTTCTAACATAAAGATCATCCTCAAGTGTGGGATATTGAGCTTTTGAGTGCATCATGGGCTTACCCTTCAGCGAAAGGGAGTATTAGGTTTTCTCCATACAAGATGGTTTATGAAAGAGAAGCTTTATTGCCTATAGAAGTGGAAATACCTAATTTGAGGATGCTTGAAAAATTGAGTGAGGGTGAGGATAAAGATTATTTCAAAGAGAGATTGTTGCAATTGCAAGAAGCCCTATTAAACAAGCAAGAAGCATGTGACTATTATGAAAGAAATCAAGAAAAAAATATTTAGATTTTTAATCAAAAATAAAACCTAAATTTTTTTTTTAATGAGACTTGGTTCTAAGATATAATTTCAAGTTGGATAATACTTTTCAAAAGAATTCCCAACTAAAAAGGGGACCAAGGGGGCACATTTAGAGTAACTAATACATACAAAAATGGAACTTATGCATTAGAATATTTAGATGGAAAAGCACATAAAAAAAGAATCAATAAATATAGATTAAAGAAGTATGTATCAAGATTGATGACAGTTAAATTGAAAGAATGGTCAAGACATAAATAAGAAGAATAAAAGAATGAGGAAACTGAATGGATGATAGATGTAGCATCAATTGGATTCACTAAACAAGTTCAAAGCTAGAGATTGCAACATTTTAATACATACAGATGTAGCAAGTAGAAGATTGGATATTCCTTTTGTTGATGTTGTTATCAATTATGATATACTCATGAATTCAAACGACTATATCCATAGAGTTGGACGAACTGCCCATGCTAGAAAATATGGATGAGCTATTTCAATTTTGATGTAGTATGACATTGATCTTTATCAAAGAAATGAGTAACTCATAGAAGCTACCAGCATTTCCATTTGAGGAGAAAGAGATGAAATTATTTTCAGAGCATGTAGCAGAGGCATAGAGACTTGCTACAATGAAAATGAGAAAAAGATCATGATAGGAGGCACAAGAGGAGGAGGAGGAGGAGGAGGAGGAGAAATTAGGGATGTTTTGATCAAAGAGAGGACCAAGAAGAAGAAAGAAATGTAGCATGACCTTGACTAGACACGTTTACTTTGAAGACAAGAGATGCCCAACCTCGAGGAGGCAATCGGTCAAGAATTTTAGTGAGGAATTCTATTTGCATCATCAAAAGAGGATGAAGACATGAATCAACAACCTCCCTCTAAGAATAGCAAACAAGCAAGGTTAGAAGATGAGGATGAGGATGAACAAAGCACTAAGCATAGGGACAAGGGGATATCTAACAAGAAAGAGAGGGGTAACAAGCAAGCGAGGAGGAAATCCAAAAAGACAATGAAGAAGAAGAAGAAGAAGAAGAAGAAGAAGAAGAAGAAGAAGAAGAAGAAGAAGAAGAAGAAGAAGAAGAAGAAGAAGAAGAAGAAGAAGAAGAAGAAGAAGAAGAAGAAGAAGAAGAAGAAGAAGAAGAAGAAGAAGCCAAGCAAGGTTAATGTCTATAGGCTTGGATTAATGCTTCAATTGCAAAAGTTGACAAGGCCCCTATATTGGCATATTCAAAAGGGCTCATTAATCTACATCATGGAACCTAGACAAATAAAAGAGTTCAATGGCCATGGCTACCATGAAAATTTTCAAATAACCAAAGTGGCAATCATTGAGTTTGGTGTTATGTGATTGAGCAAAAACTTGATGATTGGGATAAACAATCTGCAATCCAAAAGATTTAGGCTTTTAAAAATTCTAAACGTAAAAAGAGGAAAAGTTTAAAAGCTTGCAAAAAGCTAAACAAATGTAGTGGTAAAGCTTTAGCAAAAACTATATAAGGAGAAGAACCTAAGAAGGATTGGCCCTTCTCATGTGAACTAAAACTTTTGCCTTGTATGAGAGGAGGGTCACACCAAGGCAAGTCAAAAAAGAAAGGTTCACATGTAAAGTTTTGGTTTGAGCACATTTCGAGCATCGTGAAAGAAACTTGTATTGTGGATTCACAAGAAGTAAGGTACGATCTTTATTACTTGTGTATTTGTCCATGCTTTGTGTGTTTACTTTCTATGGCTACATGAGGCACAAGTGTTAAGAGTTTATTTTTGTTTGAAATTTTATTATGTTGAGTTCTATGGATAAACAAAGTCTATCAATTTACCGACACTCCTTTTCCTCAAGTCTTTTCAAATTGTGGCTAAGGTTTGTCTCATTCACTGTTTGTGAAACATTGCAAGAACCAATAATCGGAAAAAAATTGCACATGAATCTTCCACATAGAACTTCCCTCCTAACCCACATGAATATATATATATATAACATTAATGTATATAATATAAAGACTCATCACATCTCATCATATGAGAAGATATATGGGGGAACACCCATAGTTGCATATTTCAAGGTATTTGGTTGTGTATGATGATGTATTCATGTTCTTGATAACATGAGGAGGAAAATAGAATTGAAGGTTGTCAAATGTAATTTCCCTAGCTATCCAAATGAGAATAAGGGTTATAATTGTTATGATATTTCCATTAGAGAGGTCTGCATAAGTAAGGATATAATGAGTCATGGTATAGATCTAAAATTGTAGTTGTTTGAGATGGATGCTTATGACAGCAGTAATGATGATAGTTATGGGAAGAAAATTGCAATAAAAAATACTCAAAGAAATCAACATATTGAAGACATGTCTAGGCCTCAAGGCAATGAAGAAAACAGTGATAGTTATAGCCCATGGAGTAGTAAGTTAAGGAGAGCACAAAAAAGCTAGAGATAGCAAAAGATAATAAGCTTATGGGTGAAAGATCAAAACATGAGTCTATGGATGATGAGTTTGGGATATTTCTTGTTAGGACTCGAGGCATAAAAGGTTCAAGAAAGTATTTATCACCAAATGCAAGGGTAGTTGAGACACCTTCTAGTGCACCTCAATTGAGAAGATCAAAAAGAGAAAGGCATCCAGTTGATAGGTTGACATACGATGTCTACACAAAAATGCATTATGTTATGGATATAATGTCCTTTTTTAATTAATTTTTATTTTTTGAATATTTATTTTCTCACATACCCCCTGTATGTGAGCTAACTATGAGAATACTTGTAAGAAAAATCATGTGAGAATCGACCCACAAGGACCATGCAATAACCAATATTCCCAAAAGAAAAAGCAACTACACCCAAATAGAACTCCCCTCCTAACCCACATGATATTCACCTTCAAGAAGAAATGTATATATATACATATATATGTGCATAATAACCTTAATATTATATGGCGACTCATCACATGTCATCGTATGAGAAGATATATGAGAGAATACCTATGGTTGCATATTTCAAGGTATTTCATTGTGTATGATATGTTTGCATTCCTAATGACTTAAGGAGAAAAATAGAACTGAAGGATGTCAAATGTATTTCATTTTGCTATCCAAATGAGAAGAAGGGTTATAACTATTATGATCTTGTAGAGAGGTCTACATAAGGAGGAATGTAGTGAGTAATGGTAAAGTCCGAAAATTGCAATTGAGATGGATGCTTATGAGTAGTGATGATGATGGTTATAGGAATAAAATTGCAACAAAGAATACTCAAAGAAATTATCATATTGAAGAAATGTTTGTTGCTCAAGTCAATCAAGAATGTAGTGGGACCTCAATTGAGAAGTTTAAAAGAGAAAGGCATCCAGTTAACATGTTGGCATACAATGGTTACCAAAAGATGCATTATGTTATGAATGTAATATCCCCAATTTTCATTAATGTTTATTTTTTCAATAATTATTTTCTTGCATACCCCCCCATACGTAACCTGAATACTAGAATACTCATAAGAAAAATCACATGTGAACTAACTCGTAAGGACAACACAAGAACCAATAGTCAGTAAAAAAACAAAGCACATAAACCTTCTACATAGAACTCCCTTCTCAACCCACATGAAAATTATCCCCAAGAAGAGAGAGAGAGAGAGAGAGAGAGAGAGAGAGAGAGAGAGAGAGAGAGAGAGAGAGAGAGAGAGAGAGAGAGAGAGAGAGAGAGAGAGAGAGAGAGAGAGAGAGAGAGAGAGAGAGAGAGAGAGAGAGAGAGAGAGAGAGTGTGTGTGTGTGTGTGTGTGTGTGTGTGTGTGTGTGTGTGTGTGTGTGTGTGTGAGAAAATAACCTTATAATATATATAATACAGTCACTCATCAGATATCACCATATGAGAATATGTATCAAAACACCTATAGTTGCATACTTCAAAATATTTCGTTGTGTTTGATATATTTGTATTCTTGATTACTTGAGGAAAATAGAATCAAAGGCTATCAAATGTATTTTCCTTGGCTATCCAAATGAGAAGAAAGGTTATAACTATTATGATCTTGTCACTAGAGAGGTCTGCATAAGTACAAATGTAATGAGACATGGTATGGACCTAAAATAGTAGTTGAGATGGATGCTTATGAGAGCAGTGATGATGGTTATGGGAAGAAAATTGAAACAAAAGATACTCAAAGAAATAAGCATATTGATGACATGTCTCATCCTCAAGCTAACTAGTGGGAGCTATGATCTTGTCACTAGAGAGGTCTACATTAGTACGGATGTAATGAGTCATGGTATGGACCTAAAGCTGTAGTTGAAACAGATGCTTATGAGAGTAGTGATAATGATGGTTATGGGAAGAAAATTGCAACAAATGATACTCAAAGAAATCAGCATAATGAAGTCGCATTTGGTGCTCATGTCAATGAAGAAAACTGTGGGATTTATTGCCCATGGAGTGATAGGTTAAGGAGTGCACAAAAAAAGTCAAAAATATTAAAAGGTAAGAAGCCTATGGGTGAGAGCTCACAAGATGACTCTATGGATAATGAGTTTGCGATAGCTCTTGTTAGAACTCCAAGCATTAAAAATGCAAGGAGGTACATACCATCAGATGTAAGAGTATTTAAGACACATGTTCCCCTGATTTGTGAGCTGAATCTTAAAATACTTTTAAGAAAAATTGTGCGTGAACTAACTCACAACAAGGACCATGCAAGAACCAATAGTCCACAAAAAAAACCAAAAACTACACACAAAACTTCTCATAGAACTCCCCTCCCAACCCACACAATAATCACCCCCAAAATGTGTGTGTGTGTGTGTGTGTGTGTGTGTGTGTGTGTGTGTGTGTGTGTGTGTGTGTGTGTGTGTGTGTGTGTGTGTGTGTGTGTGTGTGTGTGTGTGTGTGTGTGTGTGTGTGTGTGTGTGTGTGTGTGTGTGTGTGTGTGTGTGTGTGTGTGTGTGTGTGTGTGTGTGTGTGTGTGTGTGTGTGTGTGTGTGTGTGTGTGTGTGTGTGTGTGTGTGTGTGTGTGTGTGTGTGTGTGTGTGTGTGTGTGTGTGTGTGTGTGTGTGTGTGTGTGTGTGTGACAGTGGTTCATCACATGTCATCGTATGATATGTATGGTAGAATACCTAGAATTGCATATTTCAAGGTATTTGGTTGTGTATGATATGTTCGCATTCCTAATGGCATGAGCATGAAAATATAAGCAAAGGGCGTCAAATGTATTTTCCTTTGCTATCCAAATGTCAAGAAGAAGGGTTATAACTATTATGATCTTGTCACTAGAAAGGTCTACATAAGCAGGAGCTCATGGTATAGACCTAAAACAACACTTGAGATGGATGCTTATGAGAGTAGAGATGATGATTATTATGGGATGTACAATAGCCATTCACATACAAAGCATGTATGAATATTATAGTCATTCGCCATAGAATAGCCAATTATTAATAAAAATAAAAATAAAACACAAATCTAACAAGAAAGAAAATAGAGACATGAGAGTGCAATGTATTTAGGGATACATTGGAAAAACATCTTTTGAAGGCTTCTTGTTTTCTTTGCTTGAATGCCATGCTTTTGACATATTAGTGTCTAACTCCTATCTATTGAATCTATCCTAAGGTTTACAAAAAGAATAGCCTAGCCCTTTGGACCTTACACAAAGGTTACAATCAAATAAAATAAATTACATATCTGCACATACAATATCTCCATACTAGAAAGCACTCAAAAATACAATAATTTCCTACTAAGCACCCAAATATAATTAACTATTACATGGTAAATTACACTCCAATCTGCCTAGTTAATCTATATAGCAGTGTCTAATAATCTACTTACTCCAACACAATGGCCAGTATCATATGTAGCACTATGTGTAACAAGTCACAAATCATGCAAAAACGCAACCATAAAAAACTTTTAAAATAAATTCGAAAAATAATCTTATTTTCATAATAACTTTTATAACATTGCACGAGGGTTAAAAAGCATTCATCCTCTATTGATAAAATAAATAAAGCTACACGGATAGCCAACCACATACTAGTGTTGCATCATGTAGCAAATTTGCACTACATCAAAACATTTATGTATTGCCTCGATATGGTGAATTTGTACATATCCCTATGAAAATAAGGTATTCATGGATTTTCATGAAACACTACCTCAACATAGCAAATCTATGTCTCAAGCTCAATTGTGGTACTTCACTCCAAGTAGCTTTTTGAAATGCACAAACTTATCTTTATCCAATGACTTGGTGAAGATATTCGCAACTTGGTCTTCTCTCCTCACATGGACCAAATCAATATCACCTACAATCACTTTTTCTATGATAAAGTGATAGTGTACCTCAATGTGCTTAGTCTTAGCATGATAGACATGATTATTGGCTAGGATCACACTACTCATGTTGTCACAATAGAGTGTGACAGGTGTGACTTCCTGCATGCCCAAATCATTGAGAAGCTTCATGAGCCATGCTGCCTCACATGTAGCTAGTGCAACACCTCTATACTCTGCCTCAATACTAGAGAGTGCAACTGTAGGTTGCTTCTTACAACTCCAGGTGACCATACTACTACCAAGGGAAAATGCATACCCACTAGTAGATCTCGTATCATAGGTACTTCCTACCCACTCAGCATCTGTATATCTTGTAAGCTCCAAAGGCTTACCATGCTCATAGAATAGACCATAATCTGATGTACCCTTCACATATCTCAAGATCCTCCTCACTACATCCAAATGAGGCTTCATAGGTTCCTGCATGAATTGGTTAATCAGTCCAACTAAATAGCTAAGATCCAGTCTAGTAATGGTAAGGTAAATCAGGCTACCCACCATTTGTCTATACATAGTGACATTCTCAATCTCATGTCCAACATCTGCAAGTAGCTTAACATTTTGCTCTAATGGAATGCTCAAAGACTTGCAATCCAACATACCATACTTGGCTAACATGTCTTATGCATACTGCTTTTGCAATAACAAGTATCATGAGGTGTAAAGACAACCTCAATCCCAAGGAAATACTTCAGTTCACCCAAATATTTGACTTGAAATTTAGCATGTAACATTTCCTTGATCTCTCTGATTCCCATGACATCATCACCTATAATGATCAAGTCATCCACATAGATGACAAATATCACATAACTAGCCCTTGTCCTCTTTGTGAATAGGCTATGATCAGCCTTGCCCATAGTGAAACCAAGTTTCTATAAGCATGCACTTATCTTAGCATTCCAAGCACTTGGAGCTTACTTCAACCCATACAATACTTTCTTCAATCTACACACGTGTAGGAAAATCTGGATGCACATAGCTCGTAGGCTAATCCATGTATACTTCCTCAACCAAATCACCATTGAGAAAAGCATTCTTCACATCCATCTGATACATACTCCATCCCTTAGATGTTGCCAATGCAATCACAGTTCTCATGGTTTTTGAAACTAGTTACTTTTGCCATATATGCATAGTGCCTCACTATGTAGCCACTGTATGTACACCTATCCATAAGTTTCCTGACTCTTTTTTATCTCCTCAACTGAGGTGCACTATGAGACTCTCCTCTATAGTGAGGTGGTACGTATCTGTCTTACACCAAGAGTCACAAATGATGGAATCATAACCACAAGTGAGTGGCCATGTAACATCATCAAGTTTTCCTTTGCCTTTATCCATGTTTCTCCCCCTCACTGACATACCCCTGTCAGTGGACAAATATGCTAAAGTCCTCAATCTACCTATCCAAGGACTAATGGATGTAGTAGCATTTTTAAAATGCCTAGAAATTTTCGCTCTCATTTGTACCTACATGTACATATATCTCCTATGACAAACATCATCATCATTCATCAAGATGGTCTTCTTCTCATGCCATGATTTCATCTCATCAAATACTACATCTCTTGAGACCAATGTCTTATGAGTAGAAGGATTGTAGCATTTGTAAGCCTTCCTATCTTGTGCATACCAAATAAAGATGGCCTTTTCTATCTTTGGATCAAGCTTCTTCCTCTTCTCATCTAGAACATGTACATATGCCATGTTGGGGGTAAAGGCACCTTCGCCTAGCCGCCCGTGTATTACTACACTGACAGTCACTGCCACTGCACACTACAGGTGGCGGGTGCCTTATTCTTTATTCTTTTAATGACAGTTTGAATAAAGGAAGGCCCGGTCACACATTGTGACTGTTGGAGTTTCCATTTCTTGTCTCTCTCTTTCTTGCTCTTGCTCTCCTGCCATAGCTCTCAGGTGCAAGCTTCAATCCTTCTGACCTTTCAACTGGTATCAGAACAGGCTTCCCGACTCTTGAGCTTGGTTTGTGGAATTCTCAGCTTCCCATCGACTCCCCACTCGCATTGGGTCTCCTTCTCGGCAGCCATATCTGACTCCTTTGAGCTCCCGTCACTCCGCGACTTCCCGAGCACCTTCCCGGCCCCTTTTGGCACCCTCAAGGCATTCACACAGAGATATTACTTCACTCTTTACAGGGTTTACCTCAATTTTCAGCCCTCTTGAAATAGGGCGGCCATTACGCTCCCAGCTCTCATTTCATATGTGGGCTGCTCTCCCCTTGCTGGAGCTTGTTCAGGGCTTTCCTTGGCTTTAACTGGACCCCTCCGAAGCTTGGCCACCATTTTTTGCAGCCCCAGCACTAGCATTTATAGTTGGCGCAATCATTTAGCCCTTCCATATGTGTCTTTAGCATTGACAGTCACAACAGCAGCTCTCCCCCTCCATTGGCACTTGGAAAGGCTCCATTTTGGGCATATGAACATGCTTTGATGATTGGTTTTGATGGTTGATGTGTTGGCATACCATTTGGACTGATTTAACACTGTTTTGGGACTGTCATAATAGTCCATAGGTATTTTATGAGAGTGTTACATTGACATTTGATGCTACAGCTTGTTTGGCATTGTCATTTGATGCTCGGTTGGTCCCGTTTGATGCCCGGATGTTAGGGGAATTTATGCCTATTGTTTGGCAACCATTTGGAGCTAATTTTGGTGTTGAAATTCTCAATTTTGAACAGTAAATCATTGTTGTACACAATTGAGCTGAAGTTATTTTACTCATGTATGCTTATGCCTACGCTTTTAAGGCTATGTTTCGGGCATATATGGTGATGTATTGACACTTGGGGCTCGACATAGAGCTTGGTTTTGATTCAGGATCGTTGGTTGAGCTTGAGCTCACTTTGCAAATCATTTGGATTATTCGTCTTGGATGTACTTATGGCATGTATGTTGCTTATGTCTGATCGGTCTTGGCATGCTTAGCCTATGCCATTACTACATCCTAGTTACATTGTTTGGAGCCTTTTGCTACTGGAGCTTGGTCTTGGCTTGACCTTGGATTCATGGAGCTTACTTGAGCTATTTATTGGCTTGCCAGAGTTGTATCTTGGGATGTACTTGATGTCTTACATGCTTATGGATGCTACATACAGATGCTCTACCGCCTACATGTCCGGGATGTACCATTGATGCTTGATCTTGGACACTTGTCACTGGTGCTTGTACATGCTTTGTTCCAGCTATGTTGCTTGATATTTACGGCTTTTGTGCCAGTGGGAGCATCTTTGGATGCTTGACAGCCATTGAGCAGGCGGTCTATGCTCTTTGAGCTTTTGAGACTATTTGGGATCTTTTACCCTTCAAGATGATGCATGATTCATATGTCTTGGTTCCTGTGATGTTTATGAGCTGACTCTTTGCTTTGGGTCCCTCCCTTTGTGAGCTGACACCTACTTGTGTCAAGCCTTGGTAGTGGCAAGAACACTTTGACTAGGGGGTGTGCCTACTCAACACTAGCTAATGTTTGTATGACATGTTTGGGTGTTGGATTCATGCTTATCGACTGCCATATGCCTATGTTATGCCCGCATGATGCTGGCTTTGGTCTTGGCAATATCTGATTGACTTGGGATCCGATTTTGGCACTGTTAGCTCTCATTTACTGAAATTTGTAATTTATTACAGCAAGCATATATGTATGGACTGACATGGATTTTTCATGTTGAAATATTCTGAAATGATGTACTTTCACTAGTATTTGGTGGGCAGTAGCTTTGGCTACACTTTTCTCGCCATTTTCTCTCAATTTTGGTGATTTTTTGGTCATTTTTCGTAGTAAATAGCAAGCAGTTTTGAACTATCTACAGTCTTCCAGCCTGCATTATGGCGAGTTCGTCCTCTGAACATGCTATTTTCAACATCATTAAGCTTGATGGTACGAATTACTCTTATTGGAAGAGCCAAATTTAGCAGGTGTTGGTGTAGAAATCACAGATCAAACCTTTGAGGTTGAGCGGGCATCCGCCTGCAACTATGCCAGATAAGGAATGGCTTGAGCTTGATGAGTTATGCAAGTCCACTATTGTATTATCTCTCATAGAATAGGTTCATTACAATGTCTTTGAGGAAGAATAGAGTGCATGGCAGTTGTGGGATAAAATCAAGAATCTCTATGACAAGAAAAGTCCAACGAGTCAAATGTATTGGCTGAAGCAGCTTATGGATCTGCGCATGAAGGAGAATGTGACTATGTCTGCTCACTTGAGCCAGTTCCATGCTATACTCAAGAACTTGACTTCGTAGGACATCATTTTTGCAGAGATGTCACTCCTCTTTTCTTGCTTGGTACTCTTAATGAGTCATGGGATGTATTCCACACTGCACTATGCGCCTCTACTGCTACCTTGAAATTATCTGATGTTGAGAGTGCGCTTCTGTAGAGTAGGAAGAGGTTAACCGTAAGAATTTGGATGCCTCTCGTATATCGCATGCTATGATAGTTAGAGACATGAATGATGGATATGGAAAGTCACGAATGATGGATACAGAAATCTCAGTCCGTCTCATGGGAAGTCACGTAGTAAATCCCGTGGCAGGAATGCAGATGTTACTTGTCACACCATTGTGGGAAAAAGGGCCATATTAGGCCACAATGCCATGAACTGCGCAATCAAAGGTGCAAAGATAAGGGGAAAGACAAAGTGCAAGATAAGTCTTCTGATCGCAGCATAGTGCCTGCAAAGTCCAGTGTTAAAATTGAAGAGATCAATGTTATGCAGCCTGAGGATGTTGATGATGATTATATCCTTGCAGCTTCTTCTAGTGCTTCACAGATGACAAAGATACACTCTATGTATGCACAGTGTTGGCTCTTGGACTCAGGTGCGTCCTTTCATGTGACACCTTGCCGAGAGTGGTTTCATTCATACCGTACTGTTTCAGGTTCTATGCGCTTGGGTGATGACAGCTCTCTTGATATTGTGGGCATTGGTGATGTTAGGCTGTAGTTTCCTTCTCGTAGCAGTTTTGTTATGCAGGATGTACGTCATGTACCTACTTTGACACGCAGTCTCATGTCAGCTGGACAACTTGATGACGCAGGTTATCATGTATCTTTTGAAGACTCTACATGGAAGATCACCCGTGGTGGCAGACTTGTGATTGTGAGAGGTACCGAGGCTGGCAGCCTCTATCCCTTGATTGTATTAGCTTCTTCCCTTGATCATGTTTTGTCTGTGGGTTCTATCCAATATGTATCTCTTTGGCATGCCCTTTTGGGCCATATGTCTTTGAAGGGAATAAAAATGCTTTCTGGTTTGCAGTACTTACCGCCCCTTGATTATGCATGTTTTGATTCATGTGAACATTGTCTTTATGGCAGGCAGACTAGGTCTATGAATAAGAAGTCTGGTAGGCCATGCATGAGTGAGCCCTTGGCATTGGTACATTCGGATGTCTGTAGGCCCATGCCATGTCAGTCTATGGGTGTTGCCAAGTATTTTGTTACTTTCATAGATGATTTTTCATGGAAATTTTGGGCTTATCCCATTAAGTTGAAATCCGATGTCTTGGCTGTGTTTCAGAGATGGCTTCTATTGGTTGAGAACCAATCTGGGAATAGGCTAAAATTCCTAAGGACGAATAATGGGGGTGAATATGTCTCACGTGCTTTTGAGCAATTATGTGATGAGAGGGGTATTAAGCGTCAGTTGACCGTCCCCTACACCCCCCCCCCCCCAAGAATGGTTTGGCTGAGCGGATGAATAGAACCATCCAGGAGCGTGTACGTAGTATGCTTAGCCATGCATGCCTACCACAAAGCTTTTGGGTTGAGGCAGTTAGTACAGCTTTGCATATCATAAACAGATCACCTTCTAGTGGTTTGGATTTCTAGGTTGCCGAGGAGGTATGGACTAGAAAACCTCCCTCTTATGCACATCTCCGTGTCTTTGGATGTGAGGCATTTTTCCATGTGCCCAGGGACAAGAGAAGTAAGCTGGATCCTAAGAGTGTCAGATGCATTTTCCTTGGTTATGGGGATGCAAGCGAGATGGGTTACCGTCTCTGGGATCCGCAAGTGCAAAAAGTCATCCGCAGTCATGATGTAGTCTTCCATGAAGACAAGATACATAGGCAGCCTAAGAGAGTTGTTGAGATCCGCAGGGTCATATTTCAGGAGGAGCCAAGAGCTCCCGCATAGCTAGTTGGACAGCCTACAGCTACAGCAGATGCTCATGGTCAGGGTGTTGGATAGGTAGCTGGGCAGGCAGCAGAGCCTGCCGTGAGACGGTCTACTAGAGACAGACATCCACTTGATAGATTTCAGCCCTCGATGCATTATGTCTTGGTTACAGGTGCAGGAGTTTCACTTATGATGAGGCTATGTGCAGGGGTGGCAGTCACTCTTGGGAGAGGACTATGCAATCTGAGATAGACTCCTTGCATAAAAGTGACACTTGGGATTTGGTTTCCTTGCCTATGGGCAAGAAGGCTTTGCCATGCAAGTGGGTGTACAAGCTGAAAAGTACCCCTGGACACCCCAAGCCGGCATACAAG
The DNA here is from genome assembly GCF_053477565.2 of Lygodium microphyllum. NCBI lineage: Eukaryota > Viridiplantae > Streptophyta > Polypodiopsida > Schizaeales > Lygodiaceae > Lygodium > Lygodium microphyllum. The sequence continues at coordinate 178,415,270 of NC_141135.1, forward strand.
GCTAGATTGGTAGCAAAGGGTTTTAAGCAAGAGCATGGTGTGGACTTTGATGAGGTCTTTTCTTCTGTGGTTAAGATGACCATCCTGTGCTTAGTCTTGGCTTTGGTTGCTCAGCTTGACTTGGATTTATACCAAATGGATGTCAAGACGGCTTTCTCACATGGGGACTTGCATGATGAGATTTATATGGAGCAGCCTAAGGGCTTTGCAAAACCTGGCAAGGAGCACCTAGTGTGCAAATTGAAGAAAAGTCTTTATGGCTTGAAATAGGCACCTAGGGAGTGGCATCATAAGTTTGATGCCTTTATGCAGTCACAGGGCTACAACAAGAGTGCTATGAATCCGTGTCTTTGCACGAAGAAAGCCCATGATGGTTCTTTATTAATTTTGGTCCTCTATGTGGATGATATGCTGATAGCAAGGAAAGCTCATGATGAGCTAGATGCTCTTAAGGCTCAGCTCAAGAAGAGCTTTGAGATGAAAGATCTGGGACAGGCCGCTCACATACTTGGTATGCGCATTAGATGCGACAGGCATCAGGGACGCCTCTACTTGTCATAGAGGGAGTACATTCATAAAGTCCTTGAGCATTTCCGCATGCAGGATGTAAAGCCTATTGGATGTCCATTTCCTTCTTATGTGAAGGTATTACAGGCTGATTGTCCGCAGACAGATGAGCAGAGGGCCAAGATGGCCAAGATTCCCTATGCATCCGTAGTGTGCAATCTTATGTATGCCATGATAGCCACTCGTCCAGATATTGCCTTTGCAGTTGGTGTTGTGGCACGCTATATGGCTACACCTGGCAAGAAGCATTGGGATACAGTGAAGGGTATCATGAGGTACCTGAAGGGCAATGCAGATATGTGCATATGCTATGGTAGCTAGGATACATGAGTCGTGGGGTACACTGACTCTAATTATGCAAGACATGCAGATAGTAGGAAGTCCACTTCCGGTTATGTATTCACATATGTTGGAGGTGCTGTTTCTTGGATGTCTAGGGTGCAGAAATGCACGGCCCTTTCTACTACAAAGGCCGAGTATGTTGCAACCCCCACTAAAGCTTGCAAGGAGGCCATTTGGTTGGGTCGTTTGGTTTGCTGACCTTGGTATTGATGCTATCCCTACACTGCATTTGGATTCTATGAGTGCTATTCAATTAGCCAAGAATCCGGTCTTCCATGCGAAGACGAAACACATTGAGGTGAGATATCACTTCATACGTGGGGTCGTTGAGGACAAGTCTGTTGATCTTGTCAAGATCTTGACTGACCAGAATCCTGTAGATCTGCTCACAAAAAGCCTCTCTACAGAGCGCTTTGCCTCCCTCAGGAGGTTGATGGGCGTGGGATGAGATGGCATCTTTCCTCATCCTGTAGTACATGTGTACATATTGTATTGTCTTTTTTTCTTTTTCTTTTCACTCTTCACTAAGGAAGATTCGCCTTTATGTGGGAGGTTGTTGGGGGTAAAGACGCCTCCGCCTAGCCACCCGTGTATTACTACTTTGACAGTCACTGCCACTACACACTGCAGGTGGCAGGCGCCTAGCATCGTCACTTTATTCTTTATTCTTTTAGTGACAGTTTGAATAAAGGAAGGCCCGGTCACACATTGTGACTGTTGGAGTTCCCATTTCTTGTCTCTCTCTTTCTTGCTCTTGCTCTCCTACCATAGCTCTCGAGTACAAGCTTTGATCCTTCTCACCTTTCATGCCAAACATCCAAAGACCTTAAGATGGCTAATGTTAGGCTTTATCCCATAAAGCCTCTCATGAGGAGCCACCTCATGTATCCCTATTGTTGGTGTACAATTCATGACATACACAATAGTCATTACAACCTCTACCCAATATGCATTTGGTAGGCTCTTCTCATTCAACACGTCTCTAGCCGATTCCATGATCACTGTGTTTTTCCTTTCTGCCACACCATTTTGTTGTGGTATGTATCTGCATGTCAATTGCCTCTTTATCCCATGGGCTGCCAAGAAGTGATCAAAGTCTTTAGAGACATATTCTCCACCACTATCAAATCTCAAGCTTGAGATGTAGCAAGCCAATTCTTTCTCCACATGTCACTTGAAGCCTTGAAAAGCATCCATGACATCACTTGTGTGCTTCAGCACATACAACCATGTGTACCTACTATAGTCATCTATAAATAAAGCATAGTAATGTGATCCCCCAAGAGATGCATTCTGTGAGGGTCCTCATACATCAGAATGTACAAGCTGTAATGGTATAGTAGTAGTGCTTACATGCCTCATAAATAGAAGCCTTTATTGCTTCCCAAATTGACTTGACTGACATACATGTCCCAATTCCACATGCTTGAACTTGGGGAGTTCAATTACAACTTTCTTATGCTGCATATTCTTCAACTTTTGAATATTTACATGACCAATCCTTTTATGCCATATCTCAATGTCCCTTATTTTAGCATTGTCATGTGAGTACATAGTAGCATTCAATGCCAGAATTTTTGTATCCAATGTAAACATTCTGCCATTTCTTTTGCCTTTAGCAATGAGTTTGTATCCTTGACCATACTCTTCAATGTAGCATCCATCTCTATTGAATCTAACTTTTAGATTATATTCAGCCATTTGTCCCACAGTAATAAGCAAGTTTTTGGTTTCAGACCTCAAAACAACCCCAAAACATCTCATTCAGTTGCCACTCTATGTAGGAGTTGATACATGTCCAACTGGTCAAAATATATTGCATGTATGTCAAGTGAAGATGATAGGTATCCTTCCTGCAACCAATAACCAATCAATACCTTGGTATAACCAGCAATAAATTACTCCAAACTTTGGACTTTCAGCACTCACAATATCCCAAAAAGCATCTACCACTCAAGTGGTATGATCCAATCATTTGTCACTAGCAAATAAGCATCACAGATACTTCAACCCTGTAGGTATATTGTTTCCAAATTCAGGACAGCAACCAGTTCACTGTTTCCATTAATGTGATTCTAAGTAATATGTAGTTATTAAATTGTTAAAAATTTACATTTATTTATAGAAATTTTTATAAAATCTAGATGATTTTGATTATTATAGATTTTTTAAATGTTATGAGATAATTTCTATTTATAAAACATGTATAAAATTTAGATGCTTTTGATTATTGTGGATTTTATCTATTTGCTATATAATGTGTGGCCTATTGCGCAAACATGTGCATGTGGTACTAGTCATACTATGCTAGATGGAATGTATTTTGTGTTGTGTTGAGAAGATAATTAGATGGACTTAAGTGAAATTATTATTTTAAAGTGTGCACTTTAATACAAAAAACTTATTATAATATGAAAAATTATTATAAAAATATTATATTTTTGTATATATATATTAGTGCAAGGACTTTGTATATACACATGTAAATATTACTTTTTATTACAAATCTATAGAGTGTGTTTAATTTATTTACACAAAAGCAAGTTGTTCAAGGAGAGGAAAAACAAGAACTCAAAAAGGATGCTTTCAATATACTATAAGCACAAAAGCTTAATTCAATATTATATGTACATGCATGGGGAGGTCTTCACCCATGCATGGAAGGAGGTTACACTTAGTCTTGTGTTGTGCGAATTTCGGAGCTTTCTTCTCCTATGGTATTTGTTCTCTTCTTATCAATTATTGGCTATTATATGATTAAGGCTAGCAACATAGATAATCATGACTAGTGGATAATTCAATAGAATGGTTTTTATATTAACTAAATACCTACGGTATTGATTATTGATGCTAGTAGTGATACAATCATTGTCAAATATATCTTTATATACTAATTTTTATGTGCCTTCTTCTGATGATAATTGATCACCAACAACTTGAGTTACTAGTGGGAAACCCTTAAAAAGTTTTAGCAAACTTATATGAAATGAGTTGTGAATTTACCAACGACGAGAAATTCCCAATCTAAATGCATTATCATTGATCTTATGAACAATACAAAATGGCCCATAATATCTTAGAGCTAGTTTAATTTTAGGATGTTTTTCATGGATATCAATCTACTCTTCTCAATACATAGCCAAACTAAATCATTTTCTTTGAATGTAATGCCCTTCCATTACTATGAGGTTGCGCATTCACTCATAAAGACCTCTGAAGAATTATTGGTACACAAGATTTCAATGTTCTTAGTCAATGTCATGTTAATATTTTAGTTTTTAATTATTTCATTCTTGTAAGTGCTTGTTTCTGAGACATGTGCCAAAAGACAATGTGTATGAAACTATAACTCAAGGTGGTGTAAGTGGTAATATCTAGATACTTTCCAGCATGGTTAAGAGTAGAAAAATAGGCTTGAAGACAAGTTACAATGTGAAAGGGGATGATTTTTTAGCCTGCTCATGATCACGCAAATGAGGAGTGTCCAATGTCCATGGGGCAAGCTCAGACCAACAGTAAGTGCGGGAAAAGAGAGACCAGCAACAAAGGGAAGGGATTGGACAATCATACATCACAACAATGAGAATGGAGACTAAAGTGCTTGATGATGGTTCTACATATGCTCCTACTAGGAGTAGAGATGGTAGAAAAGCAAAATAGTTCTTGATCATGTGTGTCAATCATGTATAAAATAGTAAAGCTAAGAGATACTCTTAGGGATTATCTAGTGCATTCGAACGTAAAAGAATTTAAGGGTTTTAAGAAGGCATTGCTATAATGGGAGGCTATGGCAGTACCTAGTGGATGTTAGTGAAGGAAAAAGTTTATTTTTCAGTTGGATTTCATGTATGGGTAGCAAATATTTTGGGAAGATACAATAGGATTGAAGCCATGTGCAAGACTAAAAGAATGTATCTAGTGAAAACTGAAAATGAGCTTTTAAAATATGGCATTATGGATAAAGATGAATGCATTTTCATGTTGTTTGATGGGTTGATATTTGTAAATACTATGGCTAAAATTACAACAATAATTAGTGCAAAAAATATGACTAAAAATTATATCCTACAAGTATGCAGTGTGGATATGTTTGAAGTCATAAAAGAATTTTCTCAACAAGAATGAGATGAAGCACTTGTGGAGAAAAAGTACAAAATAACTGACAAAAATATTAAGCTAGTTTTTATGCCTTTATCCCTTATAGTGATGGGATGTATGAGATAGTGTTAAAACAGTCATCTAAGAGATCCAAGGGATATTGGGCATAAGTTTAATGTAGAGACATTGAAAGAATTGAAGGTTGGGTATAGTGGGCTTCCCTTATTACCAGAAAGGAATTATTTTATGTAGATGTTAGCAAAGAGCATGGAAAGTCTTTTGCATTTCAACATATTGAAATTGGTTGAATTGACCCGAGCATCATGGTCCTAATGGTGATTTTACCATACAACATGTTCCATGGAATTTGAGGTTGATTCTTATGCCTCATGCTTACTTGCTTAAATTGATGGAGTTGTTAATTGAGAAGATCAAGATAAAAAAATTTGAGCCATTCTTAATGGCCATTAGACAACAACAAATACATGTTGTAAATGTCCTTGAAAATGCAGGGAATGATGCCAAAAATGATCAGTGGGATCTTGCCCATGATGTCCCACAAATTTAGCAAGAACATGTGCCTTTGGAACAACATGAACCAGTTGTATAGCATGCTGAACTTGCAAAATAGCAAGCTGTTAATGCAGATTTGGAGGTTGAACAGCTAGCAAATCTTGACTATTGGGTTCGTAGGTCAAACAAAGTACAAAAATAGCCAGATAGGTTCATTCCTGGTGTAAACTATGTGGCTAATTATGTCATGTTAACAGATTATGGTGAACCGTCATGCTTCCAGGAAGCAATGGACAGGTAGGATAGGAAGAAATGGCACAAAGCAATACTATTAGATATGGAATCCCTCCTGAAGAATGACACTTGGGATTTGGTGCATTGGTTTACTATGCCCAAGAAAAATGGTGCATTGCACTTCATTCAAGGTATGCATCTGATCAAAAAAGTGATAATACGAAAGGTTGGTGCAAGTTATGTAGTAGATGAGTTTGTAGATGCATTTGCTAGAGGCCTATTTATTCATTGGGGGATTTATACTCAAGCTATGATCAATTCTAGTTGGTAGTAGAAAGTAGAGATATCTACCATGAAGATGCCATTGGGATTTGTTTGGATGTGTACCCTTCCACAAGGGCCTAGAAACTCTGTAGCGCACATGATGAATGTGATAAATAAGGTTTTAAGAGACTATGTACCTTAGCTTATTATGTCATTTCTTAGTAATATGTCAATTAAGGGATGTGTAGTGGAGGAAAATAATGAGGAGTTGGACGAAAATAGGTGCATCTTGTTTGTTGCCATGCATATTGCTAATTGTAGAAAAGATTTTGGCTTGGTTATAAAAAGTGCATTTAAATCTATCGGGTTAAAAGTATGTATTTCGTATTGAGGAGGTGTTGATTGTAGGTCATATGTGTGGACCCTATGGCAGGAAGCATTCACTAGCAAAATTTGATAGTATTGAGAGGCTGTAGAGTACTTGCTCTAGTATATCAAAGCTTAAGAGGTTTTTAGGTGCATGCATTTTTTATCTCATATGGATTTTTCACTTTACATATGTGGTTGATGACCTTTATCAGTAATTAAGGAAATGGTAGAAGTTCCATTGGAAAAGAAGCACAATAAAGTTATGAAGAAGTTGAAAAGATTGTTGAAGTCTACACTGACTTTAAGGAAGGCAAACTGAAAGGAATATTTATTATCCATATAGTTGACACCAACCCAATTTGGGAGCTTGGACAAGATGACGAAGAGAATAATATATATGCTATCAGATTTTGTACAAAGGTGCTAAATGAGAGGAAAATCAAGTACTCACAAGTGAAAAGAGAGTTGTGGGGAGTTGTTACATCCCTCAAGTGTGATCAAGAGTACGTTATTGGTGTACCTATGGCTATAGAAATGGATTTCTTAGTATTTGTTGGAGATGATTGATAATTGCACAACTCTAACTATTGCTATGCTACGATGGATTGCTTGCATAAAGTTGCATAACTTGAGTTGCAGCATATTGCAAGGGAGTAGCAATCCAGTTGTAATATTTCCATTATGAGAATATTTCTAAACCCACGTGATAGTCATGCAAGGAATTCCAGCGTCCGAAAAAAATTACGCCAATGATGTAATTTTCGAATTTCACACTATGTATCTTAATCTCTGCTTGCATAAACGAGTTAAACGAATATACGTGGGAACCTCCTCCTAGAAAGCCAAAAGGATAACCTTTAGATTAAAGGAATTTTTTTTTATTACTTCCTTTTTTCTTTTCTTTCCCCCCAGCGACTGTGATGCTGGAGGGGAGGGAAATAGCAAGGATGACTAAGCATCCTTGCTGGGGGTCGTAGGGTGGGTTAAGCCCATGCATGAGCCGCGTGGGGAGGGGAGGTACCTCTTCCCCTCCCATATAAACCCTGTGGGAGGAAGGGAAGGAGGATAGGGAAGAGAGAGAGACAACGGCCTTCACCCTGTTGAAATCAGGAACTGTGTGAGAAGTGATGATGCTGCGGAATTAAGAAGGAAGCTACGGTCGCCACAATCGTGAGGAAGGAGGAGTTGAAGCATTGATGTGTTGCACCACTCGTAGCTGAAGGAGGGCCGTGTGGTAGTCGTGAAGGGAGAAGGGCATTATAGTTGAAGGACGCAGCCGCGAGGGAGAGGCGGGTGTGGCTTGGGAGAGGTGGGGGGGGGGGGGGGGGGGGGGCTGCTGTGGAGCAAACGCCGCCAGTCAGCAGCCGTTATTCAGCCGCCATCCTCGCCGTTCAGCCACCATCGGACGCCAGCTTGCCACGTAACCCCTTGGTCTTTTCCCCACGTGCCTTCTAGGAAGGCTTGGAAACTTCCAAGGGTGGCTTCCTAAGCCCCCCTTCGTGTGGCCTTTGGAACTACCCCTTCTCTCCAATTTTTCCCCTAAAGGCCCTTAGGCCTCTTACCTATAGCCTTTAAGGCTATCTTTTTTCCCCTTTTAAATTCCTCCCTAAGGGCTCCCTTAGGGTCTCTTTTTTTTCCCCCTAGAGTTTTCCCCTTAGGACTTTATAAAGCCCCCTTTTCCCCCTTGCATTCTTAACAAAGGGATTCTTACCCCCCGGTTTTAAAAATCCCCTTAGCCCTTCCCATGGTTTTAAATTCCCTTTTCCCCCCAAAACAACTCAGACCTTAAAAGGTTTTAATTTTCCCCCCCCCTCCGCGTTGGATTGGAGATTTTTCCCCATAAAAAGGTTTTTTTAAACCTTAAAGGTCTTATCTTCCCAACCTTTATTTCCCCTTAGGGCCTTGCTCATTATAACCCTCGAACTACCCCCTTATATCTTCTCCTAAGGCCTTGTTAGGCCCTCTTTTTTTTTTTAAACCTTTAAGGACTACTTTCCCTCCCTTGGAGTTCCTCCCTTAAAATTCTGTAAGGCCCTTTCGAAATTGTCCTTAGCCTTTCCTTCAAACTCGCAAAATACTTTGAAGTTTTGTTCTTCTTTCCCCACTTGAAAAAGGGAAGAGAGTGCTAAGTGTTTTCCGAAAGAAGGTAAAAGCTGCTTTCACGTTCAACGGACTACAGTTGCGATGGCTCCTAAGAAAGTCCAAGGCGTAGCCGCGGGAGGGTCATCTCCCGGTATCCATGTGGATATCTCACCTCAAAGCCAGGTTTTCTTCTTGATGTTAATTTGGGTTTTAGTCAATCATGCAAAGAAAAATTATCAAGGAAATATATATATTTTGTTGAATTAATTCTAACGAAGGAGTTAGCTTATGAATGACAATGTATTCAAATTAGCTTCCATCAAATTTCATCAAGCATTATAAAATAATAGGCAATACTATCCATTTACTATAGTATTATAGTCCTAAAATGAAGAAATTATATCTTGCTCCATTAGTCTTATTCTTTTCGCAACGGATCATGGCAAAATGGCTAAATTCATGAAAAGTTTCTTTCAATGCTCAAATTACTAGAGAGTTATCTTTGCTAGTTGCAAGGCAACTGTTGTTAATTGGCATGAGTTTATCTTAAAGAAAACAGAAGTTAAAAGTTAGAAATTAACAAGTATAAAAATTAGACATAAGAAATCATTTGGAAAGAAAATGTAATAGGGAATTATTGGATGATACTTTATTAACACTTTTTCCCCTGCAAATTGAGGACTTGGAACAAATAAAGTGTGTATTCACCAATTCCTTAGCTAGGTATTTAGGAGTATCGTCACTCTTTGTATCATCATGGCATTAGGCTATATGCCAAATTAAACTGTATTGATTGAGAAAGTTAATCGAAGATAGTAAAAACGTGACAAGACGAGTAAGGTTACCTTCCAAAAGCTGACCAAACCAATCTTTCCAAAAGATAACCGGACCAATCTAGACATAGAAACATTCATACCCTAAAACACTGGACTACTTACCTTACCGCAAGGACCATAAATTCATAAAGATAAGAAATTAGGATTCATCCCTAGGGTTCTTAAATGAAGAAACCCTAGGCCTGACATACGTCAGCTTTATTCCGTCGCCGGACTTGCTCAACATGTATGAAATCGTTTTTGTGATCAATTTACAAAGAGAAAAGGAAAAAAAAATCCTTTTCAAAGACGGCAGGTCTTTATGCAAGTTATCTTGCAAAAAGACGTAGTTTTTTTTTATATCCTTCAAAATAAGAAAAGTTGTAAAATAGGAACTAGCATATCTAAGGTATCTTAGGGTAAACCAAACTAGGTATACCCTACATCCGAATATAAGGGATCTTACCAAGTTACAAAACATCTTAAGAACGACTGCTGATACTCTCAAAAAGGAAAGAACACTTCTTTAGCAGTTTGCCATACAACTGGGTTGGTTAATGGAAATGTTTGTGCTTGCTAGAGATTTAGAGCCCTGTTTGATTTATGAATTACAAATTAAATAAGTATCTATACTCCAGGTTAAAAGCCTGAAGGGAGAGGCAGCTTCAGTTACCCCCGACTGCCTACCTGACCCTAACCAAGGGGGTTGTTTTACCGTGCCGGGAACGTGGACCGAACCCGCCGCGAGAGGTCTCGCCGTTGAGTTCTACTTGGAGCAGGAGGACGCTTGGGTGCCAGGGGGGGCTCTGGCCGTAAATCCCTCCCCTTCCGGGTCCTGCGCAAGGGGCTAACGTGACTCGGGATTGGATCTCGAAGCCCGTATACTAGTTAACGGGCAGAAGCTTGGAATAGTGATCCCTGGAGATTACTTGTTAGCCTCCGGGCAGATTATGGATAAGCCTATGGGCGGAACTTCTTGTAATTCAAAGATAAAATGATGAGATGTTGAAAGAACTTGCTTGATATTGTTTTTATATGTCACGTGATAAGATTACGTGAAGGAACCAGTGCTTAAACAAGATTAATTAAAGAAGCTGATTGTTATATGTCAAATTAATGTGTTAGATAATTACATAACTAAAACAAATCGAGAAAAGTGCGGAGGATGGACCATGGGTCCGTCCTACGGTTGGGTGGTCCCGGTTAGCCGAGAACTTTTCTCATAAATCTTGAAAGACAGCGGAATGATCATCATCATCAAATAGAATAACGAGAGCGATGACTTAGAGTTACGTCTTACCCAATTTACGTTGTTTTAGGGGAACGGAATGGGACTATGCCTTATGGCAGAGAGGTTGAGCTTAGCATCCCTCTCATTTCCCATTCTCCTTGAACCAAGTGCAGCGTGAATCCGCTTCGGACCTGGCGTTTCTGCGTAAAGTAGTTCGCTCAGGTCTGATGCTAGCTGCTGTTAGCTAGTGACCCATTAGGAAAACCCTAATTCCGGTCGATCCTAAGTGGAAACGGCCAGGATACTTCCACTACGTGGCAGACGCGGGAAGAACTAGATCGCAAAACCCGTAACATTCCATGGGAGTGTCGGGTGGAACTTCTAGACATCCTTTCCGATGGGCTGCTAAGACGTGTCCTGGATGATACTAGGGGACACGTTACACCAGTTGATGGCATGTTATCAAGAGTATGCTTTGAGGATGAAGAGGGGATAATAGAAGATGAAGAGAAGGGTGATTTTTCCACTAACAATGCATGTCTTAGTATAGGAAATGGAATGACAGTAGTTGTAATTGCAAGTACAACTATCATAAATGCAAGGACAACATTAAATACAATAAGTACAACATGTAGACTAACTAGGAGTGTTGTTGTAATAGTGAGTGCAATAGCAAATAAAGTGTATTCAACAATTGACAAAGCTTGGACAATAGGAAGAAGACATTATAAGTGTTATGTTTCAACCATTGAGGTGTTTCTAGAGGACTTATATGTAGGAGAATAGTTGAAAATAGGGCAATATGTCACAACATTGTCCAAGAAAGATGAGTGATCAAAAGAGGAGTACAAAACGATTAAAAGAAAGGCACATGGGCTCTTCATAAAAGATGGATATCTCTAGAAGCATGCAAAGAAAAAAGGGGCTCCATTGAGAGTCACCGATGATAGAGCTACTCAAGTGCAAGTAATGTAGGAGTTTTATGAGACATTGTGGGTTGAGGCCACATAGGTTTTTGGGGTACATTATTGAGAAGATCAAGGAAAGATATTGGTGGCGGGGGGATGTACAAGGATATTGCACACTTTGTGGAGTGATGTAGTACCTTTCAAATGTACTCAATTGTGAAGCATCATGATGGGTTGTAACCAACCTCCTTTATCTCTTCATTGCAAATGGATAGTAGATTTGGTCACTATACCTAGAGGACTCTAGTAGATGAGATGCCTCGTGCTTGCACGTGAGGATTTGATAAATCAGGTGGAGGGAAGAGCTCTAAGCACAAAAACTACATAGGTTGTATGTAACCTCTTGGAAGATTTTTTTTATCAATATGGATGGTTGCAAAGATTACTGTTGATGACATAGGGGAACTACATGTAGATGAGGCTTGTGAGTTATTATCACACTTTCTAGAATTAACTTAAACTTATAATCTAGAAGGTAATGGAAAGAGTGAGAGGGGACATTTGCCTATCATTAAGGCATTAGCAAAGACATGTAGAGGCAAGATGAAGGAATGGCTATGGATGTTATCGTGTGCAATATGGACTGAAAGGATGACACATAGTGTAGTGACACATTTTATGCATGCAAATTTGATGTATGGTTAGATGCCTACTATGATGATTGGAGAGGTGGTTGCTACATGGAGTGTATTGCCTTGGAAAGAAAGGCTGAGTATAGAGGAACTACTTGCTCTACGTATTAGATATTTAGAGAGGAGACAAGAGGATATTTAGGTAGTAGTTTCAAGGTTGTGGATAGCAAGGCTTTAGAACAAGAGAAGTTTTGACAAGTAGCATAGACTTCAAATATAGGAGGGTGATTGGGTGATGATTTATGATAATAGTTTAGAAAATCAACATAGTGTTATTCGAGATATCTCTAGACAATGGTTTGGTCCATATGTGACAATGCTACCTATTCTCTTAGTGAGTTGGATGGGACAACATTGAGAGTTCCTACAGTGGGAAAACTGATCAAGATCTTTAAGAGGTGGGAGTTTGATGCATTTGATATACAAGAGTTGGAAACGTTGAACTACTCATGACAGCACTGAAGGAGGAAGAAGAGGATGACATGGAGATGGATAATGAGGGCTCCAAACCTTCTAATGCTTAATATGACTCTAGTAGACAGGTTGGGGCAAAATTTAAGATCTTGAAAACTATTTATTTCAACATGTATTTCTAGTGGTTAACACTTCCAAGATGGGCTTTTATACTTGAAGCATAGGCCTACCAAGTTTGGTTGTTATCCAAGTTAGTATGCAAAAGTTACAAGAACAACAAGGTTGATATCTTGGCAGGGACTATGTATAGTAAAAGACATTTGCAAGTTGTGCAAAAATTTTAGGGGCTAAAATATTTGGAATTTAGTTTTGAGTTTCACAAAATTTTAGATCGGAAATAGGCCTAGAACTTTACAAAAGAAAACTTGGTGATTCAAGTTGCACATCAAAAGATATGGGCATTTTTCTACAAGGTGGTCTTGTAGGACTATTTTGTGGGCAAAGAGAGATTGAATCTTATGCATGTAAAGTATTGTACATGACATATGCTTTAATAGAGGTGGATAGGACTATCTTATGAATACTCATAGTATAGAAGATTATCAAGATAGTCAAAGAGAGAGATCCAAAAGCATAAGCTGTGAAGGATGAAAGGTAAGATGATAAGGTAGATGAAGAAGGTATTGTAGAAGAAAAAGAAGAAGAAGAAGAACTTGAAGCAAAAGATTATGACTTTGAGATAACATTTGAGTTTCAAGATGATGACGAGTAGTTATGGCCCATGTGGAGGATGTGCAGATTTAGAGGGGCTAGATGTCATGATGATATGCATCCACTAACAAAAACCTTGTAAGGATTACTATTACATAGGATTTCAGTGTTCTTAGTCAATGTCATGTTAATATGTTGTTTTTTCATTCTTCCATTCCTATAAATGCTTGTTTCTGAGATGTGATACTCAAAGACTCAATGTGCATGATTGTAACTAAAGATGGTATAAGTGGTACTGTCCATGTCCAGCAAGGTCAAGGGTAGAAGAACATGCTTGAAAATGAGTTACAATGTGAAAGGGGATGAGTTTGCAGGCTTCCCATGTTCTTGTGAATGAGGAATGTCCAATGTCCATGGGACAAGGTCAAAATGTATCCAAAATAGGGACTAAGGCCAAGAGTTAGTGGGAAAAAGGGAGACCTTTGTGGGGAAACAAAAACATGTAGCAACAAAGTGAAGGGATTTTATGCAATATTTTCAAAGTGGACAAGCCTGGTTACTACAAGAAATAGGGCAATAACTACTCTATTATCCAAGATATTGATATTGGCAATCTAAAGAGGGTACTTATGTATTATTTTGCTATCATAAATAGGAATAAAAGGGTTTACATGATGTATACATCAGACATACACTAGTGTCCTCAATTTATAGCTTGTATAAGGTCAATCTCTTAGAGTATTTGCTTGCCTACAGGGAGTAGATGTATGCTCTATACTTTGAGCATACTTTGAAGACTTTTTCAAGCAACTTAAGGGTGAATTTCGACTACTATAACAAATAAAAAATACAAGGTTGAAGTGAAGAATAGAGGCCCATTTAGGGTTTTCATTAGAATCAATGTGCACACTGACTCTTGGTCTTATGCTCGGATGTTGATGGCCTCTTGAATTGTCATTTTTTCTTAAATTAAGCACATATTTTGAGGTTCTTAGCATTGGATACAGTTTATGTACAACAAAATGTGATATTTCCTAAGATATAGTTTCAAAGTGTTTTGGGCAATTGTCCCAAGTCATTGTTCATGCTAATGCACTAGATAAATGTACTGGATGTAACAAACTTGCCTTGCTAAACTATACATGAAAACATTTTGATTGTGGCTCTATCATATCTCTTGAATTTCTAGCTCTATGCAACCTTGTTACTCAAACCCGTGTGATTAAAGACTTCTTCCTTATATGCCTCGACAATGTTTCTTGTTTGCTTGAGTTGTATATGTCAATTGTGATTGCTTAATCTTATCAATTACCTCTCCTAGAATTTTCATAGGGTCACTACCTAAAGTATCAATAGCTAGAACATCCGTAGCTATGGTCGTCAAGGACAAGTAATTTCTTTACATAGCTTATGTCAAAAGGTATAAGGCCAATGATTGAATAACTCCTAGATACAACTAGACTCTTAAATGCTTAAGCTCCTAAACACTTAGACTTAAGTAGAAAGTACCTTCTCAATAGGAAACAATCACAACTCAAGACACTTATTCCTTTAAACAGAGACTGTACGCTTCTAACAATGTTTTAGTGTCACATCACAATAATAATTTGCTAGCAAATAGCATAGCACAATAGACAAACACATGTTCTCATAACAATGCAAACACATAGAATGATATTTGATGCAATAGCAAACTATACAACCCAAAGTTTTCATAAACAAGAGAAAACAAACCATATGCTCTTAAGAATACAAGAATCACTTAACCTCAATTGGAATGCTCATTACAACTCTCTAGCATTCTCTTTGGATTTAATTTTGGAGTGAATTGGGAAATGATTTGGTGAATGGGTACTTCAAGAAGGTTCAAGGTTGGATTTTCTTTAATAATATTGACACTTCTAAAACTACCATGTGTATTTAATTACTATCTAGCTTACCTCTACTTTTTCTTTTCCTTTTTAACTCAATAGTTCCTCTATTATTCCCTTATGAGTTTTAGTAAAATTGAAAGATCAAGCCGTACCTCAAAGTTGAATTCAAACCTGGACTTTTTTTGGATTATGAGTGGTTGATTTATCATGGTCGAAGGTCTCAATATTTGCATGCATTTTTTGTAGAGGCATTCCTTACTTCACTCTCACTTAACCTCATTGATCTTGCTTGCTTCATACATCCTTGGTTTGAATATTAGATATGCAATATCCTTCTTTTGAATATTAAATTTGCAATGTATTGTGTAATCCCACACATATTTTGAGATGAATTATGTGTTGAAACTTTGCTCTTAAGCCTCAAAGCTGAGGTAAGAGAAAGCTTAAAAGCAAGCCTAAGGTATAGAAAGCTTTGATATATATACAATCTAAACATGTAATATGTAACCTCATAAAATATTTTTTAAATGATCAAAATAAACTAATGAGATACCAACATTACCGAAATTGAGAGAGAGGAAATTTGATTGGTTGCACTTATGAAAAAGAATAAACTAATCAAACCTCTATTCTGATACCAATGTTATGGACCTTTACCATACACTAGTCAATTATTAACAAAAATTGAGAAAGCACAAAGTGAACAAGAAAGAAATTAGAGACAAGAGAGCACAATATAAGAATTAGATATAATATTCTCCCATGCATAGAGGAGGACTTCCTCCCATTGTGGGTGAGGCTTTAAATAAGCCTTTGAAGCCCTAAAATAGATAGCCCTCTCCCTTCATACTTCAATAGTGCAAACAACATGGCCTACCACTTGAATTCTTTCTTTTCATAATTAAAACAAATTTGTGGTGGTCCCCTTATTGTTGGCTCATGCTATGGCTTGTTGTGATGGTGAAGATGGAAAGGGCTAGAAATTATGAGCTCTTATCTCTCCACAAATCATGCTATGGGCAATGCTACACCAACTATTGCCACGTGATAAATGAATAAACTAGCCTCCCTACTCTTAGAGTCAGTTTGTGTTGTAGATAGGAAGCATGAAGGTAAGGCTAGAGCAAGAAATCAATTGCTTGGTTAAAAAATTTTGGGGCACTAAGGCTTTATAATAGGAGAGTTTCATGGACACAAGTCGGCCTATCAAGGCTTTAATTTCAAGCCTTAATAGGCTTGTGATTAGGCACCTTCCTCTATGTAGCTAGAAGTGCCTACAACAACAATAGAGTCCTTTGGGCATTGAATAATAGTGCTTCCCTCTACTTTTTTGATGATGATAATTGCAAGTGGTTGGGAATGAAGAATTTATCTTGGGAAGAGAAAAATCAATTCCCAACTTTAATGAGGATATAGAACATTGAATTTGAAAACCAATGAATAAAAGCACTCACCAGTAGAAGAAAGAAAAAATCCTTGATTATGATAATAAAAATGCTTCTCATGCATGTGAGAATGCTATGGTTGATAGTGACAGCTCCATGGTTGACGCCTTCCACATAGGGACCTAGCCTATAGTAATGACTCTACACATGCATGTAGCCAACCAAGTTGGCAATGTATCAATCTTCTCTTAAAGTTTGTCTCTAATTATCTAGCCACTTTAGACCACCATTTGGTTTTAAAATCAAGACCTACTAGGTAAATCTATTGCTCAAAAATGCGTTTTCAAACATGCATTTTCCTCATATGGAGGGTTCACAAGGATAGAGTCAACAATAACATACATAGTTATATGATGGGTGGAGTATTGATTTTCAACACCTACTTCAACAGAAGTCATGTAAATAAATATTGCCTGCATGAGCATCCAAAGCATGAACCATTGATATTGTCTGCCTAACATTGATATTAGAGTAGTGAGAATCACTAAGATTGGCTTCAAAGATGAAGAGCAACCACCACATACATATCTTAGGGTCAAACTAATTTTAAAGAGAAGTTTGCCATGGATGCTCTCATCGTAAAAGTCTTAAATTTCAACATTCTAACCTATAATACATGAACTAAAATGAGAGAGCCCAAACTTGTACCTACAATTGCAACATAAAACCCATGTGTGGGAGCTCTATACTTTCTACTAGGGAAGTCCAAAATCCCAATTTTAGTATGTAGGGAGTGAAAATAGTCCTCTAATTGTTTTGTGTGATTCCCAATCGCGAGGATGTTGGGAAATAACTTTTGCTTGGAAGGACTTGAAAACAAGCTACTAGGTGTAGTATTGACTTTCAAATGCAGTGCATATACCTTAGCCCTGGCAATGTCAAGATCATAATAGCTTCAAAGGAGACCTTGCTACTCCTCAAAAAAAAAGGTGAGTAAATTGCCTCGTGATCGACAACAACCTCTAGGAATGGGAATAAGAAAGTGCTCAAAGGGTTGTTCAAAGGCCAAAGGGAGGAAAAGAAACCTATCATCCTAATTCTCCCTGACAAGACAAAGGTGATCATTGAGTGGGCACCTAAAGCCACTAACAAGCATATGATGGCTCCCAAGCTTGTCAAAAAGAAATAACAATTAGGCCCACCAAAGAACTGAATAAGGCTATGAGCTTTTTGTTGTAAACACGAATGGAGAATCAACTTGATATTATGCTGGGTCCCCAAAGCCCTATTGCATGCTCAAGGTTATTATCATAGTAGCAATAGATAGATCTAGTTATGCATACCATCTATAATGATTCCTACATCAAAGCTTATTCCAATCATGACTTTGGCACAAAGCTCTTCCAAACCAGAGTAAGTATGTTGCTAGATCTAAATGCAAATCAACACCACTGGCAAAGCCCAACTGAGGAAACTAAACATCCCAATCAAAAAAACCCATGATTATTTACAGAATAAAGGCACCTAATATAGAAGTGTAATAGACCATAGTAGTTGTTTGTCAACTAGAGAAACAAACATGGTTGGAAAAAGAACAACCATCCCAAAAGCAAAGAAGGGAAGAAGAACGACCCATGTTGTTGCTCCATGCCTATCATGCAACCATCACGGCCATATGAAGGAAGAACCCTCCCAAAAGAGATGCAATCAAGGCAATCTTGTGCAAAAAAAAGGTGGAAAACACCAAGTAAGGGGATACTTAAGTCAAAATACATGGCCATCAAGGTGATCATACACGATAAGGCTAGGAAAACAAATACTAGAGTGACCCCATACTTTTCAAATCTGCATAAATTTGGTTGTGTATTAGTCAATCCTTATCTTATTAACGTATGACGCATTGTGTTAGAATAGTTATGGTGAATTTATCATTACATCACAATGGGGTAAAAGACATTTATCCTTAGAGATTTGCCATGATGATGCATGCATGCACTTTTATCATTGGCAAAAGATATATCTTGTAAATTTTTGTCTTGTTAGAACTTTCTAAATCCATAGTTATAAACTCTGTATGATGTCATTAAGTATTTGTATTATAGTTAGTAGTCAAAATTAGGAAATTAGTTTCCTAGCCGTTGGGAGTCCACAGGAGGGGGAAACCGCCCACTAAAAACAGTGTGAGACTCTCTCCCCCCCTCTCACACTCTCTCTCTCTCTCCCTCTCTCTCCCCCCACAAACAGACATTTTTACATTCCTGTGTAGTTAACATCATGAACATTCCGTGTGAAGCAGCGATGGCATCTGACAAAAAACAGGACGATGGAGGTCCACATCAACTCAATCCTTCTGTTGTCGTCGATGTTGTTGCTAGTGCCGGAGAGCAGAAGATGGAGCAGCAGCAGCAGCAGCAGCGAGGCGCGAAACGCTCCCGCCCGTCATCTGCCAAGGAAAGAATCAGCAAGATGCCCCCCTGCTCAGCAGGCAAGAGAAGCTCCATCTACAGAGGAGTTACCAGGTAACCCCAAATGAATGGACTCTTTCTGCATATTTTGGACCATATCATCTGCTCCGAATGAAGCCGTGTTTTGATCTTCATCATTGTCTAAGAATTGTCCTACCAGTCGCTCAATTGATGCCCTCATCAATACATGATTTGATCATTTCTCATTTCCATGGTTTCAAATGAAATCCAGCCCTGTAATGTCCATATCTACAAAAGTTAACGAATGATTTGATATTTTGTCGTACCCATGGCCTTCTATACCCCTGCTCAAATGAAACCTTTGGTCTGACTCCTGTCATTCCTTCTGCTCTGTTCAAATGCAACCTCTGGTCTGACCTTCTGCCATTGCCATGGCTTTCTAATCTTGCATTCGAATGAAACCTTTGGCCTGACCTCGTGTCATTTCCATTGGCTCTCCACCCTGTTCATTAACAATATTCTTGCTTCCTACTTTGAAGCGGTTTATCCTGCTTCTTCTACTTGCCCCCTTACAACGGTTTTCCCCCCATCCTGTGCTTGAAGCCCAGAAAAGCTTTGATGGAGTTTGAATAAACCAAGATAAGCTCCCGCATACATAAATGATGCATCTTCTTTTAGGGTGCCCGTGTTGCTTGAAACCTAGCACAGACATCAATTTACATCAAGAAGCTTCACTGACATTTTTCACAAGTTTCCGCTTGATGGCCTTCACAACTAAGTGAAGCTATAAAGGTTTATTCTTAACGTTCTCCTGCATATAGTCCAGATGGTTCCAGCTTGAACAAGCTTCCACTATTAATAATTTGTATGAGCTTTGGAATTTCCTTGTGAGCCAATATTGTGAAAGCTCAATCAGTTCGTGATATGGATTGCAAACCTGCAATAACTTCCATTGAATGGCTCTGACACAAGAATATGCACGATCTGGATTAATAGGAAAGAGAGAGTATAAAACACCTAAATTGATTCACCATGTCTTGTGTATCGTTGTCATGTTGGACCCATACATAGTTCTTTTATATGTTTGAATGTCAGGCATAGGTGGACAGGTCGTTATGAGGCCCACCTGTGGGACAAAAGCACATGGAACCATAATCAGAACAAGAAGGGAAAACAAGGTCAAGATCTAATGCTGAACAAATCCTGCTGAATATGAGTTCAAATCATGGCTGCATTTCATGGTTGAGCATTGTAAGCTGTGTACATCACTGACAGAAATTTGTACGTTATTGATTTCGAATGATGATGGATGAATGGCATGCTACATGGAAACAGTTTACCTCGGTAAGTCCAGATTAACTCTGAAGTACATTTGACATCAATCATAACACACTGCTTTTGAAATTATTAACACTGACAATATCAGGTGCTTATGATGAAGAAGAGGCTGCAGCAAGGGCTTACGACCTTGCAGCTCTGAAATATTGGGGACCTGGCACTCTAATCAACTTTCCTGTATGCCTCAACTTCAATTGCATAATGCTGTTCATATTTGGCAGAGTTTACATAATCATGTAAAGCACTGACCATGAGAGAGGGCACTATCTGTCACAGGTTAGTGACTACTCGAGGGATATTGAGGAGATGAAGAATGTGTCTAGGGAAGATTACCTTGCTGGACTCCGGAGGTATGTGTGTGGACCTGCAGGTTTAAAATTAAGCTCTGCTGATAGTTGCCTATGTGACATTTTGCTTCAACGTTTGAATACCACATCTATCGAGCCATGATAAAGTGCTTGCTATTATGACAAAGATGCACAGTTCCATATCAAATTCGTCCTTTAGGCCTTCAATGTACTACTTGACTACTGCTACAGAGATGGCAAATTCTTCCTTGTCTGATTAAACTCCATTGTCCACTTCCATTGTTGGATTCTTCCTTGTCTGATTGAATTTAGTTATGGACAAAAGCCAAGCAAAGTCAACCTAATGAGATCCGTCTCCCATTGTGGTTATCATACCGCAGGTGCCTTTTTGTAGACTAGAATTTAACTCTAACCATTTCAAGCCATGCATACAGCTGGTGATTGCATAATTATTTCATACAATGCAAAGCTTCAATCCAACTTCTGGTGATGCAGGAAAAGCAGTGGCTTCTCACGAAGTGCTTCAAAGCTAAGGGGAAACAGCAGGTGAAGTTCTAACACTGTATCACGACTCATTCCTCTGAGTTGCTTTGTATGCATGACAGTTTTGATGCTGCTTCTGTTGAACATTTCAGGCATCATCCAGGCAATAGGTGGCATACGCACATGGGGAAAAGTTGCATGAGCAACCTGTCTCAGCTTGTTGAATATGGTTTGTTCCCAGTGCATTATGTAGTTACTAATCTATGCATTATAGTTGCACGAAAGAAGTGACACTTAAAAAGCTTTGTAATTGGATAACTCCATTAATACATAGTCCTCAAGCTGTGAGATAAGCTGCATCCCAGGTAAATAGACCTTTGAGGTCCATGTCATAGCAACCATATGTCACTCACACACCACTATTATCAGCCGCAATGCTGTTTTGTACAGGTAAGTTATAAATAATATATTTTCACGGACGATGCCTAACCTTGACTTACTTTCAGGTATGCTAGGTGATGTTGTTGCAGGAGCAGGAAGATCTGCACTAGAGTATCAAGATCTTCCTTTGATCAATCTCTGCAATTTTATGAACTGGTTGCAACCACCTGAGCTAGGGGTACACAACATAAACCACGCCACATTGGACAAATCAAACAAATTGCCTGTTGACACACCACAAGACAAGCAAGATCTTCAGAGGTCACCAGGTGAAGAGACATCTGGGGTTGCTGCTGTCCAGGAGCTTGAAGAAGGGAGAGGGCCATGGCAGCCCTATCAGTTGCCGTTACTAGGGTTTCACAAAGGGGGCAGAAAAAAACAAGGGCTCAGTGCGTTGAGTCTTCTCTCTAAATCATCCATGTTCCAAAAGATGCAAGAGAGGGTGAATGCAGCAGCACAAAGGCAGAAAGTTTTAACCGAAGACATAAAAGAAGAACAAAAAGGAGGGAGAATCGATCTACCCTGTCCTCCTTCTGCCATTGCCAACTGCCTTCCCTGTTCTTCGTCTTCATCTGGTGAAGAGGAAAAGCATACGCAACAATATGAGCTCAACCCAAGGCTGGTTGCATCCTATTCGCCAACCCTTCCTGTTCTACCACCATTGATTACGTCATCTATGGAGCCTTGCACTAGTTTCCTGGCAGATCAATGGCATCCATTATTATCAAGCCAGCCACCAGTAAAGGAAGAAGCTGGTCAGTTTACTCATTAGGTGCTAGCCATTCATTGTTCATTATTCAGTGGATAGCCAGCTGGCCCTTTGTTCATTCAGTCAAAACACACAATTATTCATTCATTGGCAACACACAATCATTCACCCATGGACAATAACCGATCATCCACGCATTGACAACACACTAGCCAGACACTCATGGACAATAACCAATCATTCACCCATGGACAATAACCAATCATCCACGCATTGACAACACACTAGCCAGACACTCATGGACAATAACCAATCATCCACGCATTCACAACACAGTAGCCAGCCCTGTTGAATGTACATGATCAGTTATTGCTGATTCATACAACTTGATTCGAGAAACATACAAAATCAGCTATTTCTGATTCAATTCTGTAACAATGATCAAACGCATCACTGAACTCTTTATAGCCTTTAGCCAAATTGGCTTAGTTGCATAACCTGATTTACGATTCAATTTGGTTCTCGTCTGCCAAGACAATGCCTCTTTTCGATCCTGTCATGGAGCCCTTTTGGATCCTGTCATGAGATGCCCTTGCCTTGTCTAAACAAGTCAAATTTCGTTCATATGCTTCTATGGTAGTATCTTCTGGATTGCAAGGTAAAATGTCACTGTTTTTGAGAATAGGGAGCTCTCCCAAATTGCAGAAATTCTAGGCTCATCCTGTCCTTCAAGCACGTCTTTGTCCATAAAGGCCTTACTTACAGTTTTACAGTCCCAAATCGAGCAGGTATTGCATTAGGCCCTCCTTCCCTTGTCAATCAACTTTCAGTTTTGTCTGAGGTTCATCAACCCTGCGTAGAACAAAAGACCCAGCTTGTAGGGAGTAGGTATGCATTCACTCTCGTAAGATGAATCTGATATATAGCCATTGAATCTCATCCTGATCCAAATCAAACTTCTTCTGCAGTGGCTTCACAGGCCTGACAGGCCTAATCTCCTTCCTTCGCGTTACAAATATTGGCAGTAATCTTGCCCTCGGTTGGTGTGTGTCAGTTAAGAATTTGCTCTGTTTTGGGGAGGCGAAGGGATTATTCAACGTGCCATCGTTGTTTCTCATCCATCTGCAGCCTTTTCATCCTTTTGATCTGCGTGAACATGTCGGCGAAAGATAATGCTCTGAAGTCTGTCATTATATCTTTATCTTTTATCTTTACTGTTTATAGTCTCTCTCAATCTCTCTCTCTCTCTCTCTAAGAATAGGGTTCCTAGTATGCCCTAAAGGCCAATACTAATGAATTACAAAAGTTTCAAAAAAACTTCAAAATTAAAGATAGAAAGTTAAAAACCTTAAACTTTGTAACTTTTAAATGAAAAAAATACAAAAATATATGTGCTTTGATCTTATTTTTAAAATCCCTTTGAAATTTTGAGTTAAAGGTTAACCAAAATTATCTTTCATGATCACACGCATGAGCTTGTCTATGCTTGGCTATATCTATATATACTACTATATCTATACCTATCCATATATATGTATATACTATATATTATTTTCGCTATAGCTTGGATGTTCTCAGAACTACCACCAACTTCGCCCCAATCTCTTAAATTTTTCCAAGCCTTCCAAGCCACTTTCGTTTATAAATTTGTATATCTCACTTTATAAATTTGTATACTACTATATCTATACCTATCCATGTATATGTATATACTATATATTATTTTCGCTATAGCTTGGATGTTCTCAGAACTACCACCAACTTCGCCCCAATCTCTTAGATTTTTCCAAGCCTTCCAAGCCACTTTCGTTTATAAATTTGTATATCTCACTTTAGAACCAAGGCAATTACTCATTGCCTAGAGCACCTTTACACGCATGCACATGCACACATACACTTATACACACACATGCATATGTGTGTATGTGTATATTATTTTCGCTATAGCTTGGATGTTCTTAGAACTACCACCAACTTCGCCCCAATCTCTTCGATTTTTCCAAGCCACTTTTGTTTATAAATTTGTATATCTCACTTTAAAACCAAGGCAATTACTCATTGCCTAGAGCACCTTTACATGCATACACATACACACATACACTTATACACACACATGCATATGTGTGTATGTGTCTACCAAGAAGCTAGTGGATAGGCCAACAAGTGTATGAGGGAGTACCTCTTGCAACTCCCTCACCCCACGATGTTGAGTTGTGTTGATGTGTTTTGATAGCTCCACCCTCCACCCATGACAAGGTCCCTTGCTATGCCTCTACTCTAGCTTACCATGTACATACTTTGTGGATATGAATATAACATTCTGCCCTCAAGATGGGTCATTTTGCAAATCGTGAGCATTGTACCTTCCGTGTCACGTTCCATGTCGTGTTGGGGTGTCCCATGACATGTTGAGTTGGTGTTATAGCCGGGTTGGAGAATGGGTCTAGTGCTTCTCTGAAGTCTAGATGGGGTCAAGAGAGGGCCTTGCACAGGTATCCAAGGGCCGGACCATCACAAAGTGTATAAGGCTATACCCTCCCCCCCCCACCTCCCCCCCCCCCTCCCAAGTGGCCTTTTTGCCAATTTCTTAAATTAAGAAGAAAGAAAAGAGACTTAATTTAAGATCTAAGAATCACCACAAGAATATGTAGTGAAGCCTTAGATTGAGTTCTTAGTTAGTAAATAAGAATCAATATATACAATTGAGGCAATAGCCCAAACCTTGTGTTTTGGGACAATAGCCCAAATCTATATGACATGATGACTCCGAAGAAACCATAATAATGATAAATTCTATATTATACATAAGCTTCAATCCAATGGATAAACATCACAAAACCTTTCCTTGATCTTTAGGTCAGCATACATCCATGAAGTCCATGTATATGTTAAAATTCTTTAAGACGGCAATCATGTCCTGAGCTTGACTGCAACTTGTTTCTACCTTAGCTTTCACATATGAACTCTGAATATGGTCGTCCAAGTTGTCAAATCGAAATGAACAGACCTAATCAACAAGTCAACATGTGCAAATTTGCAAAAATCCTCTTAGAATAACTGAAAACACCACTTTTTGAAAAATGTGTTGTTTTTTTTGTATTTTAAGGCTTGGAACCCAAAGTTCTAATTAAGCTAATAGAACTTAATAATAAAAACTTAGCCTATTTTGGTGGACTGGTTTGGATCCTTTAAAAACCTATTAGGATCGTGAGCAAGTATCCCATAAGTGTATATCTGAAATACTTATATAGATGTCTTTTCCTTGATTTTCCTTCATTGAACGTGTAACCGCACAACATCTACCCCTCCAAACATTCACATCCTCCGACATGTGCTACACTGTGCAACCCACCTAGGTCAAAAAGCCAAATACTGTAATCTTCACAACTAAATCTTCAATCACTACTTTTATATCTTATGCATCTACATTTAAAATATCATATTTACTCCCCAGCAAGATTTATTATTTACTCATAGTCAAAGCATTTAAAATATCATATTTACACCCCATCAAGATTTATTCTATACTCATAGTCAAAGCATCCTCTTTCGTCATTGTCAATATATTAGCTACATTTACAAACAAAGTATTCATATCACCCTCAAGTAGTACATCCTCCTTTGCCACCATATTTACAATATCCTCGAGTAGTGCATTTGCCAAAAACACATTTATGACATTAGGCAAGTCATCATCATTATGATGAATTTGCTTGACTCCTATTTGAGTATTACTACAAATAACTAAGTTTTTAGCAATATATCAGCATTTGTATCCTAAACCACCACTTTTTTGGCATCAACCATATTTAAAACACCAGCATTTTTATCCCCATAATTAGCATGTATGCCCTAAAGCCAAGCTCTTCTTCCAATTGCACCATAGCATTTACCAAATCAATAAGAAACTATCATTTTCTCTTTATAATGCCAATAATTTCATCATGAAACTCACATTTTGCAATACTAAGCACCCCCCAAGAGTAAATTCCACCCTGCTATTGAGAATACACTCTTCAAGTGTTTTCTTTATATCTGTTGTAGTCTCAATGACAAATTGCAGCTTGTAACTTAGTTGTTTACCATTTTTTTTCCCATGCTACTTTTCTTGAGACATATCCTCCATTACATGCTCAAGACTAGGTTGAAATTAAGCCTTAGGCTACTCAAGATTTCTTCATGACACCCTTTTTGAAGTCCATGTAGTATCGTTATCCTTCTTTCTCTTATCTTCCACAATTACATCCATATTTTCCAACTTAGATGGATAAGCATACACTGAGAAGAAACCAACTAGTGAGTCCCATCTTGTCATGTCACGAATACTTGTACATGCATTAGTTAAATCACTTCGTCATACTTTGTCCTTCTAATCTACATGCATCACGTGAGACCATATCTCAGCTGTTTGACCAGTTATAACATACCCAAGGACTTTCTCTATTTGCAATCCAAATGTGGCAATATATATTGCTACATATACATTTTTGGCAATCGTATCATCCAATAATTTTTGCATTCGTATTTTCCAAAGCTCGAAGCAAGAGAAAGACATATTTCTTTCACATGAATTTTCCCATATTTCCAAAATATTAAATCCCTCTCTACTATATCACTATTCATGTCATAATCTCACCTCTCATGCTGAGGGTTGTCACATCATATATAATGACAAACAAAGCTCTCCCAAGGCTTGCCTCTTTCCATCCAACTTCCCAACCTTCAAGGTTGTCGATCACACATTCCCTTCACTAACTTCTCCATGACATCCTCTTTCACTATAGATATAGTAGGTATAGCCATAGGTACATGTGGCTTAATTGCAAATTCTATTGCCTTGCTAGAGACAATAGATAGAATCCCAACATACAATCTAGCCCTTCTTCTTCGTTTCTTCACAAGTGCATTGACATCCTCTTTTACATTATGCAATCTATCCTAAGCCATGTTTCTATTCTTTGATCTTTCAAAAGATCTTTCAAACTCTCTTGTAAGGTAGGATTCGCTACCTATAAAAACATCTCAATCTTCTATGCTTCTAGAGCTTGATGCTCTGCTACATCTAACAAATCATATCTACTTTCAACTTCATGTAGCAATCTAGTAGCTACAAGTCCTTTGTTGGGCTTAATTACCTACTCTTGGTATGTTATGCAAGTAACCAAATTAGCATCCTGCTATGTAAAACTCTTCTCTTAAAACCTTTTTAAATTCAGCCCAATCTAGATCCTTAAGATATAATTCAGTAACACATGATTCCAACTCATGGCACGATAAGCCAAACAAAGTACTCGCTCTCCATGCACATTATGCAATTTGAAATAATTCAATTTGTGCTACACACATATGCAAGTAAGCCAAAACATTATGGCCATTAAAAAATTTCAATTCATTTTCCATCTTGAAAATCCTTAACCACTATAGATTCCAAATTTGCAAAAGCATGCATCCATTATTGTTGTTGTAAGAGCTGCTACTAGTCATGAGGATTCAAAGAGAAGAGGTGCATAGAAAATGGATATGAAAATTTAGGAAGAGAGAAATGAAACTTAATTTAAGATCCAAAAAACACCACAATAATCTATAGGGAAGCCTTAGAGATTGAATCCTTAATCAATAGAGATAAGAATCAATATATCCACTTGAGACAATAGCTTAAACCATGTGTTTCAAGACAATAGCCCAATCAATTTGAGACGATGGCTCAGAACAAACCCTAATAATGATGAATTCTCTACTATACACGACAACAATCTTGCCCCAAGCTTGGCTACACCTTGCTTCTACCATAACTTTCACAAACAAACTCTAAATGTGGTCATCCCAAGTACTCATATCAAAAGGAACAAACCTGATCGATTTGTAACATGGGCAGAATTACAAAAATCCTCTTCAAATAGCCAAAAATACCACTTTTTAAAAAATACCTTACTTTTTGTAGTTTTAGGCATGGATGGCTTGTAGTACTCAAGATAAGTCCTTGCACGTGTATTTATCCTACCAAAGTCTCATTAAGTAAATAAAACTTAATAATGAAAACTTAGACTATTTCGATGGACTAGTTTTGATACAAGAAAAACTTGTCAGGATCATGAGCAAGTATCCCATAAGCATATATCTGAAATATTTATATAGATGTATTTTCCTTGCTTTTACTTCACTGAGCATGTACCCATATGATGGCATGCATTACACACCACTCAACATCATGGGTGGGGGATTGAGGCATACTATGCTCATACCCACCTCCCCTTGAAAAAACTCAATGCCCGCATCGAGTAGGGAGGCGAAACAACTCATGGCCATGTCAAAGCTCACCTTTGACCTAGACTTAAGCTTATTTTTGGGGTCTTAACACGCCTCACTATCAAGGCGATCTATGTCTACCCATTAGATGCCATACCCACTAACTCTATTACAAATGTGGAACATGGACTTTCAAGATTGTACTTGCATCCCACCCATTGACTCAATTTACAAACGTGGAGTGGGACAAGACCAAGTGGACTACAAGTAGGCACGACTTTATTCTACACTTAAACTATCCACTTGCTGACCATATTTGCAAGCATAAAGTGGAAAGTAACCCAATAAAAATAAGTTGTGCATGCTTGCTCCAATAGATGGCCATATAGCTTGAGTGCACAAAGCTACATGTGGACTTCTAGGCTTGGACGTCAACACCTCAATGTATATGCCAAGCCTAAAAGGCAAGGGTTAAGGCATACCTTGGCCAATTTTGTCAATTTTCTTCTAATGAAGATGAAAATATATAGCCACTATGGAATAGCCACACATTCCTTGGTCCAAGAGGTGTGTTTTTCCTTAGATGCACCTCCCCTTGAAAACAGATGGACATCACTTGCTTGAACCTTCTTTGCAATACACCTAGTAGAACTTGGTTTGAAGGGGACACAACATCTCCTTGCAAAAGCCATGTGTCTCCTTGCTCGAAAGGTGTAATCCTAAGTGGAGGCACCTCCCAACTTCTTCTTTAATAATGCCCTTGAAGGCAAAAAACTCCTTTGGAGTGTCCTTTTTCTTCTTCTTTGTGCCCTTGGAGGCACAAATCTGACTCAAAGATTTTTCAAGTTCCAATTTGACCTTAAAGGTTGCAACAAGGCACACACACCTTCTTACAAGGCCCATTTCACTCGCATTATTTATCATGCCTTGCTTGGGACCACTTAGCTTTGAAATAGTTGGGGGAGTTTTCTAGTTGGACTGAGTTTGACAAGGAGCACACGGGACTGGAAGGGACCATCAAACATACCTAGAAGTAGCATGTTGTTTAGCTCATATGTGAGAGATTCATGACTTTCGTGTCAAGTGCTCTCTCCCACTTTGCACCACACATCTTTAAAGTGTGAGGAGAGTGCTAACCCTACTTGAACCAATGTCATAGAGCACCCAACTGGCATTTGATGACTTGAAAAGTTGCATCAAATCATTGTACATGTGGTGTGAGGGTCATTTCCCCTGTTGCAATCACTTTCAATCCTCTATTGCCTAGATCCATACTTAACACATGCATGAAGAAAAGGTAGCCTTCAAATTAATCCATACATGCTATGCCCACTTGAAGTCTAAGGCCCTTATTGGCCAAAACAAGCTTTATACTCCATGCTAAGACTAGACCAATCTAATTCATAGCATCAAACTGCCTAGCTTGCATTTTTAGGGCCATGTCCCCTATCATAGTCACTTTGGGCTAGCCATCAATGCCTTGATTTAACAAGAAGGTACCAAAATATTTAAGAAATTTGATGCAGTCAAGTTGAGTCTATCCCCTTGCATGTGCCATTGCTTTAGGATTCTTGACCTAGATTTGATGGCATCAATGAGGGCTAAGTATTTACACATCGCCTTCTCCTTTGTAGCATGCTCTATAGCAAGCTAATTTGGAATACCCTAAAGGGTGAAGCCTCCTTGACACCATCTTGGATTCATCTCATAGCCATCCCACCACTTTGAATTCACCAAGTAGGTTGCACCCCTTTGGTCCAGAGATTGGAATGGGTTGCACACTCGAGCTTTCCAAGCTCATGCCACTTGGCTTCTGTTCATGAAGATCCATTCACTATGGCCAATCCACACTCAGAGCACCCCAACATTCACCAATCTTTTCACCATGTGAGGGTTTGTAACCTCAAAATCGGTCTTTGCTCCATATGCATCCTTGTTGCACGAGGGTCTATCACCCTTAGAATCAGCCACTAAAACACAAGTGGTTAACTTCTTGTCAATATTGTAGAAGTATGACCTTGGTTCTTCACACAAGCTTATTTGTTTCATCTACTTGCTTACTCAAATTTTGAAGGAGTTGGAATGAACTCATTCACCTCATCCTTTGCCTGATTAGCACAAGAAATGCTCAAAGGCTTCCAAATCTTTGTCATCTTCTTTGAGTAGCCCTCCTTGGCTCCCATCTTCTCACCTCCAACATCCTCCTCAACATGCTTTTACCCAACACAAATAACTATTCCTTTACACTAGCAACTCAATGAGTCTTACACACACTCCGCACTACTCACGGCCATTTATTTAGACTCCCAGCTCAAGGAGTTCACCACATCATCCACACACTCAACTATTCCTTTTTACTCTAGGCTCAAGGATTTTCCCACCATGACGCACTTATCATCGCTCATGGCTATTCCTTTAGACTCCTAGCTCAAGGAGTTTTCTACCTCAAATTCTACACAATCGGTTGTTCTATTATACTCATGACTCAATGAGTCTTCCACACACTTACCACTACTCACAGCCATTCTTTTAGACTCATGACTCAATGAGTTCTCTAACTCAAAATCCACACAATTGACCATTCATTTACACTCACGGCTTAATGATTCTTCCACACCCATAGCTCTATTCACTTCATCATACACTTCCATTCTTTTATACTCCTAGATCAAGGAGCTTTCCAAGCACATATTAGCATCACAAGGCACTAATGGTCCCACTTTGTTTAATCTTGCTAAGCCTCATGAGCACACTACTTCATGCTCACCAACACACTTCATCACTTTACTCTTCTCCAACATTTGTCCCATCCGCCTCATCAGCACAAGAATCATCACAAGGAACAAGTGGCCCCACTTTGTTTAGACTTACTAGGCTAGACAAGCACCTCCCTTCATCCACACCATCACTCTCTACTTTTATCATCTCCAATAGAAACGGCCACTCGGGATACTCAATCTCATCAACATCAAAAAATTGGGAGTCGACAATACTTGCTTCATCCCCATCCTCAATCAACACCCCATCAAAAACAACACTTGTCCTACAAGTTGTCTACTGAGCATCCTCTTTTGGCTTCACTTTGGTTTCTATGGCAATGGCATGCACTTGAATCACGACCCACTAGCCACATCATGCACTTGGCTCAAACTTGGCACCACTACCATCAACTTACACTTTTCTTCCTAGCAATATCACCCACTTGTTTCCCATGTGGTACTCTAGTTGCACTTGGTTTTCCATTTGGCACTCAACCATCAACACACTTTGAAAAGAAGGCTCAACTTTTTTAGACTAGCCCTAGGTCCACAAGTTCTTCTTCACCACATCAACATGAGAAACACCATTGGCCTAAATCCCTTTATTTGCAGCAACACAATTGGCCCCCTTAGCCTTTGTACCCTTGTTAGCACCCCCTTATATTCCACTATATCGGGGGATTTTTTGTAAATGGAGAAAATTCATAAGGACTCATGTAAGAAGTTCTCAAGCCAAGGAGAAACAAATTTTGACATTGTAGTAAAGAAGAGAAGAAATGATAGTTATGAGACAAGGATTCAAGACATAGAGCTCAAGGAGAAAAAAAAATTGACATTGTAGCAAAGAAGAGAAGAAATGATAGTTATGAGACAAGGGTTCAAGATGTAGAGCTCAAAATCTGATTTGTATTTGATAGAAGCATCCAAGATTCATAAATCTGAATTAAAAGCAATATATACATCAATTATGGGGTCCATAGTTCATCGTGGACATTATTAGTATCAGTTGGAAACCATATACATCATTATGGGTATGAATAGACAACATACAATGCTTGTATGCTTCAAGAACAATCCTTAGAATAGTCATGTTCTATAACAACCCATATACATATAAAACACTCTACGTAAGAACAAGATCAACACATTAAATCATCCTAAATCCTTAATTTTATCTTCAAGATAGCATCCTTTTGCCATGTCCTAATCGTAAGCATCCTAATTCTCAAAACAAGGCTTTCATGAGCATGTAATTGTGAGAGAATATGTATAATAGAAGTGTTGCCATACAATACTATTTTCAATATTGAAAAGCATAATGGCACAAGTTTTACCTATTGGAAGATATAGATATGGCATATACTAGTTCAAAAAAAGTAGGTTAGAGCCAAGAGTGCATGGATCAAGATGATTGGGATGAGTTGTATGAGTTATATAAATCCACTCTTATACTATTATTGTCTAAATAAGTTTACTTCAATGTTGTCACACCTAAGAATAATGTTTGACAATTATGGGAAAATATATGTAATTTGTATGACAAGCAAAGTCATGCAACATGGATGTATTAGTTGAAACAACTTATGGACCTTTACATCAAGGAAGGGACTAGTGTGTCCTTGCATTTGAATGAATTTCATCCGATTTTCAACCAGTTGACTTTGCAAGGCATTGAGTTCAAGGATAACCTACCATCCGTGTTCTTGTTTGTGACACTTATCGAGTCATGGAACACTTTCTATATAGCCATGTGTGCTAATATGCCTAAGGATGGTTTGAAACTTCGAGATGTTAAGGGTGCTTTATTGATAAGAGGAAATAAACAAAAGAATATGGATGCCTACTACACTTCTCATGCATTGATTGTTAGGTGCAAATATAATGGTCGTCTACATAATTTCAGTGTTGGCCACTTGATTCAAGGACTTCCTTTCATGTTACCTCGCACAAAGAATGGTTTCAGTCCTATCATATGGTGACAAGTTCTATGCGACTGGGAAATGACTTGGTACTAGACATTTTTAGCATTGGGTTTGTCAAGCTATAGTTTTTCTTAGGCAACACTTTTACTTTGCATAATGTATGTCATGTATCAACTTTGACTTAAAGCCTTCTATCTATTGGATAGTTGAATGATACATGCTATTATGTATCTTTTAGTAATTCCATATTAAATATTACCCATGGGAATCTTGTTTTTGTTCAAGGTACCAAGCTCATAGTCTCTACTATGTATGTTTGTATTTGGGTCTCTTAACCATGTTTTGACTATGCCTAATATACCACATGTATCTTTACGAAATCGTCACCTTAAGCACATGTCCCTAAAGGAAATGAAAATGCTTATTCATTTACAGTATCTTCTACCTCTTGATTACAAATGTTTTTATTCTTGTGACCGTTGTCTTTATGGCACGCAAACCCACTGTTCTTATAAGAAGAAGTCTAGCATTATGTGCATGAGTGAGCCTCTAGCTCTTATGCATTCTGATGTATGTGGTCCAATGCCTTGTCAATGATTGGATGGCATGAAGTACTTTGTTAAATTCATTGATGATTATTCACAAAAGGTCTAGAAATATCCTATTAAGGAGAAATCGGATGTCTTATTTACGTTTTAGCATTGGCTTGCTCTTGTTGAGAACCACCCTAGGTATAGGCTGAAATACTTAAGGTCTGACAATGGGAGTGAATATGTTTCTAAAGCATTGAGAAATTTTGTGATGAGAAGGGTATTAAGCGTCAATTGACCACCCCATATACCCCACTCTGAATGGTGTTACAAAGTGCATAAACATGACTATTCAAGAAAGAGTGTGTAGTATGCTTAGTCAGGTGGTGGGCTTGTTGTAGCATTTTTGGGTTGAGGTAGTTACTACTACCATACATTTGATAAACAAATTCCCATACACTGTTATTAGTTGTCAGGTTTTAGAGGAGATATGGTCCAAAAAACCCCCATGATATGCACATCTTAGAGTCTTTGGACGGCTTTCTACCTTGTACCCAAGGATATACATAATAAGCTAGATCCTAACTCAATAAAATGTATCTTTCTTAATTAAGGGGATGTGGGTGAGATGGTCTATCACCTATTGGATCCCTAGGCTCAAAAGGTTATCTATAGCCCATGACGTTATTTTCCATGAGGAGAAGATGGATAAGCAACTTGAGCAAGTAGTTGAGGTACACAGGTTGGTCTTTCGAAAGGAGCCTCGTATTATCGTATAGCTAGCTAGGCAACCTATAGCTAATATTCTAGTGGCCCATGACCATGATGTTGGATAGGATGTATGTATCCCACAGCCCATTTTGAGATGGTCTACTAAAGATAGACATCAACTTGATTGATTTGCACCCTCCATGGACTATGTTATTAGAGAGCCCTTTGCTTATGAGGAGGCCATGTGTAGAGATGATAATCATTCTTGGGAGAGGGCCATATATTCTAAGTTTGATTCATTGGCCCAAAAACCATACATGGAATTCGGTTTCTTTACCCAATGGGAAACATGCATTTCTATGCAAGTGGGTGCACAAGTTGAAGAGCACCCTTGGACTATTGAGATTCAAGCTCGGTATCTATACCGCCTTAGTTGTACAACTCTAGCTAGCTATCATTGTCTTTTTTGTCATAATAATGAGTTGGTCAAGGGTTAGAGGTGACTGGTCAATTAGTGACCTATTTTCATACAATGTATATGTGACTTAGACTTAGTACCTTTGTGTCTTACAAAATGAATTAATAATGGAAGGAAAGAGAGTACACTGCTCTCTGTTCATGGCTCCCATTCTTGTTTGCATCTTCCCCTCTTTTTGAACATGATATCAAAGCTCGGCTTTGTGGGAGCTGGAGTTGTGGAGATGGACTTGACCTTCAATCTGTAAGAAACCCTTCAATAGCCCATCTTTTCTAGAAGCCATATCTTATTACAAAAATAGATTTTGGGCAAACAACTTGCTATCCCAAACCATTTTCATATGGTTTACAACTTTGCAAAAGAAAGATTTTGAGATATTCAACATAGACCTATGTAGATTGGCTTGTTACTGCACTACACACCACTCATGCCAAATGATGCTTGGTTGTTTTGGGATGCTATCTAAGATGCTTTGAGCTTTGGCTACTCAGTTCAGAGGTGTTTTATTGTTGGTATAATAGGTCCATTAGCTAGTTATTGATGACAGAGTGAAGCTCCTTCTTCATATGTACATGTTGAACATGCAATCAATGATGCTCATATGGATATGTTCTATTTCCTAGATATTATAGAAAATGTTTGAGAAGCCCTTGACACATTGATTTCTATATGACCAGACCCCCCTAATCGGAATGAGTTACTTGCATTGTTGCTACATGAAGAAGTCAAACTTGATTTGAATATAGGTTTGAGAACCTCTCAGAGTAGAGATACCACATTTTACTCTAATCGGAGAGCTAAAGGTGGCAAAACTCGTGGAGCCTCTCAAGGTCGCGGTGACACTCAAAATGCTTATGGATAGCGATAAAAAAATACTTGGTAGAATCAAAATGCACAAGGTCAAAGAGGATCGGGATCTTTTAGAGGTAGGGAGAGATCGCCTAGAGGCAAAGGTGGTCCTTGGCAATCTCATGATCAGTCAAATAGAGACAAACACTTTCATTATTGTGGCAAGTATGGACATATAGCAAAAGATTATTATAAAAAGTAGGCTAATAACATGAAAGAAAAAGATAAAAAACATGTTAACTATGCATCCTCTACTAGTGATAATGATGATCAATTAGATAGGCTATTTGCTATGACATTGTATTGAAGGGTGTGCCTAAGAAGACAAGACTGCTGAAAAGTGGTACACTGACTCAGGTGCCTCAAATCATATGACTCCGCATGGATAATGGTTTGATGAGATGATTGTAGGTTGTCATGGCTATGTATGTATTGGTGATGATACATAGCATGACATCAAGCATACAGGTATTGTACTAATAGTCATGCATAATGGAAAGAAAAAGAGAATATATGATGTGTTGCTATCTATCACTAAAAAATTATTGTCTATTGGACAAATGGCATAATAGAATCTACAAGTCAAATTTAATAGAGATTGATGTTTTAAAGGGTATGGAAAGGGCTACTAGGATGGGAGAAGGTTACTCTTAAAATCCCCATGAGAAAAACATGGTCCACCTCTGAAGAAAACAAAGAATTGCAAAGGGTGAAAGAGGAATCAAAAAGGCTTGAAGAAGAGTGCAAGAAGAAACAAGAAGAGGATGAAGAGCAGCTAAGACAACATGAGGAGGAGCAGATAGCCTTGGCCATTTGGAGATCAATTGAGTAAACCTCCCTTCTCAACATCTCCTAAAGCCTAGCCAATTCTAGCTTCACATCTACCAACTCCTAGCTCTGGTCAACACTCTTTTCCTAGTAGTAAGATCTCTACTTTCTATAGCCAACTAAAAATGATCATAACCAAAATAGGAATCACACAAAAAGTAAATAACTCCCAACAAAAGCTTCTACAAGTTCATCCACAAGTAAACCCACCCCTACATTTTTAATAGTCATTTTGTTTATTGATTGCATATCTCAAAGAAACCTCAATATTTCATTTTTATTCGATACTACAAACCATGTGTTTGAATACAAAACTAAGGAAGGCTCTAGAATTCCCATTCTAATAATCTCATTCAATACACCAATCAACTTGGATAGATGAGATTTAGGACTAGAATTGACCAAATTCCAAGGTACATGTAGGATATTAGAAATTACCTTAGGTGCTACAATAGTTGGATTAACATAGTCACTTTCATGTGATTGAAATATGAATGGTGTGCCATGTCTAGATAAGATATCCATAAATCACTGTCTCTCTATAGGTATAAGAAAATCCTCGCAAACCAATCTTTAATTCATGTAGAGACTCTGTCGTAAATTAGTACCCAATCTTCTTTGGATCTCTCACATTCGACTGATGAGAAGCTAATTCAATCTTCACCTCATTGTCAAAATGCAATGGTAGTGGAACAAGCTTAACATTTTTAACCACAATTTTAAATACTTTGTATCAACCCTTACTTCGGCCCTTTCATCTAAACTTATATATTCTTATTTTACAAAGTCTTTAATTACCCCAAGGAGAATACTTTAACTATGCTACTTTTAGTTCGCAAAATTCAACATAGCTAAAAGCTCGTCCATGGTATAGGAAAACTCATCATGCATTCCTAATACACATTCTTTAGCTTCATTCAATCCATTCCTCTTTATATATTCTTGTGTCTTGCAAATATATTTTTTTGAAACTCTATGCATGCTCTCAAACTTCTAGAAACATAATTTAGTGTCTATTAAAAATGCAAAAAAAATTGTAGAAAAAGCACTTGAGCCTACTATATGAGGAGAGAGTAGAAAAAACACTTGAACCTTCTATATGAGGTGAGAGTCTTTTCCATCTTGCATCATCATAGTCTCACTTTACAATGGTACCTGCTAAAAACCCATTGTCTCATGACAATCCTGGAATTCTTTAATATGAGGAGGCAAGGATAGTCTCTCAAACTATCATGATTTCTTGAATAACTAACACAAATAGTAAGAATTTCCATAGCCCACTTTTCATTATAGCTTCCAATTCTAGAGTATATTGAACCATCATCCAAAACTTTGGTTTCCATATATGAACTACTATAATGCATAGTTTCCCAAGGATCATAGGATATGAATAAGAATCCTATACAAAGAACTGTTTTTCATTCTGAACATCCCCAATAGTAAGTTTCACATTCTGAACATCCCCAATGGTAAGTTTCACATTAGGACATGTTGCATACAAGTCCCTAGTGAAAAGATGGGGGAGAGAGACTCGGGATAATGAGCTCTTGCAAGACACACATTACATAGAGAATGCATATAAGATAAGAAGATGAAAGTCCTAATCTTTCTTCTTCTTTTTCTTCTCAATAGGAAGAGTAAAGTGAGAGTACAATCATAAGATAGGAAGAGTAAAGTGAGAGTACAATATACATAATATACAAGCAGTCCATACAGTATGAATATACTAACTAGAAAGATGACTAGATAGATATTTTGTAACTCAATAGATGGATTGATTGATATCTAGCTGTAAAGTATCGATCGAAGTACATGTTGATGTAGGTACCAACCATGTCAATGATATAAATGTGAAAATGGTCACCCACATATGTGAGTGACTGGTGCGCAGATCGGTCACAGATAGCTCACGTGGTGAATCCCAGAAGGTCCCCAAGAACAAAGTACTCTACCTTTTTGCACAAAAACCCATGTAAAAGCATGCACGACAAGAGGCAAGAGACAAATTGGGTTCAATCTCCCCCATGCCTTGTGTGAGCGCTTCACAAAGCATGTATTTTATGTATATTTCCAATCTTCATGCTCAATAATAGCCCAATTACAAAAATATGACAAGCTTTTTAGCTTTTGAGTTTGCTTTCTACAAAAATAGGAAAATAAAGCTAATGGACGGTGCCCATAGTGTTTGGCACGCCCAATCTCAATGTCCAAATAGAAATAACATATCCAGGCGCATAAGCGCATACAAAATAATAATAAATAATCGATGTCTCAATAGACATAACAAAATATAGGCATGACGCCTATCAAAATATAGTCCAAAGGTCGAAAATCCGCTAGACTCCAATGCTTTCCTCCACCACTGCTGCTATCTCTACACATCAACTGAAGCATTCACAATCGTTAGTAAAATAATACAATTAAACCGACAAAAGTGAATACCTAGCAGTCTTCAGCTACATAAATAAATCAACTGGTTAGAAATAAATCCTAACCTTAATTTATTACGAGTGCGCACTCTAAACTCATAAACGTTTATTAATTTAATATGCATTTTGCGGAATCACCCGCTATGGAATCACCCATGTACACACTAAATTAATGAAACGCCCGAAAAGGACAGGCGTCCCCATCAACTTCTCGCACAAAGAATCCTCTTTGTGTATGAGCCCTGGTCATCTAAGTTTACGGAACCCACCGTAAAACCTCACGGAATCCACCGTGGAATATGCCTCCTGGCATCATACCCCCGGGGTGGGATAGCAATTGACCTCAATTGCTATTAGCTCAATGTGGAGCTAACAGAGTGGGGAAAGCATTTAAGTCTCTAGCGTGCATCCATTGTGCTTCCTCTACAGGATGGTTCTTAAATTTTACTAGATATCTAGAATACCTTCGGCCAGTTCTAGTGGTCATGTAGTCAGTGTCTATGATGGCTTCTGGTTCAAGTATTTCAGTCTCTTCTTCTAGTAAAGGTGGGTTTTCATAGACAGGGTGGATAGGTAATTGGCCTCTAAATGGTCTCAATAAACTAATATGAAATGTATTATGAATTTTCCAATGAGATGGCAATTCTAACTTGAATGCATTGTCATTAATCTTATGAATGATTCTAAATGGTCCATAGAATCTAGGAGCTAATTTGACAATTGGATGTCTATCTACACTTTGCAGTCTACGCTTTTCTATTCTAAGCCAAACATAATCATCAACTTTGAAATTCATAGCTTGTCTTTTCTTGTTGGCTTGTTTGGTATATGATTGTTGGGCTTTAGCAATCATATCCTTTACTTCATTAAAAATAGTGTTATGCATAACAGCAATATCATCAGCACTCTGAATTCTATTAGACAAAGATGCAACATGTGTAGATAATCTATATCCATAAATAACTTCAAAAGGTGCTTTCTTTGTAGATGTGTGCGGTGTATTATTGTAAGCAAACTGTAATAAATGTAAATGAGTATCCCATGTCTGAGGTTTAGAGATAGTGTATGCACGTAAAAGATCTAAAATAGTGCTATTTGTGGCTTCTGTTTGTCCATTTGTTTCTGGATGAAATGCAGATGAGAAATCAATCTTTGTGCCTAGATTTGCAAACAGTGTAATCCAAAAATTATTACAAAATCTAGAATCTCGATCTGAAATAATCACTTTTGGCAATCCATGGTTAGTAAAAACAGTTTTCAAAAATAACTGTGCTGCTTGTGATGCTGTTAAAGTTTTCTTACATGCAATGAAATATGCTTGCTTACTAAATCTATCTACAATTGTCCAAATCATGTCATGGTTAGATTTAGTATTTGGTAAACCAGTAATGAAATCCATAGAAATATGTTCCCAAGGTTTAGATGGAATAGACAAAGGCATTAATAATCCATACTGTTTACCATGATGTCTCTTTATTCTTTGACAAATCAAACATTCAGAAATGAAATTAGATACATCTGCATCCATATGCGGCCAATAAAAATCTTCAGTTAACATGCGTAATGTAGAAATGATACCTCTATGACCTTGATATGGGGGACAATGAATTTCATTCAAAACAAAAGATCGAAATGGAATAGTAACACACAGTCTCTTTTCAAAGAACATAAATCCATCATTATATGACAATGAATCAACAGGAATGAAATTATTGTGAACTAATTTTTGCCAATCAGAATGAAAAGTGATATCCTGGTGATATGTGTCTTTCATAGCAATCAAAGAATCAAAAGATATGATAGAAATATTGTGAATTGCAGGTCTTCTACTCAATGCATCGGCAACTACATTTTCTTTTCCAGGTTGGTATTGAATGATAGGATGGAAACTTTGAATGAATGAAGCCCATTTGATAT
This sequence comes from Lygodium microphyllum, assembly GCF_053477565.2. NCBI lineage: Eukaryota > Viridiplantae > Streptophyta > Polypodiopsida > Schizaeales > Lygodiaceae > Lygodium > Lygodium microphyllum. The sequence goes on from NC_141135.1 coordinate 178,456,143, forward strand.
GACGGTCAGAAATTTGGGGTTGGCTAAGTAGATGTCTAATGCTTTGCTGGTCAGTCTTTATCATGAATTCTGAACCCATTAAATAATGCTTCCATTGTTTTAATGCTTGTACAATTGCTAAGAGTTCCTTGTCATAAGTGGAATATTTGAGCTCAGAGGGTTTCAGCTTAGAACTAGAATATGCTATTGGATGGTTGTCTTGCATTAATACAGCTCCTATTCCTGATCCGCTAGCATCGGTCACAACTAGAAAGAATGGTCTATTAAAGTCAGGCAATTGTAGAACAGGGGCATTGGTTAATGCACGTTTCAGTAAGTCAAAGGATTTCTGTTGAGTTTCAGTCCATTGATAAACAATTCCTTTCTTAAGAAGTTTGGTTAATGGTAAAGCAAGTAATGAGAAATTACGTACAAACTTCCTATAAAAACTAGCAAGACCAAGGAATGAGCGTAATTCATGTACATTTTGAGGAATAGGCCAATGCAATATTGCATCAATTTTCTTAGGATCAACTTTAATTCCTTCTTTTGATACAATATGACCTAGATATTCTATTTCTGTCTTAAAGAATTCACTCTTTTCAGGATTTGCAAACAATTGATTTTCTTTCAGTAATTGAAAAACTAATTATAAATGCTCATAATGCTCTTTTACACTTTGACTGAACACTAAAATATCATCAAAGAAAACAATCACACAATATTAATATTTTAGAAAAATACGGTTCATCATTCTACTGAAAGTAGCAGGTGCATTAGTTAATCCGAATGGCATGACTAAGAATTCGTAATGGCCAAACTGTGTCCTGAATGCAGTCTTAAATATGTCGGATCTATCTAGCCTCACCTGATGATATCCAGACTTAAGGTCAATTTTACTAAATATAGAAGATCCTTGTAGTTTGTCCATAAGGTCGTCAACTCTAGGTATAGGATACCTATTCTTAACAGTGATCTTATTTAATGCTCGGTAGTCAATACACATACGATAAGTATTATTCTTTTTCTTGACTAAGAGCACAGGTGCACCGAATGGAGAACTGCTAGGTCGAATTAGGCCTCTATTTAGTAATTCTTCAACTTGACTCTGGATTTCTTTTTGCTCTATTTGATTGTGCCTATATGGTGCTTTGCAAGGTGGTTGTGTGCCAGGAATTAGATCAATCTTATGGTCTTCTGGACGTGATGGTGGTAAACCTGGTGGTAGGTCTTCTGCAAAACAGTCCTTAAAATATGCAAGAAATTCCTTATGCCTAGGGTGCATATGATTTTCCTTTGCATGCAATTCATTCACCCAAATGAGATATGATTTAGTATTCTTGCGTAGTGCACGTTTTGCTTGAGTATGCGAAAGCAGTGGAAAAATATGAGATGCATGCATACCAAATAATGTAATAGATTTTCCTTGAAAATTAATATTCATTGTGTGTGTGGAATAATCTATATTAGGATTATGTTGGTGTCTCCATGGCATTCCTAGAATAATGTCGCTTGACTGTAATGGGACAACTAAGAAATTTCTTCTTTCAATATATGGACCAATTTGAATTTCTAAATCTTGAACTTCTTGTGTGCCATTGTACCTAGTGCCTAAAAATGCAGCTTTTATGCGATAATGCGTTGGTACAGTATGCAATTTTAATTCCTTTACCAATTTTGCTGAAATAAAGTCATGGGTACTACCGTCATCATGCAATATAGTTCTTTCTTTTCCATGCACCATACATTTCATAGTCAACAATGAATGTGAAGTAGGCATACCTGGTATAGTGTCGGAAGTAGTAGTAGGATCATCCTCTTCTTCAGTGAAATCTGGCATATCCTCATGCTCTTCTTCGTCCATGGCTCCAAGGTAGTTGATATGTGCGGATGGCTTCTTTGAATGACAATTTGCTGCGAGATGCCCTGGCTGGTGACACTTGTAGCATACTATTGGCTTAGCTTTGGTCACATTATTTGCAATGGCTGGGAGTCTGGGTATATTTGGATTTGCTTGTGGAATAGGCTTAGAATTTGAATTGAGAGTGGATGGTAATGCAGGTGGTTTAGGCCAATTCTTGCGGAAAGATGGTGATGAGAAACGACCTGGATTAAACCTTCGAAAATTGGAATTGAATTGTTTAGATCCATAATTACCGTTGGCTTGGAATGGCTGTGGTCGTCGATCTCTTCCGCGTAACTTATCTTCAGTGTCGTGAGCTAAGGAGATGGCGTCTTCAAGGGTAGCAGGCTTGAACATGTTCACTTCAGCGTAGTAATGTCCAAGAAGTCCAGACATATACTTCCGCTTATGTGTCGTCTCTAGTACGTCTTCAAGCATGCGTAACTGTAGGAGTGCATTCCAAAAACGCTCTGTATACTGTGGAATAGGCTCATGATCTCTCTGTTGAAGTAAATCCCATTGCTTGATAGCCTTCTCATGAAATTGCGGTGGAAGGAAATTTTGCATGAACTTCTTCTTGAAATCTTCCCAAGTAGCAGGACATTCTATACTCTTGCGGACTACAGTCCACCAAAGTGATGCTCTGTCTATCAGATGATTAGTAACACACTTGATTTTATCTTTTTCGGGATAAGTTTCCTCATGGAAATAGTCATCAAACTGGCTAATGAATAATAAAACAGTCTTTCCTTCTCTTATGCCATTGAAAGTGCGGAACTTGAAACTTCGTTTACTTATCTTGGATTCCTTGCGAATGGTTTGTGCTTCAAGAGTGGCGTCGATGGTACGGCGAATCAAATCTTCAGCTTGAGGTTCTTCTTTATCGGTGGACGCTCTTTGTAGCTTTGTCAATTGCGCTTGCAAGGCTTGCCTAGCTCTTCGCTCTTCTTCCAATTGCAGCATGATAAGATCCAGCTTTTGTTCCATGGTAGGCTCGGGTAGGTCGTCTTCAACCATAGGATCATCCATATGTGGGGTAGTCATCCTGTAAAACTCAACAAACCTTTCTCACTCAAAATCAGTTAGCGGGATGAGCGTAGCTCAAATTTGGGGTTACAAGGCTATGTATTTTTGGGTATTTCCTTCTTCAATTTTCAGAAATTCTGCAATATTTCTGTCTCCGTTTGCGGAAAGTACTTCAAGGAACTTGTAGATAGGTAGAACACCTTGATGCGAACAACTTTCCAGTTCAGAGTTTTTGCATACGAACAAGTCTTCTAGGAGTTTTAAGCGCTAGTCAGTTTCAATTTAGTCTGACTTGCAGAGTTGCGGACTTAGCAGACTTGCAGAGTTGTTGACTTGCTGGACTTAGGCCGACTTGCAGAACTTACAGAACTTGATTACCATCGACTTGCGGAACTTGACTTCAGAAGTGCGAGACCCAGAGTTTGAGAACTTGTCGGACCTGTGTAACTTGCAGAGAGTTGTGTGATTTAGCTTAAGGAATTAAGCTTAAGCTTAAGGGTGGACTAAACAGGCCGCCGTTTTTTTTTCGTGGGGGGGGGGGGGGGTGGGGGGGCCGTTTTTTGGCCGCGCGAGAAATTCGGAGGGCTCTTCTTGCAGATCGACGTGAAGTTGTGAAGCTTAATAAGCTTCTTAAGCTTTCTCTAAGCTTATTGAAAGAAATTATGATAAAAACAATGAAGCTTATCTCTGGTTTTCAACGACTTGATGAAGGAGGTGTTTGCGTGGTCCTCCGCCTGCAGAGCCTGGTTCTTCGCGATCTAACAGTGGAAACAGGGGTTCTTGATCGCCAGAAGTCTGCCTGTATCGACGGTTCGCGACGAGATTGACTGTAGAGCCCGTTTGTTCCTGGAGCTCCGCCTTCGCCCGAGATTGGTAGCGATTGGAAGCTCTTGATCTCTGCTCCGCTCTGATACCACTAGTGCGCAGATCGGTCGCAGATAGCTCACGTGGTGAATCCTAGAAGGTCCCCAAGAACAAAGTACTCTACCTTTTTGCACAAAAACCCATGTAAAAGCATGCACGACAAGAGGCAAGAGACAAATTGGGTTCAATCTCCCCCATGCCTTGTGTGAGTGCTTCACAAAGCATGTATTTTATGTATATTTCCAATCTTCATGCTCAATAATAGCCCAATTACAAAAATATGACAAGCTTTTTAGCTTTTGAGTTTGCTTTCTACAAAAATAGGAAAATAAAGCTAATGGACGGTGCCCATAGTGTCTGGCACGCCCAATCTCAATGTCCAAATAGAAATAACATATCCAGGCGCATAAGCGCATACAATATAATAATAAATAATCGATGTCTCAATAGACATAACAAAATATAGGCGTGACGCCTATCAAAATATAGTCCAAAGGTCAAAAATCCGCTAGACTCCAATGCTTTCCTCCGCCACTGCTGCTATCTCTACACATCAACTGAAGCATTCACAATCGTTAGTAAAATAATACAATTAAACCGACAAAAGTGAATACCTAGCAGTCTTCAGCTACATAAATAAATCAACTGGTTAGAAATAAATCCTAACCTTAATTTATTACGAGTGCGCACTCTAAACTCATAAACGTTTATTAATTTAATATGCATTTTGCGGAATCACCCGCTATGGAATCACCCATGTACACACTAAATTAATGAAACGCCCGAAAAGGATAGGCGTCCCCATCAACTTCTCGCACAAAGAATCCTCTTTGTGTATGAGCCCCAACCATCTAAGTTTACGGAATCCACCGTAAAACCTCACGGAATCCACCGTGGAATATGCCTCCTGGCATCAGTGACAACTCGTGTTGAGCCTTCACATGCTCCAGCTCTTGTAAATTATCAGCCCCAACAATCAAATCATCCACATATAAGATAATCACAACAATGCCTCTATCACTATGATGTCCATAGAGTGAGTGATCTACATTTCCAACATGAAAACCAATAGAGAAAGATGTGCTACATAACCCTATGGCGGTTGCTCCATGTATAATTCTTCTTGTAACTCACCATGTAACAATGCATTCTTTACATCCATTTTATACAAGACCCAACCTTTTGTCGATAGCCACTATAATAATAGCTCTATCAGTGGCCAGCTTTGCCAGTAAAACAAATTTTTCCTCATAATCAATCCCCTAATTTTGTGCATAACCTTTGGTAATGACAACTGGTCTTTCTTTGTACCTACTTACACTTTTGTCTACATTATGGTTTATGTTGTAAAACCATTTGCATCTTATAGCTTTCTACCCTCAAGCAATGGCACCAAATCCCAAGTTTGATTTACATGTAATGCAACGATTTCTTCATCCATGGCTTTCTCCCAATGCACATGACCAACAGCTTCCTCAAAACAATTGGGCTTAACTATTTTTATACCATTTTCCATATACACATAATGGCGAGCAATATAACCATTGTATTCTAACCTATGCACAAGATACCTTACTCTCATTCACTTGTGTATGTGGAGTACTCTTCTATGATCCCTTTACATCAACCCTGGTTTTTCTTACAATAGGTGTACGAATAAGTGGAATACCAAACTTCTCATCCATACTTTCTTCTAAGCCATCAAACTCAACATCTACATGTAAATAGCCTACAAAAATATTTGGCACACCAAGTGGCTCAACCACTTTTATTTTTCCCTTTGTAATATATTTTTTGCACTTTTAGTAGTGCTATTCATATGTAGCATGGCACTCCTTAGTCTCTCGATAGATTTACTAGAAGAGGAATCTTATGGGCCATTCAATGTCTACAACTATGGATCCACATTTTTGTAACCACCTTTTTTTAATACATCTGCAACAATATGTTTTTTAGTAGTATACCGATTACTCATCTCATCAAATATCACTTTTCTACTCACTTGTATCTTGCATGTAATTAGATTATAACACATGTAACCCTCTTACTCAAGGGGATAGCCCATAAATACACACTTTTCATATTATGGATCCAAATTCTTTCTTAGATCATTAGACACATGTATATATACAATGCATCCAAATATTATAACATGTGATAAATCATGTTTCTTATCAATAAACTTCTCCTCTAGTGTCACATCATGCATTGCAGCAATGGAAGTGTAGTTCATAATGGACACAAGTGTAGAGACAGCTTTAGCCCAGTAACAATGAGGCATGTTTTTTTCAACCATTGACAATCATGCAATTTTTGCAATGTGTATATTCTTCCTTTTAGCAACACCATTTTATTGTAGAGTATACTTGTATGGAAACTACCTCTAAATTCCGTGTTGTATCAAAAAATTATCGAATTCATTGGAGAGATACTCTCCCCCTCCATCTAACCTTATGTACTTAGCTTAATCTACACATTTGTTTGTTTCCCAACCAAACTTTTATTGGGATATCTAATATATCTTATTTCAATGTATATTCATAAGATTATAGTCCGTATTATAGCCTAGATACTCTTGTTCTCATATCTTGTTTCCTTTCAAGCTTCTCATTGTGGTCACCTCAATCTCCATTCATTTAATCAACTAAAAATTTTCATGTAGACATTTCGATTGAGTGATGGTCCATACATCTATACCTCAATAGGTAGCTCAAGGCTTAAGGATACTTATTGATGAGGATGAAAATATAGCTCTATGCACATCATCATTACCACCTTTGTAGAGAGCTTAATTTGTATTAGCGTTCTGTGTAGGCTTCATGTGCATGGAACACTAGGCCACTTCGCGGCACCAAGCAAAGTTTGTATTAGCGTTCTGTGTAGGCTTCATGTGCATGGAACACTAGGCCACTTCACGGTAGCAAGCAAAGTTTCCGTGGGATGATGTACGACAACTTCGCTCAACAATCCATTTTCTCCTCTTTTCCCTCTATGTTTCTAATTTTTTCCTTCACCCCCTCTCTCTCTCTCTGCTCCTCCCCAATTTCATATGTCCAATTTTCTCTCTCTCTCTCTCTCTCTCTCTCTCATTTTTTCTCTCCCTACTTTTCTTCTCTCTCCTCTTTTTTCCTTTTTTTCTTTTCTTCTCTCTCTCTCTTCATTCCCTCTTTAAATTTTTTATTTTCTCTCTCCCTAATTTTATATTTCCTCTCTCTATCATTCTCTCTCTCTCTGTTTATATTCTCTCTTCTTCTTTGTCTTCTTCTTCTTCTTCTTCTTCTTCTTCTTCTTCTTCTTCTTCTCTCTCTCTCTCTCTCTCTCTCTCTCTCTCTCTCTCTCTCTCTCTCTCTCTCTCTCTCTCTCTCTCTCTCTCTCTCTCTCTCTCTCTCTCTCTTTCTTCTCTCTCCTCTCTCCTCTCTCTCCTTCTTCTTCTTCTTCTTCTTCTTCTTCTTCTTTCACTTCCTTTTCTCCCCTCACTCTCTCTTAAAGTATGTAAATTTATCTTTTTTATATATAATTCTCTCTCTTTGTGTTCATATTCTTTCTCTTCTCCTCTTTCTCTCTCTCCTTTTATTCTCTCTCTCCCTCCACCACCTTTTCTTCTCCTCCTCTTTCTCCTAATTTTCCTTTTTTTCTTCTCTCCCTCTCTCTCTCTTAAATTTTATGTTTTCTTTCTCTCTCTTCTTCCCTCTCTCAAAAAATATTTAAATTTTAAAAAGGCTTTTCTCTTTTCTCTTTTCCCCATCTCTCTTTCTCTTTTCCTTCTTCTTCTTCTTCTTGCTTTTGTTCTCTCTCCCCCCTCTCTCCTCACTTTTCCTTCTCTCCCTCTCCTCCTTTTTCCTTTTGTTCTTCTCTCTTTCTTCATTCTCTCTTTATTTTTTTCTTTTCTTTTTCTTGTAAATTTTATATTTTCTCTCTCTATAATTCTCTATGTGTTCAAATTCTCTCTTCTTCTTCTTCTTTTCTCTCTCTCCTCTTTTCTTCTCCCCCTCTCTCCTCTCTTTTCCTTTCTTATTTTCCTCTCGTTCTCTTTCAAGTTTTTTCTCTCTCTTTTTTCTCTATACATTTTCTTCTCTCTATTTTTCTCTTTCCTCTCTTGCCCTTTCTCTCCCCCTATTTTCTCTCTCTTTCAAAATATATTTTCTCTCTATCTCTCTCTCTCTCTAAGTCAAAAACTATATCAAAAAAGGTTTAATTTTTAAAAACTTTTCTCTTTTCCCTTTCCCCCCTCTCTCCTCCTCCCTCCCTCCCTCCCTCCCTCCCTCCCTCCCTCCCTCCCTCTCTCTCTCTCTCTCTCTCTCTCTCTCTCTCTCTCTCTCTCTCTTCTTCTTCTTCTCAAAGTTTGTGAAAAACTATGTCCAAAAAAATATTTTATTTAAAATTCATATAAAATATTTAATTAAATATTAAATTAAAAAGTTTAATCTAATTAAGAGAGTGAGAGAGAGAGGCATAGAGAAACTTTTGATTTAATAATAAGTTTGATTTAATTAAAGGAGAGAGAGAGAGAGAGAGAGAGAGAGAGCTAGGCCCTACACACATGAGAGAGAGGGGGGAAGGGGAAGGAATTTCATTTTAAAATGTAGGGGGAAGAAAAAGGGAGAGATTATATGTGAGAGAGAGGGGAAGGGGTTTTAATTTTAAAAAGGGAGGTAAGAGAGAGAGAGAGAGAGAGAGAGAGAGAGAGAGAGAGAGAGAGAGAGAGAGAACCTAGGCCCACAATGAGAGAGAGAAAAGGGGGTGTGAAGAAAAGAGGAGAGGTTTAGAGAAGGGGGTAGATTTGAGAAGCCCTCTAGAGGTTCAGGTCTTTTTGAACCTACAACCGAAAAAAGTTTTTTAAAATACTTAATTTAAAAAATTAAATTAAAATATTTAATCTAACTAAGAGAGAGATAGAGAGAGAGAGAGAGAGAGAGAAGCCAAGGCCTTACACATAAGGGAGAGAGAGGGGGGATGGGGGAGGAAATTAATTAAAAAGAGGAGGGGGAAGACAAAGGGAGAGATTATAAGTGAGAGAGAGGGGAGGGGGTTTTAATTTTAAAAAGGGAGGTAAAAGAGAGAGAGAGAGAGAGAGAGAGAGAGAGAGAGAGAAGGGGGTTTAATTAAAAAGAGAAGGGGGAAGAAAAAATGAGAGATTACACATGAGAGGGAGGGGAGGGGGTTTTAATTGAAAAATGGAGGTTTGGAAAAGGGGGTAGCTTCGGGAAACCCTCTAGAGGTTTGGGGCTTTCCGAATCTACAAGCAAAAAATTCTTTTTAAAAAATTAATTTAAAAATTTTTAATCTAGCTATGTGTGTGTATGTGTATGTGTGTGTGTGTGTGTGTGTGTGTGTGTGTATGAAACTTTTGATTTAAAAAAAGTTTGATTTAATTAAAAGAGAGGAAAAATAGAAAGAGAGAGAGAAAAAAAGCCTAGGCCCTGCACATGACAGAGATGGTGGAGGAATTTAATTAAAAATATGAGGGGGAAGAGAAAGGGAAATATTATACATGAGAGAGAGGAGGGGGTTTTAATTTGTGTGTGTGTGTGTGTGTGAGAGAGAGAGAGAGAGAGAGAGAGCTTAGGCCCTACAATGAGAGAGAGAAAGGGGGGGGAGGGAAGGGGCTTTTAATTAAAAAGAGGAGGGGAAAGAAAAAAGGAGAGATTATACGTGAGAGAGAGAGATTAGGAGAGGGGGTTTTAATTGAAAAAGGGAGGTTTGGAGAAGGTGTAGGTTCAGGAATCCCTCTGTAGAGGTTGGGTGCTTTTTGAACTTACAACCAAAATAAAATAGTAGTAAGATTTTTCAAAAGAAGCGAGCTTGGTTTCTTGAAATTTTAGTTCTAATAAAAAGGGTGCTTAGAGGATGTGAAGCAAAAATAAATAGAGAAAAAACATTGAACTCAGAAGCTCATGTAATCAAATCCGATTTAAAAAATCCAATTGCATTGCATGAGGCTCAAGATTAAGTGTGATATGATATTATTAAATTAGGTAATAAATGCCCTTTTCAAATGAGTGTGATACTATTGCACTAGTCGCAATTATGCAATTAGCACAAACAAATAAGGTAAACCCACACTTGAAAACCTTGTAGATTCTAAGAAATATACCAATGGTATGACATGAGGCTCACTCTTGTGTAAAGATAAATCTATTGAACTATAATTTTAGTAAAGATCTTTATATTTCTGAGCTAGTCTTTGCTCTCTCATCAATAAGGCACATCAATAATATTTGTATCATGAATCGAGTAATCCATTGATTCTCTTGGTGTAGATTGAGATTTTCCATCCTCATTGTCTTTTTGCAAGCCAATGGATAAGGCTCAATCTTACAAACAATTAAGCCTCTTCTTGTGAAAAATACATGTCTCATATACAAGTTCTAGACATTTACACAATGAAGATCATGCATGTGAGATTCAAGGCTCAACTTTTTTATTGAGCCTCTTGTAGACAAAATGAGATATTTGCAATCACACCTACTTTAGTCCCTTTGTAAGGGGAGCACTGAGGGCTCAGGACAAGAATCCCATATGTACAATAGGAGAAAGTGCCACCACTCAATTCCTATAAAGCATTGTAATTGCACTCTTTTTCTAATATAATGATAGTACTCTTTTCTTTCCAGTAAAGTGTCTATGTCACTGTCCACACACAAGATTGTGTTTATGAGTCCAAGTCTCAATCTTGGAACCTAATTCACTTTTGTAAGGATTTGTCTTTGTCAGGGTCAATGTCTTCATGAGTTTCTTCTTCCTCTTTCAACCTCCATAGCTTCCGCATTTGCCATGCTCTAGATCTCGCATATTTTAACATGTTATCAAAGCTCAATCACGCATGGCATTGCCTCTTCAACCTCTCTTGGTCCCTCTTTATCTTTTTCTAGCTCATCTTGAGTTCATGGCCTCATCTCCAGATCCAATTTCACTTCCATCTCACTTTAACCTTCATGGTAGCCATATCGTGTAGGACCTTGCCTCCTTGGAGCTTCCATATATCTCTTTATAGGCCATATAATTAGGAGCTCTCTTCTAAAAGATTGTTCATCTGCTGAAGGCGCTTCTCTATATCACCTTAGAACTTGACATTTCCCTATCCACTACCCAGCATTGTCATTTTTCTGAGGATCTGTCATGTGGCCTCCATAGTCCAACAACACTTAGTCATCTTGGAGCCTCTAGATCTCACACTACATGCCACCATTCATCATGATTTCTTCTAGGAAAACCTTCCTTAACTTCAAGCGCATCTCGATGGCACATCAGACTCCAACAATGTTGATGATTCGGCTCATCATTATGCAAAAACGAGATCGCTCCCTGAAACAGGTGCAATCCTGATCATGTCATTTTTCCTCTGTGTGTACGTAGCACAATCTTGCCCAACTTCATAGGGTTTTTGAAGCCCATTAATCAAGCTTCAATCTCATATAACAAGTTCTTGGAATAATTGAGTAAACAATGCACACTTTGCAAAAAACCAAGCATGGGTCAAAAACCCTAATCCAGACTCCATAGCCAAAGCTCCAAATTTCACCATTTACACTTTCTCAAGCTCACTAGACTCCTGTCACTCAAGAATGCTGCCTAACCAGACCAACAAATCAGTAAGGAGGGGAGATCTTCCAGACTTGAAGCAAGCAACAAGACATTTAAGCTTAACATCAAGTTCAAGCATAGTACCTACATAGTGTGCTTTCACATTACTAGTGTTTGTGTCTTTTGACACATTAAATTTCAACTCTATTGCTAAAAAGTTTTAGAGTTTCAAGATTGACTCTCGATGGAAATTATGAAGACTTAGGTTTGAAAGATCTTGAAGAATTTTGAAAGGTTGAAGATTCAAGGAAGAAGCTATAGACATAGTGTCCATTGACACTCACCTGGTGCTTCTTTGCACTTGTGCTCAACTCTTCAACTGTTGAAATCTAGAGCTGATTTGTTGCCGTTCCCGCAAGTCCAACATGGGCAAGGACTCTTTGACAGTCCGCTTTAAGGGCATCGGGTTTCACACTTGACAGACTCGCATCAAGCTTATCCTAATGAAGAAGGGTCTCTGGGCCATCACAAGTGGCAAAGAGAAGAAGCCTCATGATGCGAACCTTGCAGTCACTTGGCAAAAGAACGATGATAAGACTCAGGCCATTATCAAACTGGAGCTAGATGACATCTATATCCACCATGTGGATAATTGTAATACTTCACATGATACATGGAAGAGACTTGACACTTTGTTTGGTGCACAATCTAAATCATCAAAGTATAGTCTCTTGATTGAGTTTTTCAGGCTTGAAATGAAGTCCAGCACATCACTTGCCACACATCTAAATTACATGGAAGGACTTCTAACCCAACTTGCAAGAATCAACATTAAAATGGAAGAAGATGTTTTTTGCATCGGTGTTCTACTTAAAAGCTTACCTCCTAAATATAATAATGTATTAACAACCCTAATCAATATGCCAAACCCCAAACTTGTTGATATCCAAGCATCACTGTTAGAGGAGGAAAAGAAGCTAAAAACTAAGGAAGAACCAAGCACTTCTAGATATGAACATGCATTATATGTTGGCAACAGGTACAAAGGTAAGAGGAATCAACTCTTCTGTGACTTTTGCAAAAGGATTAGACACACCGAGAAGTTCTGCTATGCCAGAAAGAGGTCCCAAAATGCCTATCTAGTTGCAGTTAAAGAAGAAGAAAACGGAGCAAAGGAGGAAGAAGAAGACGAAGAAGACCACTAGGAGAAGGACAAACCTCATCAGTCCTTCTATTCAGATAGACTTTTTTAGCTTTGTATTTTCTAGCCCTAATGCTTCGTACATAAACTTATAAACTCCTCATGTAGCCTTGTACTACAGCCTCTGTACACTTTGTGAGGCCCCTGCTATAGCCTCTAGATGTCCATCATGTTTTGTGGTACCCACACTTAGCCTTTTTTTTGCGACAGCCTCCGATGTTTTGCCATGTTTATGGTGTGCCCACACTTTGCACGAGTTGCTCTCACTAAAGTCTCTACACACTTTGTACTTCTGGTTGTGATTAAGAAGGGGTGTTGAGATATTTGCAATCACACCTACTTCAGTCCCTTTGTAAGGAGCAGTGAGGGCTCAGAACTAGAATCCCATATGCACAGTAGGAGAAAGTGCCACCACTCAATTCCTATAAAGCATTGTACTAGCACTCTTTTTCTAATGTAATGATAGCACTCTTTTCTTTCCAGTAAAGTGTCTATGTAACTGTCCACACACAAGATTGTGTTTATGAGTCCAAGTCTCAATCTTGGAACCTAATTCACTTGTGCGGCGATTTGTCTTTGCCAGGGTCAATGTCTTCATGAGTTTGTTCTTTCTCTTTCAATATCCATAGCTTCCGCATCAGCCATGCTCTAGATCCCGCATATTTTAACAAAAATGTAGGCTCGCTTTTGAATAGAGCTAAATCTCTTGTGGAGAGATTCGAGGCTGAATATTAAAATTGAGCCTCTTCAAAAGTATGCTCTTGTAAAGGGATTCCAAGGCATTGGTATAAGGTAAGAAATTACCCATATAAGCCAATCTAGCAAGATCCCATATCCTATGTTAAGAGTGGGATCTTCCTCTTGTGATAAAAATATGGGTTAGAGGTCTACATGCATATGGTAGAACCTGTCACTACGAGCTCGAGCTTAATGGCAAGGACTATGAAAGACCACTTCACAGGATTCGATGTAAGGAAGTTATGGTGCTGCACTAGCATTTGTGGAGGTTATAGGGATGCGAGGCATGATCGAGGTTATGGAAACAGAGAAGAATGAGCACACGATGGTGGCCCTCATGCCCAAGGCCACAAACTCCCTCTCTCTCTCTCTCTCTCTCTCTCTCTCTCTCTCTCTCATAAACTACGTGCTATGAATTGTTGTGTGTGCAGCCGACTGCCAAAGAGCTCTCGGCATTGCGCCAGCAAGCAAGCAGACCACAGCATTGCAGATCTTGTGGCAGGAGTTTATGGGTTTCCGACTATGGCATGACGCAGTTCATGGATGGTGCAAGCTCGTTGAAAAGCTTATCAGCATGGGTTCGAGCTGCGGCACCGATGGTACAGCTTATGGCCTGCAAGAATGGCGCAGATGTCATGATGGCTTGCCAAGAATGGATGCAGCAGCGGTGAGGAGGCCGTGCAGCTGTTGCAATAGCAAGAATGGCGCAGAGGCGATGGCTTCCAAGAATGGCTGCGGCGCTCACGAGGAGGCCATGGCGTTGCAATAGCAGCATGGAGGAGTTGGACGATTGCACTGTGGAATTGTGGTTCTATGACCCAACCACGATTGCACTATTGTGGAATTGTGCTTCCTCCATGGATTTTCTTCTTTGTTCACTACTTGAGACTTTCAACTTATTCACTAATTATTGGGCATATAGCAATAGTTTGAGAGCACTCTATACCATTTAAAAAACTTAGGCCTTCTATTTTCCTAGTTTTTCCCAACAACTCATCACCACCTTGGGAAAACCGAATGGAGAGCTCCATGTGATTATTATCAGCACAAGTTCTTCTCAAACATTTAAGAGGAGCCTCAGAGACCTAGAGGTAACATACAAGGTGGACGAGGCCAAGCATCACATGTATTTGGCAAGGCCACAAGATCTTGGTATGTAGAGCTCCTAAAAGCATAGCTAGGGTATATGCGATCCATTATTGAAGTTTGCAATGATAATTCTCTTCTGCTATCAAATTAATTCTTTTAGAAATGTTTTCAAAATGGATTTTGTGTTTCTTACTTCCATGCGTCTTGTTTGAATCCATTGTTGTTACATGACTTTTGTTTCCATAAATCCCTTAGATGTTTTGCATTCTTATCTGATTCTCTTTTCAGGCCTACCTTACCAAAATATTTTGTCCTAAATTTATGGTCACTTTTTAACTCTGTTCATAGAGACTTAAAGCGAGCCATTGGTTGTGCTAGACCATATTTTGCATGTACTACCAATCTAGCATACTAATTGGAAACAAATCTATAGGTGATAGTTGGTTTCGTTATTTTAGTGATGTAGCAATTCTGTGGCAGACTACAACCAGATCTTTTTGTACTTCTTCACCTAATTGCTTTTACTCTTTAATAGTCTCAAGTATATGTGGTTCGATTCTTTCGAGGAGCTCTTTCTCATACTAAGCAATCTATGTCAAAGGAATCTAGTCCAAAAACCCATTGACCATCGCAAAGATGACCAAATTTGGCATTCGATAGAAATCAGGGAATATTATGGTTATTTAAGCACCTCGGTAGGCCTAGCGCCACAATATAGCAAATACTAGGTAGCAGGATCAAGGTCTGACCCAAATTACGCAAAAGCGGCAACTTCACATTGTTGTGCTAGCTCCAATTTCAGGGTTCCACAAAGTGCTTTCATCGCTTTCGGTCGAGCAGCAAACCCAACACGACTAACAAATAATCCTACGTTAATGACAAGCCGAACCCCACGATAGAAGAGTTCAGTTTCCAAAAACGTTTGTCCATCTATAATAAAAATGACAATATCTCATGATTGTGTGCATAATGTATTGAGAGAACTTATTTATACACATTGAACTCCTCTTTTATTTCATTTCAAGGTTGGTAGAGTGCAATTTGATATATTACTTTGTTGCCTTTAGGCAATGGTGCTAGGTCACAGTTGGCCTCTAATATAGATATCTTCTTATCCATTGCTGCATTTGAATGAGCATATCCAATAGCCTCCTAAAAGCAAGTAAGCTCAATATCCTTAACTATCTTTATCATATGTGTAACCATAAAGGTAAGCTTTATAACCCTCAAAACCAAATCTTCTAATAGTGTATCTCGCCATGTCGATAGACCTATGTGCCAATAGATGACTCAATGGAGCCTTTACATTACCATGTGCTCTATGTACACTTGGTGTCATGACTAAAGGAATACAAAGCTCATGATCCAAACTCTCTAAGCCACTAAAGTCTCCATCAAGAATTGAATTATTAGTAGATGTATCATTACCATCTGACATTTTCTTCTTCCCTTTGTTATTACCTACAATATATTAGTAAATGTACCTAAAAATATGGGGTTGCTTCTTAGTCTCCTAGACCAAGGACTAACTATATATCTACTACCAATTGATGTCTCTAGTCCATTAAGCATTTGTGATTCCTACTTTTCTGTCCACACATGTCCATCATGTTGAGAAACACGGATCTAGAGCTAGTTGGCTATGGTGGACGCAAGTCAAACACACGATACATTATCAGAGTGAGAGATTGTTACTCAAATGAATTAGGTTCCAAGATAGATTAGCTTGGACTCATAAAGACAGTTTTGAGTGACTCAAACTGATAGTGTCATTGCATTGAAATGAGTGTCAAGTACATGCCTTTATAGTTTTTTTTGGATAGTACCACTGTACCTCACTGTGCATATGGAATTTTGGACATCTCTTCTTAGAGCTTCTAGAGCATACATCTTTGTCATATCTCTCATACAAAGCCACTTATGGGCAAGCCTCTTTTGGGCACACATTCAGCCTCTATGGGCATACATCATTTGCTATTCTCAACACCCCCCCTCAAATGATGAGTCTCTACCCTTGCTGCCTTTTGCCCCCCTGCATGTAAACATGGACCAGGAGACTAGCTCTTTGGCAGCCTAGTCAAGTTAAGGCTTGAAACTTTACATTTTGGTAGGGTTTGTTACATCCACTATGGGAAATTTCAAAACATTTTGTTTGCAATAGCATAAAGTATCTTCTTCATGCTTCTTTGGCATCTTTCGCTTTTCTCGATCTTTTGGGTATTTTTGATCTTCTTGCATTCTTAGTTGGTCTTCTTTGTCTTCTTGTACTTGTTTTTTCTTTATGTTATTGTTCTCTGTAGAAGCCTTCCAAGCTAGTTCCTCTATTGCATCTTGGCGTAGAGTTCCCCCAATCTCCAATAAGAGCATCACTATTGTCCAACTGCATCCCGTACAAATAAAGCAAGCTCTTTGGATCACAAACCATTGTGAAACCATCATAGTCAATGATGGAATCATCAGATCTCACATTAGCACGTTGTTCAAAATCCATGGTATAAGGCATCCCCCTGAGTCGAAGGCAAAGGTCTTCATTCAGATCTTTCCTCATCTTAGTCAGATGCTTCAAGGCCTTCTCTGACAAAGTGATTGCAGGTTTAACACTATGCTCAGTACCTGTGCTGACAAAACAAGTGAGGTTCGGTGTCCTCTTGAGCAGGCGGAGGCTGCATATGTCTGCTCTTTGAGATGGTAGTCGTATTGCAACAAAGCTGCTGGATAGGTACGAGCCAGTCGAAGCCAATTGCGAGGCCATAAGCGAGCAGTCCATGGAAGCCATAGCCACTGCAACACTGGGGAACTTACCAGTGTGACAAGACATTGGTGAGGCCTCGTTACGACTCTCTGTAACCAACAAGCTGGGGGGCCAAATCAGGGGTGCTGTAACACGACCAATACACGTCTCGGGAATCGAGGTGCAGTTGATGAAGGCGAATCCGATGCCCTGCGTGGAAGCGATGACCACATCGACCTTGTTTCTGAACCTCTTCTACTAGAACTAAGGAGAATTGGCCATGGCGATAGCAATAGAATGATGAGGAGTCAAACAAACGCACCTCCCCTTACCTGGCGCATATTTGTGTCAAGGCAAAGGCAATGGCTTGCTTTTGCTGATGCTGCTTTCATTAATTCCGTAGGGAATCAATCCAGAATTTGACCTCTTATAGAAGAGGTAGCGAGCAATCCTTCTTCCCACACCCTTTGAATCTTCCTTTCTCTTCTTCCCTGTCTTGCTTCTTTCTTAGTGGCTATTGCTTGTTTTTGAGCAGAAGCTAGCCTTGAATGGTTGTAGCCTTTCTCTCTTTTCTCCCAAATGACAACTTGAGGATATGGAAATGACAATGGACCTCAATGCCAAACAGATCTTCTTGAAGAGCACTGCAACACTTTCTTAAGCTTCTTCTCCTCCTACACAACGCCTTTTACATAGCAATGGATCTTGAATGACTTGTACAAGGAGAAAAGAAAAAATGAGAAATAAACGTTGAAAGACTATGCCCACTAACTACCTAGCTCAGCCATGGCTCTGATACCATGTTGAGAAACACGGATCT